>NC_081318.1:10284364-10623531 GCF_026419965.1 Kogia breviceps
TATTATGAACAAAAGAAAAGAATGCTTGTCATTACAAGATGGATATATAAACAGATGGGAGTTTGGCTTTCCTCTTTGTTGGGTTAAGAATGTATATCTGATTCTACGACAGTTGGGTTATCTTTAGTGGAAATGTGTTATTGATACTGGAGCTTGTAAGTTTAAATATAGTTAGAAGGGTATGTATAGAGTCTGAATAACCAAATTTGCAGGGAGGATGGTGCCATAGACTGGGCTCCCTGGTAACATACCCTGAGATGGAGATTAATGTGCAAAGGGTTTGTCAGGTGGTATTTTTGAGACCCACACCTCTGGAAAGGAAGGGAAAGAAGCAGGGTTGGACAGAGGGAAAAATATAACTGAAATACAGTGTCAGAAGCCTTGGCTAACTGAACAGGGAACTCTGAAATGGAATGAGTGTGGGACTGGAAGTTATCTGTATGTTCTTCTCTATGTTATACATAACTTTACTTTAGCCCATGATTCTTCTAGGTAGCCTCTTCATGTCTATGTACAGTTCCAATTCCTGAAACAGGATCTTGATAGCTTTCTTTTTTCTTTTTTTTTTTAGGTATTCAGTAGCTATTAAGGCATAATATTATATATATGGAATTTATAGCTTTTGTCAAAAATGTTAAAGTATATATATAGTTACTTCAGAAGAATATTTTGCAGAGGTAGATGAGAAGGCTTTAATGTTTTATTGTATACATGCCTTTATGTTTTACATTTGTACAATAAGCATACCTTATATTTATAGTTTTTAAAAAGGTAAAGGATATTCTTTATACAGAAAAAAAGCAATAAAATATTTATCTGATTTTTCCTAGTCTCTTTTTTTAACCAGTTTCCAATCTTCAAATAATTTGCTAGTTTCCCATGAATCTTTTGAATCACATCGTAAGATTAAAAACAATGTAGTCTCTGATTTTAATTTGATTTGGCAATATTGCCTTGATGTTATTTTCACAACTTCCCACTAAAATAAACATAAAGGTAAAGAAAAGATGAAAACTTATAACACCATTAAAAAATGCAGTCATCATGTTTAAAATAAGTAAGGTTTTTCTCTGGAATATGAACTATTAGAACAAAATTGAGAAATATAACTGCTGATGAACATATGCTATACTCATATGATTATAGAAAGGAATATACTTTATCCCTTGGGCCCGATGTTTATCTTGGTTTACAAACTTGAGGTTTTTCTTCCCTCAGAAAATTGAGTAATTCCCATCTACCCTATTGGTGGTTCTGCTTAAAGCAGGTTAAATGTTATTTCCAAATCCTCAGTCCCTCATAATGGTATTTATTAACATTCAGAAAGAGTCTATCACCACCACCACTTATCCAAAACACACGCACGCTCAACTTGTCTAAAAGTAAATGGGCACCTATATGCTGTTATATATATTTACAGGTTTAATACTTGTATGTATAAAGCACATTAAGAGTATCAGAGGCAGGAAAGATGCATGATGGCAAGGCATGCTGGAGACAGATTTTAATGTCATCCATGTTGCTGGAGAGAAAAAATGGTAACATCAACATGACTTTGAAATCGAAAGAGGTGATAAGACACAGAGAGACAGAAAATTAATTAGAAGAATGTAAAACAGGATTAGGGATAGTAAAGTGCAAAATTAATACTCAAACATTTTTCAAAACAAAGAACAAAGTTTAAAAGCCATCATCGAATGAATAACGTGAAAAAGAATTAAAGATAACTAAAATATTTTTGAAAGGTGATACATGTGGTGTAGTGACAACACAAATTCAACTCATGAGTTATGGATGTGTTTGAGAGAAAAAAATAAGGCTATTAGTAAAACAGGTAACTGAAGCATTAAAGTGCTCATTGAATATTATAAAAAGTAAAGGCAGGATAAACAAATCACTTAAAAGGAGGAAAATTAAGATTAGCCTTAGACTCCTTGGCAAAACTAAATTTCAGATGACAATATAGCAATTACTTATAGACTGTTAGGCAAAATTTGGTAACCCGATAATTTTAGACCTAACTTGTCCAGTAATGATCATGTGAAATAGCAGAAACATCTTTAACTCTGAAAACTGAAAAAATAGGTCTCCTATTCTCTCCAGGACAAAAACAACTTTTGAAGACATATCTGTAAGACATCTGAAATATACATCAAAATTAGGAAAAGTCATAATTAAAAATTAAGAAAAAGACGTTTTATTTCCTATAGGGCCATCAAAAATATAGAAAGTTGTCAAACAACTCATTCACTCACTGATAGCCTCAAGAAGTGTAGTTTTTCATGGCCTGAACAAAGGAGGCATTGGCAAAAGAAAGATCTATATCTTGTTCTCAGGTGGGAGGGAGGTGGGGGAGACACCATAAATAAACAGTAGGTATAATAAACAAGAAAAGTTTAATATATGTTAGGAAGTCATGGACATTATGGGGGAAAAAAGCTGAAATAGAGGGAGAGGATGTTAGATTTTGTTGTACTGTAATTTCAATGTAAATTAACAAACCACAACTGTTTGAACATGCAGATAAAGACTTTAAACTCTTATATTACTAGTCATTACTGCTAGAGTTACTACTATATTACTTCTCCTGCCATTAATATTTATTACCATCATCATTACTACTGTGTCTACTGCTGCTGACACTGTTTCTAATGATATAAATATCCTTTATGAAGTAGTTCCTATCTTTTCAAGCGCTGTAATATACACTGTTACATATTTAATGCTCACAGCCATCTCATGAAGTTGTTACTATCTGCATTTTATAGATGTGGAAACTATGACTCAGATTTTTTAGCAACTTACTCAATATCTTATAAATCTTTCACATTGTCATATGAAGATAAAAATCAAAACTTTTACAATGATTTTTAAACCTTTATTAAATCACCTTGTAATTAGACTCAAGAAACGCCTTTGGAAGTCCTTTGCTTAAGGTAGCACTGGCTATCAGATTCATAATTTCTTTTAAATATAATTACACTTTTAAAGTTAAAATACCTTTATCTTCAGAAAAGTAGATATACTCAAATGTTAACTTACCTATTAGGACTAAAGTTAATTTTATTAAAATAAATTTTACTTGTTATTATAAAAGTGTCAAGAATTATGTACTTTACAGTAAGAAACAAAATAGTAAGGTAAACAGTGAAGATAGCACACAGGTCTAAGAAATCCCACAAAATATTTACAACTTACATAAAACATCTTAGAAAATGCCACCTCCAGCTGTTGGCCCATTTTGCTTTGCAGTGCAGAGTATCCACAATGAAGTTTAACTTCAAGTGACAAAGGAAACATTTTCATTTCATGATCGGATTAAATATTTGGATCAATTTTGCAACTTTATATTGGTGATTAAATTCCAAGGACAGCTTTCCAATCAAAATGACTCAAATATCTCACAAAGGTATTTGGATTATCTTAGCTCTAAATGACAATAAAGGATACTTGCAGACAACTTTGCCCATTTTGATGGACACAGTCAGCCAGCTGAGATTCCCTTGGATCCCTTAACTCCTCCTATATACCTCTTCCTGGCTACAGCATGCTTTGCCTCCAAAGCCCTGCAGGTGACACTCTTCTTCCGAAGACTTGCTTCCCTCAGGCTATAGGAAGTGCTCTGTCTGAGGCTAAGAGACCCCAAAGTGCCTGGGACTTTATATCTGTTGCCCCTCAGGTAGGAGCTGGGATAAGTTCTCCTCCAATTATTCTTAACTCATTAATCTATTTATTTCCTTCATAGCATTTACCATAATCTAAAATTATTTTTTCACTTCTTTTTTGTTTATCTGTTTTATGTTTCCTCAACAAGGAATATAGGGTATACAATAAATATTTGCTCCTAACGTTATTTACCCATTTGTTCATTTGGACAATTATTCACTTGACTGCTATGTATTGAGTGCTTACCATGTGCCAGCATTATTTTATATCAGCGAAGATAATAGGAGAGCACTTAAACATAGAAGCATTGGCAAATTTTATCCATGGTGCTTCAGCCTCCAATCTTTCCCGAGTAGAGAGGATCAAGACCTACGATGTACTGATAAGGCTATTTATACATAAACCCTCATCTGTAATTATAGATTTCTGAGATGCTGGGGACTATCTTTTGTATGTTATATTTCTTTAAAAGCATAAAAATAATAGATAAACCACATATATTTGTTGAATGAAAAAAAATTTTAAAGAGCATACTTATGTTTTTAGTCCCATGTTAGGATAATCAATTGAATCGATTCACACTGGAAAAGGTATTAAGATAATGCCAATGCCCTTATTTGATAGATGAGAAAACAAAAGTCTAGGCATACAACTTACTGAAGTACTTTCTAAATACAGCTCTTTGCCACAGAGAAAGAATATTTACAGTAATATATTTATTTTATCTCCTCTAGGTTCTACTAAGACTTTCATCCACTGTCTTTAGGCTTTTTTCTTGATTTTTCTCTGTCCAAGCATTCAGAAATTAAAAACTTACAAAGAAGAGTAAAAAGCCAGGAGATAGGGGATATGAAGAACTGGGAGGGTTATATTCTTTCTTTAACAATGCCTGCTTCAAGTTTTATAAGGCCCTGATCTAACTTTTCTTTCTGAACTCTAAACTACAGATTGTATTTCCCTGGGCCTGATGAAATTGCTTATTTTTCTTAAAGACTTTAAACCACAGAATGCATTTTTTGGGGTTTGCTTGTTTCTGGACCATCTACTTCTAATACCTGATAACAGAACACAAATTACATCCTTGCTGACAGCTAGAAGATAGGGCAATCTAACTTCCAGACACAACCTCCTACCTGTCCCCTGGCCTTTTACCCTCCTTATTTCATGTGCAAATGTCTTCCCCGTCTTAGAAAAAAGGAATGAAATAATAATAACCTTGCTACTGTCAAAGTCTAATTTAAAAATTTCTGAAACCTAATTCTCAAATAATACTTAGAATGCGGCAAACTTTTATTTAACTCAGTAATGAAAGCACAACAGGAAAAACCAGTTCAAAAGGAAATTTGGAAAGGCTGTATTTTATATTCAGTGGTAAAAAAATGTTAAAGATAGGTTAGACACAAAACAGGTTGATGTCTTACAGGGCAATTTTTTTTAAAGGCACAAATTTGGGGTATCTTCTCTACTAGACAGTAAAAAAAACCTATATTTATCATTTATCTATAATTTTATTTCTCATTTTAGAGCTGCAAAGTATCAACAAACGTTAAGTCAAAAAACATTACAAGAAAATATGCATAATCAATAGTAAATAGCAAGTCAAATAAATTTACATTTCCCTAGGATCATGTGACGATAGGTGGGTTGACCTGCATGTGGGTTTGGAAGGCAGTATTCAAGATTAAATGAAAAAGTCAATCATTCCGTTGTGGAACACAGGCTCTGGACGCGCAGGCTCAGCGGCCACGGCTCACGAGCCCAGCCGCTCCACGGCATGTGGTATCTTCCCGGACCGGGGCACGAACCCACGTCCCCTGCATTGGCAGGCGGATTCTCAACCACTGCGCCACCAGGGAAGCCCTGGATAAGTATCTTTTAGCCAATCTAGTTCTGTCCTTTTTACTAACAAATTTCTCCAGCAAACTTTATTAAATCAATTGCATTAGTATTTTCATGACCCATTCACCTTTTGTGATCTTGTATTAAAGCTCCTTCTTCTAACACTGAATATAAAAAAATGGAATATTAACAATGATGTCATAGACACCAAATACAAATACTTGTTGAAAAGTCTTTATTCTTTGTGAATATTTAACCTCTTGGTAGTGTTCCTTATTTCTTGAAAATTCTCTCTTCCAACATATTTTGTAGCATTGCACAAACCATCGTTTTTTCTTTTGTGATTCTCTGCTGACCACTTTTTCTCATTCACTTGTGTTCAACTATTCTAATAGATTTAGCAATCCAAACTTGGCCCTCACAATTCAAATATCTGTTCTCTATATAAGCCTTCTATTAGAGAATTCATGTACCCTCAATATTTAAAGTATTATTTCTATTAAAAATCTGATAGCTATTAATTCTGATTCAGGGGGCAGAATTTTACTAGTAATTGCCAACTGGATGCTCTTAATGGCTACTATTACAGGAAGTTCAAAACAATTAAAGCTAGAACTAATGTTTAGAGTTTTACTGTAAACATTACCTCTCTCCTTTATTTCCTACATCTAGCTGTTAGATTAAACCTATTAAATATCCAGTTGTAAATTTGCAATGCCTCTTGCATCATTTTAATTCTACCAGTATACAGAATAGTATCTTTCTGTTTTTCACCCAACTATGACCTAGCTTGCTGACTTGTTATGCTTAAGGCAGACTCATTCTCTCTTATCTAGACAGGTTAAACAGCTTAAAATGTGACTTTCATAATGCCTTCTGTTTAAAAGTTTTCTTAGGCCCCTAGCTGCTGAGATGATAAAATGTATATTCCTTGATTTTTAAGGTGATCCATGATTTGGCCCTTACCTACATTTCTTACATTAATTTCCTCTCCTTAATACACTTTAATTATTGATCCACTGCCCTCAGATATCCTCTCACTGTATGTCCCAATCACTTAGCTTATGCTTTCTTCACATCTATTCTGAGAAAGCCTACTTCCTCCTGTACATATGTACATTTAGAAGGAGTGAGACCCATATCAAAGGAACACACCATCAAAAGTCCTGTCTTCTTTGTCACCAGTATCACAGATCAGTGGACTGCAGGAAGTGGTTGATAGTTATACTCTCTCATTAGATCATTCACTTGTTACTTCAACAGATATTTTAGGGCCTATTTTATGTGCTGAAAATGGATAGAGCAATGAATGAAAGAGACAACATTCCACCCTCATGGAGCTTATATTAATAACAATAAAAGTACATTATGTCAAGTGATATTAATTACATTCTATGTATAAAAACAACAACAAACAGACAGGAGGAGGAGGGACATCTAAAACATAAACCTGAAGACTATGAGATTAAATGCTCCAACCATAAAACATAGACTGGTTAAATGGATACAGAAAAACAAGACCTGTATATATGCTGTCTACAAGAGATCCACTTTAGATCTAGAGACATACATAGTCCATGCAAATGGAAATAAAAAGAAAGCTGGAGTAGCAGTACTCATATCAGACAAAATAGACTTTAAAATAAAGACTTACAAAAGACAAAGGACACTACATAATGATCAAGATATCAATCCAAGAAGAAGATATAACAATTGTAAATATTTATGCACCCAACATAGGAGCACCTCAATACATAAGGCAAATGCTAACAGTCATAAGAGGGGAAATTGACAGTAACACAATCATAGTGGAGGACTTTAACACCCCAATTACATTAATGGACACACCAACCAGGCAGAAAATCAATAAGGAAACACTGACCTTAAATGACACATTAGACCAGATGGACTTAATTGATATTTATAGAGCATTCCATCAGAATGCAGAATACACATTGTTTTCAAGTGCACATGGAATATTCTCCATGTGTTAGGCCACAAAGCAAGCTTCAGTAAATTCAAGAAAACTGAAATCATATCAAGCATCTTTTCTGAAGACTATGAGGAAGCAGGCAGTGCAGGCGACCAGACAAAGACAGACGGAGACCTAAACTAATGGTAGTACTGGAGTGGGGAATCAATGCTAGGGTTTTCAATATAATTTCAAGGCAAAGTTGACAGGATTTTCTGTTGGATTGGTTAGAGTACAGGGTAAAGAAAGAGAAGTTTCAAAGATGATTTTAAGGTTTTCACTTGTGAAACTAGTAGAATACAGATCCAATTAAAAGAGGTGAGGAAAACTGAAAGAAGGGCAGTTATATTGGAGAAAATCACAAATTCTATTTTGAACATTTCTATTTAGATAGTTCAATTATACATCTAAGTGGGAAAGAGGATTAGTCAGGTTGCAGTAGGAGTGGAGTTGAAGGCAGAAGTCTTGGCTAGAGATACTGATTTGGGAGTCATCAGCATGTAGATAAGATCACTTTGTGGCTGACAGTCAAAGAGAACAAGATTCGAGCACCGATCCTTTGAGCACTCCAACTTTTAGAAGAAGAACCAGTCAAGGAGACTGCAAAGAAAAGCTAGTGAAATATAGGCATATAAAGAGAGTTGTATTGGAGGACAGCTGAAAGTGTTTCCAAGGGGGAGAAGTACAGAACTGTTTCAAATGTTGCCATAATCAAGTAAAATGATGACTAATATAATATTGATGGCTTGAAGTCCCTTGAACAGTTTTCTGACCCCCCTGCCACCCCCTCCTTCATGCCTTTCATGGAGCAGGCATTCGATAAGCAGTCATTAGCCATTTCCTTTTGTCGCTGCTACATCACATTGTCACCTAAAATTTATAGTGACAAGTTTCCTAGTAAAAGTACAGTCCTGGCTTATCTTGGGAGTAAATTGAAGGCACTATATCCAATACTTGCTCTAAAAGTTCTTCAATTAGTATAAATCCTTCAGGTACATTGCCCATTTCCAAGACCAAAGTGACTGTGGCTAAGTGGTTATAGATATTCATTTCATTCTTTTATTCATGTTAGCTCTATTCACATTTACAGTGTGAGGAGTCTATTACTTCAAAATGCCTCCCAAGAGAAGAAAAAACTTTACAAAATAAATCAGTATATATATTAAGTGCCAAAGAGTATTCCACATGAAGTTTTTCTTTCTTTAGAACGTCACGTCCAAAACCAATCTACCATTTCTAGAGAGAAACAATGGGGGAAAAATGCACTTTTAACATTTTCATATTTTCCACATGAAAATGTTATATTATTTAATGCTCACAATAGCCCCAAGTAGATAGAAGTTGGTAAGTGGCCTAATAAAATCTATTCCCCTAAAAGATACTTTCTAGACCCAAGCTCTTACTTTACTGTATTTCAATAGAGTAGCTATTTAAAAGTCTACCTGAGCAATGACCAAACTTTTTCTCCCCCCGACTCCTCAGAGGCCCAATGACCTTTATAAATGACAGCAAATCTCTGTTGAATGAAAGATGAGGAAGAGGAAAACATTAAGATATTTTGTCCTACTTTTTTGTGACTTGTTGAAAATAATCATGGGGCCTATTTGTCACACTGCAGCTTTATCTCTTCACCCTGTAGCATCTGACAGGCTCAGTGAAAAAGAGTACAAGTGAAGATGAATTGGCAGCAGGATCATTTCTGCTCTGTCTCCTGGTCTTTCTAATTTTGCCTCAGATGAAATATATATACAATATCAAGTCAGTTAAGTGAAAGAAACTCCTATAGAGAGAAGAAGAATATCTGAGCCCTTTCTCTAGTATAGAGACAGCTATTAAACAATATCTGTCTCTTTCACTTTCAATAACCCGGTTATACCCCCAAGTCTTTATACCTGTAAAATGAAAATGTGTTTTCATTTGGAAAAGATAAATGACAAATGGTCCAGGGAGGAAGAGGATTGAGAGGAAGCGAAGGGAAGGGAACAGTAAACTTAGGCTAAATGAGTTAAGGGAAAAGACTGTATTCTATAAGACACTGTTAGGATGAACTATTTTAAGTTCAATGAAACAACTGATTCAAGAATATACAGTAGAAAATAATATGGCCCTGAAAATAAAAATGATGACATAGGATCACATCACATAACTGAGAGCCAAAGGAAACTTTCAAGGTTCACGGAGTCATCTGGGGTAAGAATCCCTTCTATGGTCTCCTGGAACCCCTTTCTTCAATACACTGGAACAGAGAACTTGTTTTTCAATATGTCCCATCCTTCTGTTGGAAGTCTCTTCCTTATTTTGAACTAATGTGACTTCCATTCAGCAGTTCTAATTGAATTCTGTTGGGCCACTCAGATTAAACTTATATTTCACATTTTTGGTAAGAAAAGTCAATCCAAACTTTGATTACCTCTAGGTCAAATATTCTTGTATTTTTTGCTTTGGTTTTGGTTTTATTTAAAATATGGTACAAGTAACTAGAACCTTATTATATTTCTCAAGCCCCATAGTTATTTATTGATTTTAAAATATTAAGCCAATATTCATAATTCACTTGATTTGTGTAGCTGCTAATTTCCTAAGACTTTTTTATTAAAGTATAGTTGATTTATAATAGTATATTAGTTTCAAGTGTACAACATAGGGATTCAATATTTTAGATTATGCTCCATTTAGTTATTAAAAAATTATGGCTATATTCCCCTGTGCTGTACAATATATCCTTGTTGCATTTTTATTTTATACATAGTAGTTTGTATCTCTTACTCCCCTCCCATCTTGCCCTCCTCATCCTTCCCTCTCCCCATTGGTAACCACTAGTTTGTTCTCTCAATCTGTGTCTGTCTCAGTTCTATTCATTCGTTGTTGTGGGTTTTTTTTAGATTCTACACATAAGTCATAACATACAGGATCTGTCCCTCTGTCTGACTTATTTCACTAAGCATAATACCCTCTAGGTCTATCCACATTGTTGCAAATGGCAGAATTTCATTCTTTTTTTATAGCTGTTAAGATATTTTTTAAATAGGAGTTGTTGATCCATATTAAACTTACACTTAAGCAAAACCACGAAGCTTGTCTTTTTTATTCACTCTCCCATGAAACACTGTTCAGACAGATTTACCATAACCTGTACTTGAGCAGCTGTATTATTGAAACTAAGTGTGAGAATTGAACTTCTGGATGTTGGATATAGCCAAGTGTCTTGCTCTGGTCAGTACAATATGAGAAATGACATTTGTCATTTTGCTGCAGAAACATTTAACAGCCAAAATATGAACATCTTTCCTTCCCCCATTTCCTATTATGTTATAATGTATTCTTATAGTATTACAATAAGATCAAGGTAGCTATGAATGAAGAGTCCACACATGTATGACATCTCTCCTGCAGCACTTTTTTTTTTTTAACATCTTTATTGGAGTATAATTGCTTTACAATGGTGTGTTAGTTTCTGCTGTATAACAAAGTGAATCAGCTATACATATATATATATCCCCATATCTCCTCCCTCTTGCTTCTCCCTCCCATCCTCCTATCCCACCCCTCTAGGTGGTCACAAAGCACTGAGCTGATCTCCCTGTGCTATGCGGCCGCTTCCCACTAGCTATTTTACATTTGGCAGTGTATGTATGTCCATGCCACTCTTTCACTTCATCCCAGCTTACCCTTCCCCCTCCCCATGTCCTCAAGTCCATTCTCTACTTCTGCATCTTTATTCCTGTCCTGCCCCTAGGTTCTTCAGGACTTTTTTTTTTAGATTCCATATATATGCATTAGCATATGGTATTTGTTTTTCTCTTTCTGACTTAATTTCACTCTGTATGACAGACTCTAGGTCCATCCACCTCACCACAAATAACTCAATTTCGTTTCTTTTTATGGCTGAGTAATATTCCATTGTATATATGTGCCACATCTTTATCCATTCATCTGTTGATGGACACTTAGGTTGCTTCCATATCCTGGCTATTGTAAATAGAGCTCACAGCAGTCTTTAAGGGGAAAAAAATGGCTTTTTTGTTTCCCTATTGCATAACCATCCTGGTCGATATAGTCAATAAATTAGAACTAGTACAGGAATTCCATGTTTGGGATGATCCATGTGAGTCCACCCAACTCAGACCATCACTAAGTAGAACAATGTTTCTTCTGACATCTTTCCCAGCTAGTACACAATTATTTCATCCAAATATACCTTCTCCAGTATATAAGTTCATGGAAAGCCCATTAATCATTCATGGGAAGACAATAGTTGTATAATAGGTAACCAAGGAACTAAGAGCTTCTCAAATTCTCAGAGGTGTTTGTGAACCAAGAAAGATAAAGGTATTCTAGAAAAAAACAAAAACAACTGTATGTTGGACAAGGTCAGATTTTAAACCTGGATTCCAGGAAAAGATTTGAAATGCACACACACAGCATATCAAATAGATCATGCTAAGTCACAGGTCTATGAGAGGGAGATGTGTAGATAAAATACAGGGGTTTCTCTTCTAATTCAATCAGAAAGATTAGACATGGAACTATCTCTTCATATACCTATTATTGGTATTTAATACCAATATTAAAATATTGGATTTAATTCATAAATCATAATGCATGCAATTAATTTTGAGTTCTATATACTTAATTGCTGTAGTGTTAGAAATAAAAACATAGTGCTTTTATTGTTTATGTTTTCCATAGGTTTCCCAATGGTACTATTTTCCATATGATCTAAAGTTACTGAGTTGTAAATAATTTTAATATCAAGTCTGAAAAGAAATGTTTTGTAAATAACCAGTAATTATCAAATTTGAGTGGAAATTATGGTATTTTTCTTCCCTTACAATTGTTTCTCAGGAACTAAATACCAATCAATAGGAAGATATTTAATAACATTAAAAAAATAATTCAGACTCAAACAATTGGCAGAATTGAGAACCACATGTTGCCACTTAACTGTTAACTCTTGTTTAATTCTCTTCTTTGTTACCAGTGAGGTAACGTACATGCCCACTCAAACCCATATTTATTTTTTTCCGATTATATTTCTTCTTTTGCAATTATTTAGGAAATGTTGTTTCATTATTTTTATTTATTCTCTGTAGCATTTTATATATTTAATAAATGTATAAATGTATATATAAATTTTATATATTTAATAAATGAAGACATAATAGGAAAAAGTGTGAAACACGGAGCCAAATGAGTCAAAATTTGCTTCTCTACTCTTTCATTTATTAGCTCTGCAACACTAGGCAAATGTATGAGTATAGGCATGTGTGTGGGTGTGGGTGTGTGTGGGTGTGGATGTACACACACACTTGAAAGAGGTTTACTGGCCTGGTGGGATGCACATCTGAGGGCTGGTGTCAGAACCACCACCGTGATGCTATGGATACCTTTAGACTCACAATCCATCAGGCCTCTTCCTGGAAGGGTCTCCTAGAAGTGGTTCCTAATTTTTACATTTCCAGACCCAGCTGCAAATAACTCAACAGCTGGAAGATCAGATTCCTTATGCGAAAACAAAGGCTTCTGAAGTACATCTGCTAAATGGCTACTAATCAATCCTTCAAAGGGTATTTTTGGGAGCCAGGCCACCCTGATATGACACCTAAAGACCCCACTGAAGCAGACTGTCCTGAAGAGCCAGATGATTCCTCCTAACCCCTTGCTTATGGGAAATCCAGGAGACCTGAGACACCAGCTCTCACAGAAATAGCTCTTCCTTCATTAAGAGCTGCCCTGGGGAAGAAACCCATGGGCAGAAAGAGGCCTTCTAAGGGGGTTAGGTCACCTCAGGAACCCCAGCCTCTCCACAGGGCCAGGACACTGCTGGGGCCAGATTTGCATATAGAGCTTGACCACTGTGAAGATCCCAGACAACATGGGGAACCAGAAGCCAGGCCAACCCCATTCTTATGACCTCATCTCATCATAACTGCCTCCATAAAGTCTCTATGGCTAAGGACAGTCACATTGGGGGAAGGGGACTAACATGAATTTTGCAGGGACACAAACATTCAATCCATAACACCAAATTAACTTGTCTCTAAAACTTTCTCCAGTTATAAAATAGTACACTAAAAGAATCACAAAAGCACTGACTATCAAATAAGATGATTTTTTAAAGTTTCTGGAATAGATAATAAATGGTACTTATTATTTTTTATAATTTATTTTGGTTACATTTATTGCAAAAATTTCCTATGATAATATTTATCATTTAAGTTTGTGATTTATTTTGAAGTAAGTTTTTTGTTCCAGTGTGTGCTTTGTTTTAGAGTTTCTATGTTTAGATATTTTTTCCTTCCTTTAGAGTTTGGATCAACATTAAATACCATTTTATTGAAATTAATTTAATTTTACCTGGAGCTGTTCACTAATATGACAGTTATTTAGGTATATGACAAAATGTAAAAACTTTGTTTCTAAATTGCAAATTAATTTTCCAGAATTGTTTTTGTTTATAAGTATGGAAAAATAAGAAAAACATAATTGAAATGATTTCCTACAGCTAAATAGAGAAAATAGGAGAAAGACGGGGGAAAAAAAATTTTATGGAAATATACCTTATTATATATTTTGACATTGAAGCTAGGTGAGTATTTTATATATGTTAAAAATCAAACCATAAAACATCCCTAAACACTGGGGTGGGGGGGGTAAGGGTGGGGCTAAAATAAATATAGCTATAACTTTATAACAATGGCTGCAAATCACAGAGAGAAAAATATTTCAATTTACTAACAGGTAAAATATTGTGGACTATTATTTTGGAACCATTATAAGCATGTTGTAGAAAAAGTAAATAATTTTGTTACAACTGTTAAGAACCAAGGTTTTTTTAATACATATATATGTGTGTATAACTGAATCACTTTGCTGTATACCTGAAACTAGCACAACACTGTAAATTGACTATGCATAAATAAAAAAAGAACCAAGATTTTTTATCAAAAAATATAAGTAAAAAAAATATTCGAATACAACAGGAAATATTAAATTTGTATTTGAAATACCAGAATATGTACATGATATTTCTCTTTAAAATATGAATAGTCTGATTTATGACTTGAGAAGAGCTAGAAACAAACAGATGAATCTAGGCTATCTTTTTGTGCTAGAAAGCAAGAAAAGTCCAACGAGGTTATGACAAAAGGATAAAGATACTTTGACAGAGGTCCCATTGGACAATTTAAACCGCATAAATATATGATGAATTGAAGTATATTAAGTGTACAAAAATTCATAAGATAATTATACTTTAAAAAGAAAAAATATCAAACACCACTGAAGTTGCTAGAGCACCAATTCATTGCTGTGAAGTATTTACCCTACCTGTGCTTTATGTTTAGATGCAGAACACCAAAAGGTGGATGTGGTAAATCCCCCTTTCATAAAATGCCAGGAGATAAAGACAGAAGGAAGATACTATTAGAAAATTTCCATTCAAAAGTACTAAGTCAATGGACACTAAAAACACTCATCATTATCTTAATTTCATAACGCTAAAAGATTAGAGTCATCCATAAAGAATCCTTGCCTAAACATCAAGCCTAGAGATTTAACTCCAATTTACAGGAAATACTGGGAAGAGAGAAGCAAAATAACTCCAGGAGGCAACAATCAGCAATTCAAAAACATCTCTGATACAATCTGGGTGATTTAAATATGAGCTAGGTATTAGGCGATATTAACAAACTACTGTTAATTCAAGGATTCCTAAGAAGATAGTAGTTACATCAAAAAAGAAGTCCTGATTCATACATGATAACTGGGATTAGCTTGTACAAAAAATAATGCAGGAAACTAAATAGAATAATAATTGAATACACAAAATGGGAAGGGACATGTGAAGAATTATTGGCAAAATGGATAATTGTTGAAGCAAGGTAATTATAAAATGGGAGTTCGTCATATAATTCTCTTTACTTCATGCGTGTTTGAAAGTTCTTTAAAGAAAATGTCCAAAAAAAATGAAAAGTCACAGAAAGCAGAAATCATGTGGAAGCTGAACTTAAGGAGAAATCAGGTGTAAGAAATTAGTAGAGAAAACAGGATTAGGCAGAGAAAGAGGAAAATCAGCTAGTCTCTAAAGATTTCTAGTTCCAGTCCTTGTAATATTACAACTAATCCTTCTCTCTTTTAAAAAGTAAGTTAGTGATTTCTCAACTAAGTCATCCTAATTAACCTAGTGTTTCAAAAGAAAAAAAAAAAGTGCCCTAGTGAACAATGACTCAAAAAAGTTTCAAACTGATAAATAATTAAGGTTAAAATTAACCTTTATTATTGAATGCTGTGAAAAAAGTTTAAAACCTTATTATAGTACATTCTCTTTAAATTAAAACTTGAAACTCTAGAACTCTAGTAAGAAGAGAGACAAATCCTTGTGTATCTGATGGCCTCACGGCATCTCACTACTTGGTAAAAAGACCTAGTAAAGAGACACACTCTGTTAAACCAATTTAACAGAAGGGCTTTGAGGTCTTTAACTAAAACTCCAACACCCCTTAAAAAATAAGGTCTTTTTAGAACTCTGCCTTGTATGGCCCTTTGCTTAGGTTTATGCAGCCCATGCTGGACAAAGTCATTAGATAAAAGTTTACTGTTCTTAATATAATCGCAGTTTTTGTGCTCTGCTTCTCTCTGCATTCCTGTTTTGTTTCTGTTTCAAATTTTATCTGGGTTTTTAAAAATAATCTTATCAAGGTTTTGATGTTCTGAAAATCAAAGATTTTTATTTTTACTTTGGCATTTTTAATTTTTTTTTTTTTTCCCGGTATGCGGGCCTCTCACTGTTGTGGCCTCTCCCGTTGCGGAGCACAGGCTCCAGATGCACCGGCTCAGCGGCCATGGCTCACGGGCCCAGCCGCTCCGCGGCATGTGGGATCTTCCCAGACCGGGGCACGAACCCGTGTCCCCTGCATCGGCAGGCGGACTCTCAACCACTGAACCACCAGGGAAGCCCTCTTTGGCATTTTTAACAGCTTTCAGTTGGATATTTAGTCTGTATGACCTAGCTCACTATTACCAGAAACTAGAATTCTCAATTTTCAAATTTTTACCAATTAGACATGTTTATATTAAGCCATGGGTTTAAACGAGGCAACTACATCAATAGAGTGAGAGGTTAAAAGTTGGAGGACAAATCTTTGAAAATGTCAAAAAGTTGAGCAGCTGAACTTATGAAAGATAAAGCAGTAAATCATTTGGAAAAGAAACAGAAACAAAAAACATTATCAGAGGAACTGATGGAGAAGCTGGGTATGTGAATGAGATACTACTATTCAATGCCAAATGTAGCAAAACCAATAAATAATGTAAAGCCAGGAAAACAATGAATGGATTACCCCATGTGAAAGCATTCATAATTTTAGCAATAGCACTTTCAAAGGAGTGGAAGAGACCAAAGCCAAATCAGCACTACTGTGAATGGGAAATGGAGAATACATCACGAGCTCTGAGTCTGCTTTCAAGAAGCTTTAATGAAAAGGGGAAGGAAAGAGAGAATCAAGAAGTCCAGAGAGGGCTTCTGATGGCTGGTGGTATAGTGAGAGGTGCCCCACAATGAGTACACGCTTTGGAAATGAACTATTAGAAAAATGTGGTTAAAGACACATCAAAGAGAGGACATGTATTGGCAGGACTTTGTTAAATACAAGTGACTGAAATCCCCACTTAAAAATTACTTTATCAATGGAGGAATTTTATTGTTTCATATGATTAAGGTGCTGAATTTAGGGGTTCAAATGCTATCATCAGACACCTTCCCTCTATCTCTCACTGAGGCTGTCTCCACCTGGTGAGAAACGAGGCCGGTGGGAAGACACACATCTTACTAGCCATACCTTCTGGTTATAGGAACATCTTTCTCAGTAACTGTATCAGAAGCATCTCAGAGAATAGTATAAGGAACCAAGCATATTATGTGTACCATCCTCAACTACTTTTATCCCGGTAAGGGAGATAAAATATATTGAGTGAGCATGCTTAGATCATATACATATATCCGTAACATGGAGGCCTGACCCAATCCCAATAAGAAAGAATGGGGCAAAAACAACTGTCTGTGGAGTTGGAAATAGACAGCATAAGCTGTTCTAGGAAGAAGGTATAGATTCCAGAGGAAAGGTCTGAGAATTAGCCCTCTAATCTTTATTGAAGTTTCAGTGATAGTTTCTAGAAATGGGACAGAGGATTCTAAACAAGTAAGAGAATCTATTTTTGAAAGAACTTAAAAAATATTTAGGGAGTAAAAAATTAAACATTCTAAAACCCTAATATATAGGAGAAATTTCCATTCAGAATAACAATGTGAATGTGAAAAGTGTCCCAAGGCAGTTTGTGAAACTAAATGCCCTAACAATATAGAGGCAGAAATCCCTGCAGACTGGACCAGCCTAGGGTAATTTCACACACACACACACACACACACACACACACACACACACAAATGAATAAAAAGCAGATGAGGGACATCCTGTTATAAGTCCCATATGTAAGGAGCTTGATGTCACCACTCTGTCTTAACAACAAAAAGTTCTACAGAGTAAAAAATCAACAACTCTTCTTGGACCCATAAGAGAGGGGAAGGCACACAGGGCAAGCCACTGCCCCCCAAGATTGGAGATAGACAAATACAGGGATTCGAGACTTACCGAAGCAGAGAGTCACAAGTTGAAATCACGGCAGCAACCAGTGCTGGGTAGGAAAACATGACCCGAAATTGATGAATTGCTGGTCGTTCACTGGGGACAGCTCTGGGAGTTAAAAAACCCTGGGGAACCCTGTCCTAGTTAGGCCTCCACGGTTTTGCCAGGTTTACTTTCAGGTGCTCAACCATATTCCCACAGTAAATATCAGAGAGAAGTTCCCTCAGACTTCCAGCAGGGAAAGAGGAGAAGGAGCCATTTTGAAATACTCCAGAGTGCCCTGTTCTTCTCAACAAAACCCGTCCTCGGCGGCAACTATTTAACTAGAACCCAACCTGCTGTGTGTTATCAGAGCCTAATTGACCTGGGGAAAGGAAATAACCAGCTCCAGCTGGATCTCACCCTCTATGTGGGAAGTGGGAAATTCCCAACTCTAGCCATCCTATCCCACCCAAGGGGAGAGAAAGAACATGAGAAACACTTGTGAAGTTCATGGCCCAGATGCATACCTCTGTAAAAGATTGCGACCTAATCATAGAACTTTTTTGTTGTTGTTTTGTTCTTGCAGTTCTTACAAGGACCCCAGATGATTGTAGATTTTGCTTAAGAGCGTGGTTTGGGGAAGTAATTTTATCTCCATTTTGTGTTAGATTAAAAATATAATAAAATTAAATGTAAGTCATGCAACTAAACAAAAATAATTTTGTTATACAAAGTATTAATATATCTAAATATACTATATTTAAAACATGACAAAAATGCAACAGTATGTATATAATTATATTCATAAAGATAAGTGTGTTAACTGAAAATTGTATAACAATATAATGACAAATCTAAACATGAGCAAAGTTAATCACAGAAATTTAGAATGTTCCCCCTCCCCCTACACTGCACCACAATGTTACTGAATACCTAGTTATAGCAGTTCCTTTCACCTGGGACAGCATGTCTGACTATCAAGAAAAAAATTCCATGGCATACCAAAAGGCAAAAAACACAATATGAAGAGACAGAGCAAGAATCAGAGCCAATCATAGTGGGAATGTAGGAATTATAAGGCTGGGAATTTAAAACTACTATGATTAACACACTAAGGACTCTGATAGGTAAAGTAGAAGCATCAAAGAATAGATGGGCAACGTAAGCAAAGAGATAGAAATCATAAGAAGGGAGAAAAAACAAACAAATAGAAATGGTGGAGATAAAAACCATTGTAAGAGAAATGAAGAATGTCTGATGGGCTTATTAGTATACTTGACATGGCTAAGAAAGAATATAAAATGGAATTATAGAAAATAATAAAATAAAAGCTCAATTAAAACGAGAGGCAGGAAGAGTGGACGACAAAAATGGGAACATAGAACAAGGGCAACAAATTTAGTAGATATTTATCCAACTGTATCAATAATCACTTGGAATGGCAATGGTTTAAGATCACCAATTAAAAGATGGAGATTCTCAAAGGGGATCTAAAGACACAACCCAACTACATGTTGTCTACAAGAAACCTACTTTAAATACAAAGAAATATGTACATTAAAAGTAAAGGGATAGAGAAATGTTATATATACCATGCTAACAAATAATCAAAAGAAAGCAGAAGTAGCAATATTAATTTCAGGCAAAGTAGACTTCAAAGTAAGGAAATTTATCAAAGATAAAGAAGGACATTAATAATGATAAAGGGGTCAGTTATCCAAGAAGACATAACAATCCTTAATGTGTTTATGCCCAACAACAGAGCCTCAAACTCTGTGGGTCAAAAGCTGATAGAACTGCTAGTAGTAATAGATGAATCCACTATCACAGTTGGAGATTTCAACACTCTCAGAAATGAACAGATCCAGCATACAGAAAATCACTAACAACATAGTTGAACTCAATACCACCATCAATCAGCTGGATATAATTGACATCTACAGACTGTTTCATCCAGCAACATTAGGGTACACATTTTTCTTAAGCTCACATGGACCATTCACCAAGATAGACCACATTTGGAACCATAAAACACACTTTAACAAATTAAAAGAATAGAAATCATACAATGGCTACTCTCAGACCATAATGGAATTAAAATAAAAACCAATAACAGAAATATAACTGGAAAGTCCCCAAATACGTGGAACTTAAACAATATATTTCAAAATAACACAGAATAAATCTCAAGAATAAATAAAGAATAGAATAAGTAAAGAATAGAAAAAAATAGAATAAATAAAGAATAAATCTCAAGTGAAATTTTCAAATATTCTAAACTACAAGAAAATGAAAACACAACTTACCAGAATTTGTGGGATGCAGTGAAAGCAGGGCTTCCAGGGAAATTTATAGCAGTGAATGCATATATTAAAAAATAAATATTTAAAATCAGCAATCTAAGCTCTCACCTCAGGAAACTAGCAAAAGAAGAGCAAATTAATCCCAAAGTAAGCAGAAGAAAAGAAATAGTAAGAGTAAGAGCAGAAATCAAAGAAATTGAAAACAGGAAATCATTTCAAAAGAGCAAATTTTATTGATGAAAAGCTGAATTTCAGAGAGCAAAATGAAAGAGTTTAGAGGCATGCACAACCTCTCACTAAGACTCATACAATATGAGTAATTACCTTAAAGAGGAAGGAGATTTGAGAGCTAATAAGCCAAAAACCTTTTAAAATACAAATTACCTTGTGCTTCACCTCACTGGCTGCCCAGCATGTATTTATTCATTCAACAAATATTTTTTGAACTCTTACTATGTTCTAGGTATTGTTCTAATACCTATGTATATATTTCTTTTTGGCAATAAAATATTTTAAGGCTCCTATTAGCTCAAAGCAACTCTACATTATATAGCCCAAAACACACTCCTACCCATCTACCAAAAAAATAAATAAATAAAAGACAATTCAAGTTCCTAACTCGTAACTAATTCAGCTCCAAGTTAAAAATCACTAAGGGATGTCTTTTTACTCTCTGCTTCTTTTGCTATTCTGTTTCAAAATTCAGCTATCTATAGACCAGAATTTATAATTAACCTCCACAAACAAATTCTACGTACAATAACAGAGGAAAGGGAAAAGAAAGAAAAGGAAAAAGAGCAAAATCCTGAAATCCTTTGTCCTGTGAGCCTCGTCCCTACATGTTTGGCTTCGCAATTGGTCCCCTGCACATATTGGAATTGGATTCTAATTACAGGCCCGGAGAGAATGATGAGGGATGGGGAAGGGGCATGTGGAAAATTAACTTCCTCCCTTTGAGCAAAGTATATTTTTTTCTTCTAATTCCTGTTCCAGTGCCCACAAAGGCAGGAGTCCCCCCAGTACAGCCCTGTTTGTCTGGAGAGGGAGGCAGCTCTAAAACTGTTCTCATTCAATGTGAAAGATCAGAGAGCTCAGCTTGGCCTCATGTTTCAAGTTGCATTTTACAGTTTAAACCTATTCTTATTCTTAATAAAGATTTTAAAAATAAATAAAGATGATTTAAAAAAATTAAATTTCCTTCTCTCTGCAATCATTGGGATTAAGAGCTGGTAAAGGAGAACTATAATAAGTTGTCACAGCAAAGAGTCCAACATTTATGTAGAACAGGAATGTATTACAGGAGTCCCACCTTTCCACAGGGGACACATTCCAAGACACCTAGCAGATGCCTGAAACCACTGATAGCACCAAACCCTATATATATATTATGATTTTTCCTATTCTTACCTATGATAAACTTTAATTTATAATTTAGGCACACTAAGACGTTAACAATAATAATAAAATAGAACAATTATAACAATATACTGTAATAAAAGTTATGTGAAGGTGGTCTCTCTCCCTCTCTCAAAATATCTTATTGTATACATTTAATGCCTTTTCCATCTTAACTAAGCACTTATCACTCACCGTGGCCATAATGTTTGCAGTTTGAGGTGTGACAGCAAAACTAGCAGAAATTTCTTTTTCCTTCTTCACAATTTCATGGAGAGATTTGTTTTTACCGTAGCAATCTCAGTATACAATTTTTTTCTTTCCTTATTAAGTCGAGAAATTTTCACTTAAAGGAAGCACTTTATGGCTTCTCTTTGACATATCCAAATTGCCAACATCACTATTTTTGCCCTTTGGGGCTATTTGGAGGGCCATTACTTAGTAAGTGAAATAAAGCCTGCTCAAACAGGAGCACTGCAACACAGTGTCTGTCAATCTGATAACCAAGACAGGTACTAAGTGACCAAAGGGCAGGATATGCTGGACAAAGGGATGATTCATGTCCAGGGTGGGATGGAGCCAGACCTTGTGAGATTTCTTGACACTACTCAGAATGCACAATTTAAAACATGAAGTATTTGTTTTTGGAATTTTCCACTTAATATTTTCAGACTGCAGTTGACCTCAGGTAACCTAAACCTTGGAAAGGGAAAAGGCAGATAAGGTGGGAATGACTGTATAATATATTTAATATAGCAGGATAAACATAGAGAAATGAATAATATTTCAGCACCCAATCTACCTACCGCAAACCCCAAAATGAACCAAAACAATCTATTTTACACTAGAATTGTAAAATTCCATGAATAAATCCAGTAAGGTCTTTGAAGTTTCATGAGAAAAATAAAAATTCATTATTGAAACCCACAAAGGAATGTTTAATAAATGGTGCACATGGATATTCATTTCCCCAAGTTAATCTATTCCTTTAATTCATTACCAATGACATTTTTGACACCTGACAAGCTGATTCTAAGATTCCTGCAGAAAAATAAATGTGCTAAAATACCTAACAATGTTATGAATCAGAACAAAGACAAAAGCTACCAAATTTTAAAAAAAACTAGAAAAATGCCATAATTAAAACAGTATATCACTGATGCAGAGATAGACAAATAGAAGACTATTATAGTGAGTACACAAAGGAATCCACATATGGAAATCTGTATATAATATGCATGGCATTTTAAATAGATGACAGCTGAACTACTCAATAAATGCAGAGGAGAATATTGGCTATTCCTACCATACTAAAAAGCAAACAAAGGCCATTAAATACAGGCATAAAATCCTAATGCAAATAGTAAAATGTGAAAAATAAAACCTACATTAAAAATATGAGTAGGATATAAGATCATGAATACAGTTTAAAGACACACAATTGACTGAAAGAAAATATTTGCAATATTCATAACAAAATTTTTAATGTCCATAATACAGCATATAATAAATTTTTTCAATAAAAACATCAAAAATATTTAAATAAAAACATGCTTCTGGCATAGGGGAAAATGCAATGGCCACTTGAAATAGGAATATTAATTAATACATGAATGAAATTAAACCTTACTGATAATCAGAAACACCAATTAAGCAACAATGATAAATTATTCATTATTCATTAGAATGGTAAAAATTAAAAACATTTAATAATATCCACTGTTATTGCTGATCAGTCTATAAGTTGAAGGACATTTTAACACCATTAAAAATTTAAATCTACTGACTCTCAATAATTCCACTTGCAGGAATATGGCTAATCAATATTCTGAGCATTTGTATACAAAGAAAGACACACAGAAGGGTGTTCATTTCAGTATAGCTTATATTATTGTAGAATTGTTTATAATATTGTAGAATTTTCAACAATCTAAATATATGTTTACATATATGAAGCTACATTTCTACTTTGGAATACTATACAGCAGTTAACCAAAAAATCAAGCTAGAACTACAGTGATTTCACGAGAGATCTTTGGGGAAGAATATGCACTGGGAAAGATAGAAATTCTCATGAAATAAGTGTACTGCACATATTTACTCCATAATCTTCAGAATTGTTTCAAATTTTTGTAGTCACCAAGTACTGAAGTATTTTTTTCATAATGTTTTAACTACCTAAAAGGTCATAACTAATCAGAATTGTTCATAAGTCCTGATATTGATCCAGGTACACAATCATATTGATTTTGCACCTATTGTCAACATTTATTGAAGAGGCTGAATTCTGCACAACTTCAAATTGTGCCAATGTTAAAATATAAATATTTCTAAATAAAATATGAGTATCATTTAGCCTCAAAGTTATTTACATCTATTCTAAAATCCAGACGATAATAGTGTTAAAACATGAAAAAGATTCATTTATCAACCACATGCTCCAAGAGATCAGAAACCTCATCGGCCTTCTTCACAACGGTCTTTTCAGCACTGATAGAGGAACTGGAACATGGTAGGAGGCAAATTTTTTTTATGTAAAATAAATGGCATGAAAGGTGAGTAGTATTAAATTATTAGCATATTAATATCCTCTTTCCCCTAAATATTAATTAATTAGAACATTTATTAAATATTTTCTCTCAGGTATTTGCTAACTTATGAAGTGTGTTTACATGTTGCTACCACATCCAAGTAGGTTTCACTGAACTGGGTTCAGCCAGAATTTTAATAAGATTTTATTTTTATGTTGTAGCAAAGAATCAGTAGCTTGCCTCACTCCAAGTTTCTACCAGAGCTAATGTGAAAAGGAAAAAAAATAGATAGATAGATAGATAGATTAATCCAAGACAGTATCATTCTCGTAGAAACAGACTGTGTAGACATCAAATTCTGTGATGTTTCATGTAATGTCACCAAACCTGCGGATGAGCTGGAGAAAAAAAGGAAACAACCACTCTATGGTCTGTTCCAATGCTAGGGAAAATATTCTCTTACCATCAATTCAAAGTGTGCTGACATTGAGAAACAAGTAATATTTATCTTTGAGATGTGTTCTTACTTAAAATATCAGTTAGTAAAGCAACTAGCGAGTCTGTGACTCTCCCTATTGAGAAAGCCGAACTAGAATTGAAGGATACCTATTCACCATTTTTCATCAGAAAATTAGGGGGAAGAAAATATTAATCAGTACACATTTGAGCTGAAGTCTTGGGCACTTAGAGAAAGTGGAAGACTCTGGAAATCATTAAGGAGTAAGATCTCCTCCTACAGAAGAGACAATCTTCCTTAGGATGTAATTGAAGTCTGGTCCCTCTTCCTTGTGGGAGGGCATGAGGTTGTAGCACAGAAAGGTTTAAGAAGGGATTTATTTGGTCCAAAGCCCTGCACCCTAAGGCAGGATAGTCAGGAAAAGACAGGAAGGAGAAAACTAGTTAGTAAGACCATCCCATGGGTTAGCGAAGGTGATTCTTTGAAAGAAAAAGAAAAGAGGGAGCAACAGATACCTAGGTTGCACTTATGTTAAATTGAAATCTACATTATTTTTATTAAAAACAGCTATGGTCAATAAAACTCAGAGAGTACCTAGCTGTTCTCATGTTTTCCTCATCTACAAAAATTCCTAATCAAACTGAGTGAAACACCCTTGAAAGGTAACTCAACATTGCTCTTAGAATCCCTTTGGCAAACATGTAATTTGAGAAGTCTGCAGGTACCACATTGAATAAATCTGAGTTAAAGTCCTTGATAGAGAATTAAGAACAGAGGTGTCTTTTTCAAGGCACTTTTATGACTCGCCCCAAACCTTAACTACAAGCTAAGAGTTCATACCAGTGATTAACCCAGGAACAAAACCCCTCTACAATATTAATTGATCTAATAAAATATTCTTCCTAAGGCTACTTTTCACACATTCATTTTATTATCAAGTAGGCAACCAGTCATAGGAGTTATAATTCTTTTTTTGTTTTGTACCCATATTCTGGGGTGAAGTAATAGTATGATGAGTTAGCCCTTTGTAACATTGCTCTAGAGAAACTGAAAAAAAATTAAGTTGTAACATATCACAGAATGTATCAAGGTGAGATTCTAATTCATAGGGTTGTGCACATTTTCAGAGGGATATAGTCTGTTGGTCCATATCTTTTCCTCTGCATTTCATTTCTCATAGGCTTTCCTAGCCTTAATTATAGCCTTCTGATTTAAGGACATCTTCATAATTTGTTGAAATATAAAAGAGCTTCATTTTAAACCACAAAGGGCTGGCCAAACCTAGTCTTAAACACATTTGGCAAATGATAATAAATACTAGCCTTGAAAATTAATATTTATATAATTATATCATTTCTTATATGTGGGTTAAATTTAGCCTGATCACTCTCTCTGCTATATGGCACTTTCATGGCTGTATCAGAAATTTAAAGTTGTGATATATTTAGTACATCCTATGCAAGAAAATTCTTCTAAGTTTTAGAGAACTAGGCTGCTATCTGGAGAAAAGACAGAGTGCCTTTTCTTTCTCATTACACAGAATCCATAATATCCTGAAACAAAGCTCAGCGTAGACACTCTCCTGGTCTTTAGTTACCTTTTGGCAAGCCCATGGCAATGTTATCTTGAAATTACATTTTCCTTTATTTATTTATTTATGGCTGCATTGGGTCTTCGGTGCTGCGTGTGGGCTTTCTCTAGTTGTGGCGAGTGGGGGTTACTCTTCTTTGCAGTGCACGGGCTTCTCATTGCAGTGGCTTCTCTTGTTGCGGAGCACAGCCTCTAGGCGCGCGGGCTTCAGTAGTTGTGGCTCGTGGGCTCAGTAGTTGTGGTTTGCGGGCTCTAGAGCGCAGGCTCAGTAGTTGTGGCACACGGGCTTAGTTGCTCCGTGGCATGTGGGATCTTCCTGGACCAGGGCTCGAACCCGTGTCCCCTGCATTAGCAGGCAGATTCTTAACCACTGCGCCACCAGGAAAGCCCCAAATTACATTTTCTAATAAACTCCTGGACTAAAGAGTTGCTTGTTGACCTACCTCTAAGCAAAGGTCTGGACGTTGCTCTTAAAAAAGAGATATTCCCTCCATCCATCTTCAGAATCTTCATAACTAATCTCCCTGTGGTAAGGACACAACTTTAATTCTTTACTTATAGATTAGTATGGCCCACAAGAAGTATTAAAATAAATGAAATTTATTAATTTGGGGGTCGGCTTCTCTGAAAACTCAGGTTTGTTCTTAAACATAGCATATGTCTGAGTAATAAAAACAATTCAGTCATCTGCTCTGTGACATTGTAGACCCAACAGGATAGTGATTAAGTTCTGTGAACCGTTCGGCTCTTCTTTGTCATAGATCAGCATCACCTTCTTTTTATTTTCCCCCAAGAAGTTTAATTTATTTGACTATAGTCAAATTTATTTTGACTGAGGATCATTCTTTTGGATGGGAGGAAAGTAAATTCTCACAGATCAACCACAAATACATCTTTTATTCTATCGATGCCTCTGTTATTTTCTACATTGATTTTTGAAATCATGCACAAAATCTTGAAATCCTACTCTCCCTTCAAAAACACACAATCCTTTTCTTTCTCCACTGTCATTATCTATGTAACTTTATTATCTTCTCATCTAGTTCTTAAAATACTTCTATAAATGTTCTCACCCAATCTTCATATAATTTATGAAAAAATTATTATTCCCTCTTGAAACTCAAAACAGGTAGAGTCTGAAGTGTTGGGTGTCATAAATTTAACAAAATCATCATTTTATCATTGCTCCTCTACTCTACAGTAGTTATATGAGAGCACTCAAAAATATGTTCCTAATGCAGAGGTCTATTACTTACCATTTTAGAAAAACAGCAGCAGAACGAAAATTAACTGTTTCACCAATTCAGTTTTAACCTGGGGTGGGCGGGGGGTGCAGACTGAATGTCATCGAAAAAATGACTGTTTTCCAAAGAGAGATGCTACCTAGATGATTCGACAGAACAAGCATGTCAATTGAATGTTAGGACAGGAGTTTCCAACCCCTGGTCCACGGCCTCTTAGGAACCGGGCCACGCAGCAGAAGGTGAGCAGCCGGCACGAGCAAAGCTCATCTGCCCACCTCTCCCCATCGCTCCCCATCTCTCCCCATTGTTCCCTATTGCTCGCATTCCTGCCCGAACAAGCCACCCAGTCCGTGGAAAAATTGTCTTCCACGAAACTGGTCCCTGGTGCCAAAAAGTCTGGGGACTGCTGTGTTAGAAGCAGCTACCCAATGAGATAAAATCGAATGGATTTCTGAATTTCTTGGTCATCACATTTCTAGAGAAGAGAACTTTTTCATAAGACATGAAGGAGAGCATTAAATGCTCACAAAAATGTTCACCTCTCTAATCCCACTTACCCACAAGCTCTTTTTGTTTCAACTGTACTTAATAACCTGGTGAATAATAGGGAAGTGAATTCACTGGGACCCCAGTAGAGCCTATTTCCCCTCCCATCCTGCATGCGGCTGCATTTCTGGGGCAGACAGAAGATGCTGCTTGCAGTTGCTCTCTGTGGGAAACTTGAGGAATAACTGACCTTGTGAAACTGACAGAGCTCATCACAATTGGTGTTTCATTTCTGGACTCTTCCAAAATTGTTATTTCCTATCTTATCTGCTCCCCTTGGAAAAATGTATTTATGCCATGGCTAGAAATATATACAGACAGAAAGATAAGGAGCAAAAGAACAAGATTGTTAACTGTTCACTTTGACACTTTGCCTATAGGCGACTCTGTTCTCCTGAATTGGGAAAGAACGAATTAATTTTACCAATTTTATGACTTGAGCTGTTTTAAAACATCCTTAAAGAGGATAGCCCAG
This sequence comes from Kogia breviceps, assembly GCF_026419965.1. Classification (NCBI taxonomy): domain Eukaryota; kingdom Metazoa; phylum Chordata; class Mammalia; order Artiodactyla; family Physeteridae; genus Kogia; species Kogia breviceps. The sequence continues at coordinate 10,313,008 of NC_081318.1, forward strand.
TTCCAGTGACTGGAAAGCAAGGGCTCAACTGAATTTTTTTCATGCTCTCTAGATAGAGAAGCCTGTCCCATCCACTCCCTCCTCCAAAAATGCTCATAATGAAGGAGACTTCTCTATGACTTGAAAAATGGATTAATAATGCTGTTGTTATCAAAAGGTCATCCATAACGATAATGTCATTGTACTAGCTATCTCAATTATTTGCACAGACACTCCCCTGTATTGAGTACAAACTTTTCAATTTTGGTCACTATTTTCTAAAACCTGGGTGACTCCCAGAAAATGACTTTGGAAACTTGAACTGAGGTCTAACCTATTTACTATTATAATACTCCAGGCATTATGTCAAGTGTTTTATATTATCCTATTTAATACTCAGAATAGCTGTATGTGGTTGAGATAATGATCCCCGTTTTGCAGTTGAGAAAACTGAGGCATGTTGAACTTAACTACCTTTCTCGAAGTCCCAAAGTGGAGGAGGGATTTTAATGCAAAATTGGCTAATCCCAAATCCTATCTTTTAATATCTTTTAAAACTTTATGCTTTGTCCTTCTTTCTACACTATTTAGTTTCATGATGATTGATCCCGTTTGCCAAAATTGCTAGGTTATGTACATCCTCATAGATTCAACAAGATTTTTGAGACTAAATAAATACTCAGTATCTTTGGTCCAGATAAAATAAATAGAAATGAGGAGCCTGTACCAAAGAGATTAGGGGAGTTTTGCTTTTGGAGAGCATAGTTGGACCTTTCTAAAGGTAGAAACTAATTAGAAATGAAAGGCAGTTTTATGCAGCAAATTTGTGTATTCTTTCAAATTCCCGTTTATTTAATCAAATTTCATATCAAATTTGTAATGCTAAGTAATGGCTCTTTGAACTCTAGACATAGTTCAAAATAGCTAACATGTGTGGCTTCCCTGAATAAGATTTTTTTTAATTTGATATAAGAAGGTGAGAACTTATTATTGCTTTGAAATACCCTTGTAAATTTGATAACATTTGAAGTAAATAATTTCATATCTTAATACCACTTAACATTTCACAAAACCTTAGAAAATGATTGAGATTAGTTTCATTAATTAGTTGCACTAATTTAATTTTAAAATGTTGACTCTGGTTTGTATCAGATGTTTGGAATTCTTCCGTATTCTCATTTTTTAAATTTGTTAAGAGCTACTAGGAATAGGAGGATCTCAATTTCTCTAGCTCAGGAACAAATTTTCAGAGACTAGGACAGTTCCCTTAGTGGATGGATATCGCAGATGCCAGTTTTTTTTTTTTTTTCTTTCTTTTAAATAAATGAAAATTTCTAAAAGAATATAACAGTATGTTTATTTCATTAATAGAATTGCAAGTAACACTGATTTCTTTAGAATAAGAACAAGAGAACCATCATATCAGTGGTTAGCTAAGTCTAATTCAATTCAAGCTATTCAAATATCCATATGTGCTGCCATCTTTCTCCTGATACCAACTAAAAATAAAGTCATACCCTTTATTGCACCCTACGTCAATCTGGTTTTCATTTTTTATCATAGTCCCTCTTAGGTCTCTAGTATGTGTTTAATAAGTATTTGTTTAATTAACAGATTTATAGTTTTGTACATTCATATCTATAGGTATAAATATATATGCTTATGATAAAAACATTTATATGAACAGATATGCTTCTCCATAAATAAATATATTACATATATTACTCCTAGATAGTTATTCACTCTTGAACAAGTGATGAGGAATGTTCGAAGTGATCTCCAGGTCAATGGGAGAAAGCAAAGCTATGGCAAAATGGAAAACACCCTAATTCTTTAAAAGCAGAATCCCATGTCAAAGACTATGGTGTTAAATATAATCACTATCATTCCCATGCCTTGTAAGGTTTTGCTCCTTAAGCGTGTGTGCATTTCAAAATAATCAAAGTAGAAATAGAGAAGACCTTCAATAAATGATTAATTCCTCTCTTAAATGAATTAATATTTAGTTAGATCATTGACTATTGACATGGTCTCATTTGTCCCTCACAACGTTGTGATGTAGGGCGGGCCATTATGACTCCAGATAAATCCAAATAAAAATGTATATGCAGATACTCAGCTTTGCTTAGCTTCAAAAATGCTTCCGGATACCTAATGTCAGGGTATCACCACTTACTCTCTAGAAGGGATCTCATACTTAGTCTAAGGAGAGATAATTGTGTCTCTGAGAAAGCACGTTCCCCACTGAGTATCTGAAAGAGAATGCTGACTTCAGAGACAATCTGGTAGACTCACGGACAGAAGGAAACACGACACCTGACTCGGAGAAACCAAACCTCCTTTGATGCAATAAGTCATTCAGACAGAGATATACTCCCAGCTGCACCATTTAAAGTTCTAAGGGCTGTAGTCTCCTTTACCATCATCACTCACACTGACAGCTATTTACCTTTGGCCTCAGTGTATCTGCCATCTCTTCTGCCTTCTCTAACTCTTTACTTAGGTCTTGAGCCCATTACTCACATTCCTGATTCTGCTACATTTTCGATCGGTGTACTTCTGTTAAAGAATTTCTATTGCTAGTCAAGCTCTGACTTGCCAGTCATGATGTCAGCTGCCTATCACTCTCCAGCTAAGCCCAAGCTCAGTAAAGCTCATTAAAGCAAGCACATACTTTGCCCCACTCTGTGCTGCATGCTAAGCCAAACCAAACAACCAGACCTCATCTGCAGCTCTGTGATTTCTAGTGTAGTACATATTTTGCCTACTGGAAAATGTTTTTACTCCTCCTTCCAACCTAGTTCTATTGCCAGTTATCTCTCAGCCTCTTAGCTAACTAATGATAATCCATGTCTGCTTGTCTTTCTTTTTACCAGCTGATCTTCTGAAGAACACCTGAGGTTCACCTTTGACCATTCCTTTGGTTCAGCTGGACTTAGTCACTAAACGATGTAATTACTCATTTTTTTTTTTCCATGTCAACATCGTCTGTTATTTTACAACTATGCTTCTTTTTTTATTTATAACTATGCTCCTTAAATCTACATCCCTGTGTATGAAACTACATTAATCATCTTTAGCAAGAGTGTATATACATGAATATAATACTGTATATATTTATAATATACAATATATAATAAGTATAATACTGTATATCCTACTTTTTTCATATGTGGATCTGTCATAAATAAAATTCTAATTTATATAGCTCTTAACATTTTACTTCATCATGACCACAATTTGGATAGTTTATTTATTTTTCAAATTTATTTCTTCTGAAAGCAGATACTCTTTTCACTGGACTAAAGCTTTCAACCAACAGTGCTATCTGACAGGTGCTTTGTTAAGATGCAGTCTATATACATTATAAATTTTTAATACACAAAACAACCCCCCATAGGAGTTATTATTATTCCCACTTTATTGAAGAAGTAATTTGAGGACAAATGTAAAGCTACCCCCAAATTTAGCAGCAGTTATAACTGCAGCAGTTATAACTACAGCATTCTCACAGGTAGATGCATTATCTAGTTATTACCTAGTAAAGGAGGTAATATTTTATTACCAGAAATGACAGGTTGATCCTTCATAATTTTGAAATGAAGATGCACCTCATTTTTCCAAAATTGTCTGGGAATACATCATTCCAAATAAGAAATTTTCCAAGATAACTGATACATTAGCCATTAAAAAAGTGACTGCATGGTAATATACTATTCAGTAAGCATTGACTACTGTTTGTGTGTGTTCAGCATATTTCAGATAAAGACACTAAGACTCGAAGAGAATCACATACTCAAGGCCATCTAGGTGGGAAAGCTAGGAGGTAACAAGCACAGGACCTAAGCCATATCTGCCTGACACCAAACCCTAACTTGCTTCCACCATGACATATTATCTTCAAGAAAAGGAGTAGTACTAGAGATGGGCCAAATAAAAACATTCATCATAACCTGATTGCAAAAGCATATTTCTAAAGCACGTTGTACCTCTTTCTAATTTCTTAGACTACACAGAAAATAATTAATTTTAAAATTTTTATCGAATTCGATTTATTGTGTCAGTTAATACGCCATAGGCTATTAACATCAAGCACATATGCCTGTCCCATCATTATTTTCAAAACACTTTTACATGACAAAACAACAACAACAAAAAGACACTGTACAAACTGCAAAGAATACTTGTCCCCACTTAGAGGCTGAGACTTCTGAGTCTTAAAGATCTTCCATGACTATCTTAAGAATTGTCATTTAGGAAGTGTCAGACCGAGGACAGAAATCAAATCATTTTAATTTCTGGTGCAGAAATCTTCCCTCCACATACTATTGATTTCCTGAAAGGCTGTTGAAATCGGTAACACATTAATCTCTCCTCAAAACAGCTTTACTTGAGACTATGATTTTAGAGGACATGCACACTTTCCCATAATATTCCTGTTTCTTCCATGAGGAACAAGTTGTCAGTTACTTTTCATCTTTTTGCTACTCTGCTCTTTTATAGTAGTTCCCATCATTCCTCCTTTTAAACTCCTGCTACCAATTTGCTGTTGGCTTGAAATCCAATCATTAAGTGTTTAAAATAAGAATCTGCTGGCTATAAGAGACTATTTAAAAGTAAAACATATGAGCTTGCATTTTACAGGAGATATTTGGTTGCCCTTAACAATTTTTTTCTGACTAAAAAGTAATCCATGCTCACTATTTAAGAAATAAAACATAGAAAGATCTAAATGGGAAGAATAAATGTCATACTTTATCTCCACAGCCAGACAACCCAATATTTTAGCTTATTTTCTGCTCTCTATATTTTAATATTATTACTATTACTGTGATTATCACTAATGTTATTATTATATTTAAAGGGAACAGCTTATATCCTGCTTTTTTAGGATTTAAATTGAAATATTTTCCCATGTCAATAAATAATTTTCAAACACATGAATTTTGATTTCCACATAACTTCATGATGTGAAAATGCCACAGTTTATTTCCCTTTTTTTCTTTGTTCCACATAATGTTGCTTTTGCTTTAATTTTTGGATCTAATTCTATGAAAATCATTTTTGTCCAATTAAAACTCTAGCTTGAATTTCTAGTTGTGAATTCAAGGTCTAAGTTTATGAAAAATTTAGGCACTAGGTACAAAAGTCAAATTTCTTCTTCAGCAGTTATATAAATTGATACTCCCACAAAAATTAAATAAACTTTAATTATTCTTAATTAGTTACTCTAGTTCTGATAATGCTTTTTCTTGTTCACTGCAGGTTTATGGGTTGGGTTCCAAATATCTGAGGTTGAAATTAGAGGTCTCTAAAAAGTAAGTTGTTAACTATAATCAAGAATACAAGCTTTTTATTACACTGTTAGAGATTTTTCATTATCCTTAAATTCAATTTTCTCTTTAATAATTATTAGAAATGATATTATTCATTCATGCAAATACACAAAAGGCCTTGTGCTTTGAGCTGCTTTTGTAGCCTTTGGGGGCTGGCACACAACCATCTGCACTCTTCTCACTCTTTAGATCTGTACATCATTCTAAAACAACTGTCTGAAATTAAATTACAATCTTTAACTGTGCCATAGTGTAAAGTTAATTAGCCCATACTGTTAGTGAATCTGTTGGAAGAAAAAAGAAGGATATCATAAAGCAAAATTTAAGAAACAGTCACATTTCTCAAACTATATTTCATATATTAGGATCTGTCCTTGTCTGTTTAGGCTACTATAACAAAATACCATAGACTGGGACAGAGTAGCTTATAAACAGCCAAAATTTATTTCTCACGGTTCTGGAGGCTGGAAATCCAAGATCAAGTTTCAGGAATGGTTGGGTTCTGGTGAAGGTTCTATTTTAAGCAATACCTGGCAGGGCTGGGGCAGATTCTCTAGAAGGATGCATCAGTGTTCTGAGTCTAGGAATCAAGGGGTGACAATTGGAGTGGCACCAGGCATTATTACCCTAGGGACCACAAGCACAATTTTGCTTCTTGTTCCCTCAAATTTATACTTTGCTGGCCTAGAGATCTTAGTCCAGAGGGAGGAATATTTTCACCAGAAGACACAACAATGATTCCGCTGAACTAGAAGTTAAGACTGCTGCCTGGCTACTTTGGGCTTCTCATGCCTCTAAATCAACAGGAAAAGAAGAGACTGACACTGTTGCCTGGGATGATTGACCCTGACTACCAGTAGGAAGTTGGCCTACTATTCTACAATGGAGGTAAGAAGGAGTATGTCTGGAATACAGGAAATCCCTTAGGGCATCTCTTAGTATTACCATGCCCTATAATTAAAGTCAATGGAAAACTCTGATAACCCAATCCAGGCAGAACAACTAATGGTTCAGAAGCTTTTAGAATGAAGGTTTGGATCACTCCATCAGGTAAAGAACCACAATCAACTGAGGTATTTGCTGAAGGCAAAGGGACTACAGAATGGGTAGGAGAAGAGGGTAGTTATAAATACCACCTACAACCATATGAGCAGTTACAGAAATGAAGACTATAATTATTATGAGTGCAGTCATCCCTCAGTATCTGCAGGGGTAGTGGTTCCAGAAGCCCCTGTGGATACCAAAGTGCAAGGATGCTCAAGTTCCTCATATAAAATGGCACAGTACCATCAGCCCTTCATGTCCATGGCTCCACATCCAGGGATTCAACCAACCTCGGATTGAAACTCCATCCATGGCTGGTTGAATCTGTGGATGCAAAACCTGTGGATACAGAGGGCCAACTACATTTATTGAAAAAAATCTGTGTATAAATGGACCTGCACAGTTCAAACCCATGTCATTCAAGGGTCAAGTGTATTTCTTCCCTATTTTGTAGTGAATATGTTTGTATGCATTTATACATATATTAAATATATTTGGTTATTTTTTTCCTCTCTAATTCTCTAATCATATAATATAAGAGGTATGGACTTTGTATCAGTATTTAATTATCATTAATTTTATAGTATTTAAGTTATAGGACACCAGAAGAAGAAGAAACAACAAAGACTTCACCTCTTCTTCTAGGGAAGAGATTAGTTCATTTTTTGTTGTAATTAGGATAATTGGATCATTTTCGTTGGAATTACGACCTTGCTCTTGTCTTTAGAGATTAAGCATGGTTTAAGGAGATGGGTATGGGTGTCCAATTGACTAAGGGTGGACTTGTGATGATTAATTTTATGTGGCAACTTGACCAGGCAAAGGGATGCCCAGATAGCTAGTAAAACATTATTTCTGGGTGTGTCTGTGAGGGTGTCTCCAGAAGAGATTAACATTTAAATCAGTAGACTGAATAAAGAGGGTCACGCTCACCAGTGGGGGTGGCTATCGTCCAACCCCTTGAGGGCCTGAAGAGAACAAAGAGCTTGAGCTGAGACACCCATCCTCTCCTGCTCTTAGACGTTAATATTCCCGGTTCTCAGGCTTTCAGATTCAGATGAAGACTTACAACATCAGCTCCCAATTCTCAGATCTTTGGACTCTGACTGAATTACACTACCCCTTTCCTGGTTTCCCATCTTGCAGTGGGCACATCGTGGGACTTCTTGGCCTCCATAACCACTGAGCCAATTCCTAGAATAAATCTCTTTCTCTCTCAGCTCTGTCTCTATCTCTGTCAACTATCCATCTATATTCTATTAGTTCTGTTTTTCTGAAGAACCCTAATACTGCCCAAGTGGGTAGAAAATCCATTTACACATTATTACTCATTTCTCTTTGTCCCATTAACCAGTTATTGCACTGGTGTGTATCAAACCCTAGCTTTCCATTCAAATTACTACCGTAGCATACATAAATAATTAGGGAAAGGAGTTGTCCTCTCAAACTGGAGATATTTATTTCTTCTTAGAGGACCCTTTCTCCAGGGTGAGGCAGATCCAGCTCTACATGTAACAAGGCCTTATTCTTATGCACCAGTCTCATCATTTTGTTTTCCCAAAACACACTGCCAAGTGAATCCAGGACTGAAATAATAAGAACACTATCAAAACAAAAAACCTGCTCACTCTTATGATCTATAAATTATAAGACGTGTATTCTTAGGCACATTCATATTTTACACTCTTGCATACATATTATACTTTTCTTTCACTTTAAGTGATTATTTTCTTTTATCTTTCTCTTCCCTTGGTCTTGTGCATATTTTCTTGCTTCCTCTAAGAGAGATAGATCATTCCCTAGCCTTGTAACATCCCTATGGTAAAAGTAGGGAATTTTAGGGTTTCTTACTGATTTTTGCTGACTCATAAATAATAACATTAGTAAGTTATGAGCACTTTGCTATGGAACATTATGAAGTGAGAAAGCATATAAACTAAAGGCTTTTCAATACTGGCCTTGAGTGAGAATTGACTGAATATTTGTGTGTGTGTGTGTGTGTGTGTGTGTGTGTGTGTGTGTGTGTGTGTGTGTGCACGCATATGCACGTGCTTTGGCTGAATAAGAGTCTCTGCACTGACAGGCTCAGATCTCCTCAGCCATTTCTCCCGGTTCCCCAGTTAAGCATGGTAAGTATCTCACAGTAACCAGACTCCAGCGTTCCAAGCCAGCCTGCAAGTAGATGCTTATTACAATGAGGTCGATAACAAATGATGTGTGCAAACAGTATGGTTTATGACAAATGCTAATCTAGTGTGTTTTTTTTTCTCCTGGCTCATGGAATAAGGGCTATTTGGCGGCTTTTGTTTATTTAAACCAAGAAGAAAAGACAATGATATATTGACAGTCTTCAGTATTTTTCCCCTGACAAATGTGTGGCAGCTTTCAATTTGACCCAAGTACTTCTGTTTTTATTCACAATCCCATCTCTAAAAATGATTACTGTGCTTTTCTATTGGTCTTGCACTGACTAATTCTTCTACAGCATATTGATTTCTAATTTGTTGCTGGCAGTTCATCATTCAACTTGTAAGATACATTATTCTTTATGGGAATTGAAGTTTCATATTATCCATCTTGATCTTTTATTCTAAGCAATGTTATCTCCTTTTTTATATACCTCAGGGATTTTTTTTCCCTCCCTAAGGATTTATCTTGTTTAAAATTGTATATTTCTTCATTTTGTTGTTGTTGTTGTTAATGAGCTGTTAAACTTTATTACACGGCACACAAAGGGATTGATTTAGAAGCTTGATTTTTGAAGAAGTAGGAAAAAGTTACTGAGTATACCTTAATATTGCACTAGTGGTATAAACTGCATCTTCAGGAACTCCCAAGCCACGAGGAAGCCAAAATCAGAAGCCCATGTTCTGCTTTCATGCAGTTCCCTTTCCTAGAACCACATATGGATTTATCTTAGCACTGCGATGTCTGTTTCTCTTGAATGAGACGTGCAGGAAGAAGAGATAAATACATTGATCCAAATGAAGAAGTAGGAGCATAGCTAGATCTACAGTAAGTCCATGACATACGAACCTTCAAGTTGTGAACTTTCAAAGATGCGAATATGTGTTCTCACGTTCACTCACGTAAGTTAGTTCACGTGTCTGGCATACACTGTCACGTTCGTGTATCCTCTACAAGTGGTTGTACTTCTGTGTACTTTACTGTATAGTACTGTTGTTGTGCAACGCAAGGAGCTTATTAGTGAAGACCTGACGGAAGTGGAGGCTCAGAGAAAGGACTAAGAGAGACAAGAGGAAGAAGAAGTAACTGAAGAACCGAAGAGATTCATAACGCAGGAAATGGCAAGGGGATTTTTTTTTATTTGAGGAGGCACTGTTAGTTTTTGAGGCACAGGACCTGAACGTACAACTGTACACGAAGGTTGCAGCAGCCGTTCAGAATGCAATCCAGGGCTACCATGTTATCTATGAGGAGAAAAAAAGAGCTACTACCCAGACATCATTGGATCATTTTTTTAAGAGGGTAGATAAAATAGAATCCAGTAAGGAAGCAGAACCTGTGCCATCAACGAGAAGAGTGAGGGAAATTGCTGCTTGCCCTCCATCTCCTGTTGCTGGCGATCCTTCAGCTCTACCATCTCCACCTCCTCTCCTCCTCCAGTCAGTAACTCTTCTTGCCTGTTCACTCGACGCCAGCCCCTGGAAGCCAGCTGTTGTACTGTACTACTGTACTTTTCAAGGTACTGTACTGTAAGATTTAAAATGTTTTATTTTTTGTGTTTGTTTTTTTACGTATTATTTGTGTGAAAAGCATTATAAACCTATTACAGTACAATACCATATAACCACTTGTGTTAGTTGGGCACCTAGGCTACCTTGGTTGGACTTACGAACAAATTGGACTCACGAAGTTACTCTCAGAACGGAACTCGTTCGTACGTAGGAGACTTACTGTACACTGTCACCAGTGTTTGCAATGGTTCAGTATCCTTTAAGATATCCTTTATCCTTTAATTCGTTCTCTGTTTACCTTTAAGATGAAGCAAGATCTAATTGTCAGCTGGCTGTTGGGGCCCAAAGGATGCTTTCTTCAGGGCATGATAGGGAGGGAGAGGAGAGAATGGCAGACTTTCACCTTTAAAGGAATACTTTCCAACTCCAAGTTATGCTGGCCTTAGCAGAATCCTGCATCTCTCCTCACCTGCACTCTCCCTGCCTTTACAAGCCAATCTGCACCCCACTCTCATGCTGATCTTCAAAAGTGAAGCTTTTATCATGTCACTCCCCTGCTCAGGAACCTGTAGTGGATGAGAATAATAGTATTAATGCCTCCCATTGGCATAGAGGTTCTCCATTTACAAAGTGCTCTCACATATGTTATCTCATTTCTTCCTAACAACAACCTCTGAGTACTTGTTAGATCAAGTCCGAACTCCTTACACTGAGCACAGCCTTAACACTTTCTTGACTAGTCAGCTGTCTTTTTCTTCTCCCAGACAGAGCCTTCGGTCTCTCCTTCACTCCCAGACAGCATTAATTTTCACCTTCAAGAACTGCCTTTTGCAGTCCGCCTGCCCTCTGCCTGAAAAATACTCTAGCCTCGTTTGCCCCCATGTGAAAGCCAGGAGGCAATGCCTGGTGGCCACAGGAACCATGGTTTCTGAGGACTGCCTGCAAGAGGACATCTACCCCTTCTGGCCTCACTCCACCCAGTTTGTACGTGGACATACTGAAGAGCTTCTCCCACTCCCGTGGATGACCTCCATTACTGAAGTTGTATTTGGCATATAAACTCAGCCTCCTGACCCTCGTCTGTATGTCATATGTTATTTTTGGCTCAGTTTGCTTGGAGATTCAAGTTAGGCAATGACTAGACCCACCAGGAGCTTTCCTCAACCACTCGACATAGCTCTTAAGAGTCCTTTAGGATGCCATCATTAGAAAAGATGACATATCTACTAACCTTACCAAGAATTCCATGGAAGTGTTTTCTCCGTTTAGTAACTTCACTTTCTTTTCAGAAAAGCTTTAAAATGACCAACATTACATAATCTATCCTCTTAAGCCTGAAAGACAATGAGGTAGGAGTAAGTAATGCAGACTTTCTTAACCTCTGTAACCTTGAATGCCTGTATAAAGGCGTCTACCTTCTCAGTCTCCCTGGTAGCTGGATTGTAGGTCAGATGAAAGCCAAACCCAAGATTTTTTTCTCTATAAAATTACAGCCACAGTATTCGCTTCTGAGACCTTCATGAAATTATCTGTAATAGGACTGTACTTTTCTCTGATTATTCAAATCGAGTGCTAAAAGTTCATGAAAGTAGATGTCTAAAAGCCCTAAGTTAAAAAACACTCAGCCTCTCTGCATGGAAAAGACTTTTCTTCTCTTCTATTTCTTTGTCTTTCTTTTCACCACTCTGTTTCTCCCTCTTTTTATCTCTCCTTTCCTTGCCTCTTTATTTTTTCCTTTCCTATCTCCTTTTGCTTCTTGCCCTCTTCCTTCTCTTTCTTCCACCCCTTTTCCCATTCTTTTTTACACTAATTCGTTAGTCCAAGTAGTTATCATTTGTTAGAGAATCTGGCCATAATGTCATCAGTCCTCAAGTCTGAATAGAAAAGTTCTGGATAATGAAGTACAAGTGTGTCATTTTCCACCAAGACCCCCCAGTTCATCAGCAAACCCAAGCGACAAAGGCAGCTATTGACAAATGGCCACACTCACAGTCACGTGGCGAGGGAAGACCACTTCCCAGTGTGTCTCCATCCTCCCCCACCACGGCCTCCTCTCCACTTTCTGTCACTGCTCTCCTCCACTGCCATCTTTCTTGGTCATCCTGCTTTGTCCCCTTCAACTTTACTAGCAGAACGATTTCTCTGCCCATTATTCAGTATAGAACCTATTCTTTTACCCCCATACCATCATAACATATAGAGGAAAAACAACAATCATCATTTCAATAACAAAAATGTAGCCTAAACTTAATTATGGAAAGCAATAATCCCACTCTTCCCTTGTTTTCTTCACGCTAATTTCTGCGATTCCCTTTACACTCCAAAAACAAGCATATTCATTTACATCTGCTCTAACCTACAGCATATTGTAGATATGTAGCCTTACCATGAGCCATACCTCTACTGGCCTTGGTGTCTTGCCTGGGGGTGTGACATAGACCTGACCCCTGAGGGTAATTGAGCCCCCTCATCACCAAGCCCTTCTCAGCCTGAGGATGCTGACCTGTGCATTTACCATTAAAACCAGGCATTAAAAATCGAGATGCAACTAAATGGATTGCAACTAAATGGATTGCTTGTGCACTAATCATCATCTTTCTTTCCCCACTCTAATGAAACAATAGCCCAATCACCTCCTAATAATTAGGGTCAATAACACCTTTCAAGTTGTGACTTCCAAGGATAAAATGGTTCCATGTAAATATGTCAGTGGAGCTTAGCTTCAACTGTGTAACATTGTTTCCAGAATAATAAATTACTTTGTATTGTAGGGGTGAGGGGCCATTTACTTCATTCTTTTATCAGTTTATTTGACAGTATCAGTTAGGGTTCTCCAAAAGAAAGAACAGCAGGTGACAGATAGAGAAAACTGGCTCACATAACTGTAGGGGATGGCAAGTCCAAAATCCATAGGGCAAGCAGCTGGCTGATGGACTAGAAACAAATAGGGTTTCTATGTTACAGTCTTGAGGCAGAATTGCTTCTTCTTGAAATCTCAGGTGTTGCTCTTAGAGTTTTCAACTGATTGGATGAGGTCCACCTACATTATCACGTGTAACCTTCTTTACTTAAAATCAGTTGATTATAAATGTTAATTATGTCTACAAAATACCTTCACAACAACGTCTAGACTAGTGTTTGACTAGAGAACTGGGTACTGCAGCCTAGCCAAGTTTACACATAAGAATATCCATCACAGTGATGACGGGTACTCATTAGCACCTGAAATGTCTTAGGTGTTTTTTTTTGGTGCTTTGAATGAAGAGTCTCTGTGTTCCTCAGTAAAATCTTATGAATTATCTGTTGCTATTTTCACTTGTGACATGAGGAAACTGGTTCTCTAAAAATTTTGCCCAAAGTCACAAAAGCAATATATGGTCCAGTCAGGAATGAAATTCAGGTTTAATTTGACTACATAATGCAACAGAATGAACACTTGGGGGAAAGAAAGTCAGAAAATTCAGATTCAGATACCTTCTTTCACACTATCTAGCTTTTGAACTTGAGGCATGTAAAGGTATTATTTTCTCCATATCTATAGTGAAGAGTTTGAATTAGATGTTCTCTAAAAATATTCCATATTTCTAGCTTGGTACTGTACACATTTTACCTGCCTGTCTTTTAGAATACAGTATTGCCTTTTAAAGAGTAGACGTTTCTTTGGAGTTTGGATTGGGCTGTTCTCTTGAGCCACATCATGAACATTTTGTACTGGTTGATTATTCAATTACAACAGAGTAGAGACAAGCCATTATAAGGAATTATGAATCTACACATTGGAAGGAAATCCTGTGATTCTGTTTTGCCTATCAGCCTTTCCATCTGTACTTGTGTTAAAATGAAACAAAATACAATTTAATGAAAAGGGAGCCACATGAACAGAAGCAAACAGTAAGGATGGCTGATGCCAGATGGTGAAACCTGCAGAGCTTCACTCAACACTTTTTTTCTCCTTAGTTGTCTTGGCCCAGTATCTACCTACCTCAGTAACAGAAAGCAAGTTTTTAACACTGTTACCTCCTGCTGAGCCAATGCAGTTTATGAAAGAGCAGGCTGGATTCTTTTCATCTTATACATCAACTCCAACACTGTCAGCTAAGTTCCATTTGCAGAATCTTTATTACTGCTGATGATGTCAGAGGAAAAGAACATAGCGTGATTAATAGATTGCAGGTGGAATTTACAACACTGGCTGCTAAAAATGATCTTTTGATTTATCAACAGAGAACATCCAATATAAAAGTCACTGAGATTGAAAAAATGTGTTCAAAACCCAAAAGATCACTTTAGAAATCGATTTTCTATGTATAATTACAATTTAAATGTCATTAAAAAGCTCCTTTCCTTGATGTTTTGCAGGTATTTTTTGGTCTGTTAGAATCATTTGCCTGTCTGAGGGGAATCATTACAGATACTCCTTCTATAAGGACCTTCTTTTGCTTTTGTGAATAACGTACTCTAATTCCAACACAATGAAGCATGTGTGTATATGTGCACTGTAGTTACATGTTGTTTATGATTACAATCCTCATTTTCTCAGAACTTAAGTTTTCAGAGCTTCTGGCTTTTACCCTACTCCTCTTTTTCACTGTCTCTTTAATCAAAAAGACAGAATTTAACATTCTACTGTCTGACGTAAACCTTTTTTTCTAGGAGATCTGAAAAAAGCTGCATTGTTTTCTATTTAGAGTAGAGACAGCTAGTGCTAGGTAATGACCTGGTAAAAGGTTCACAGCTTCTTGGAGTTGATTCAACTGCTTGCCTCTTTTATAATACCATTGCCTTTTAAATAGGCATCCAAAGGTACACATACCTAATATGTCACTTTTAAACAAGAAACTGCACAAAGAATAAAAGTGCTATTTTTAAAGAAGAATGCCTGAGTATTGCAATATCAGTGTGTTATTAAAAGTGTAAGAAACATGTTGTGAGAAAGATATCAGTTGAAATATTTGTACAGGTCCATCTTTTCTCACATTACCCTAATTTGATTTTCTTTGTTGACTCTATAAAAATCTATCTCCTCTTACAGAGTTAGCTGAGATGGTTTCTTCATTCATTCGCATTTTTTCATGCAACTGACATTTTTGATTGATATTTAGACAGTCAACTTTACTTGTAATGGAGGATACTTTTGATAGTGTCAAAAATATGTAGTACATATTAGAAAGGTCAACTTTCAGAAGATATGGAGAAAGCCCAGTAATAGTATCAGCTTCTGTGCATTAGAAATAACCTAACCTTCAGAATTCTCTCTTTATTATGTGGCATCAATATGTTAAGGTCCATGTCAATTTTAAAAATATAGTTGCTTGAAAAATAGTTTTAAACTTTGTATGGAAACACAAAATCTTATGCTGAATAGCCAAAACAACTTTGAGAAAGAAGAACAGAGCTGGAAGAATAAAGCACTCCAACTTCAGACCATACTACAGAGCTACAGTAGTCAAAACAGTATGATACTGACACAAAAATAGACACATAGGTCAATGGAACAGAATAGAGACCCCAGAAATAAACCCATGCACTTATGGTCAATTAATCTATGACAAAGGAGGCAATAATATACAATGAAGAATAGAGTCTCTTCAATAAGTGATGCTGGGAAAACTGGACAGCACATATAAAAGAATGAAATTGGAACATTTTCAAACATCATATACAAAATTAAACTCAAAATGGATTAAAGAACTAAATGTAAGACCAGAAACCATAAGACTCCTAGAGGAAAACATAGGCAGAACACTCTTTGCCATAAAATGTACCAATATTTTTTTGGAGCTGTCTCCTAAAGCAAAGGAAATAAAAGCAAAAATAAACAAATGGGATCTAATTAGACATATAGGCTTTTGCACAGCAAAGGAAACCATCAACAGAATGAAGAGACAACCTACTGAATTGCAAATGAAATGCCTGAAATAATCTGACTGAGAGAATATTTGCAAATGATATGACTGATAAGGGGTTAATATCCAAAATATATAAAATGCTCATACAACTTAACATCAAAGAAACAAACAACCCAGTTAAAAAATGGGCAAAAGAACTGAATAGACATTTTTCCAAAGAGGACAGCCATGGATTTCAGCTGTTCCAAAGAGGACATGCAGATGGCCAACAGGCACATGATCAACATCACTAACTATTAAGAGAAATGCAAATCAAAACCACAATGATGTATTACCTCACACCAGTCAGAATGGCTATCATCAAAAAGAACACAAATAACAACACTTGACAAGGATGTGGAGAAAAGGGAAACCTTCTACACTGTTGATGGGAATATAAATTGGTGCAGCCACTCTGAACACAGTATGAAGGTTTCTCAAAAAACTAAAAACAGAACTACCATATGACCCAGAAATTCCACACCTGGGTATATATCTGAAACAAAACAAAACAAACACTAATTTGAAAAGATACATGCACTCCAATGTTTATAGCAGCATTATTTACAATCACCAAGATATGGAAGTGTCCATCAACAGATGAATGGATAAAGAAGGTGTGAGATATATATATATGCATACACACAAGGTATATATGTATATATACATATGCACAATGGAAAACTACTCAGCCTTAAAAAAAGAATGGAATTTTGCCATTTGCAACAACAGGAACAGACTTGCAGGGTATTATGCTAAGTTAAATATGTCAGACAGAGAAAGACAAATATTGTATGATATTACTTACATGGGGAATCTAAAAAATACAACAAATTAGTGAATATAACAAAAATGAAACAGACTCACAGATATAGAGAACAAACTAGTGGTTACCAGTGGGGAGAGGGAAAGTGGGAGGGGCAACTTAGGGATAGGGGATTAAAAGGTACAAATTATTATGTATAAAATAAGCCACAAATATATATTGTACAGCATGGGGAATATAGCCAATATTTTATAATAACTGTAAATGAAGTATAACCTTTAAAAATTGTGAATCACTATATTGTACACCTGTAACATATAATATTATACATCAGCTATACTTCAATTTAAAAAAATATATTTACTTGTGTCCTTGGACTTCTCCTGAACAAGCTTTAACACCCCAAATCTATGGATATAATCACTGGTAACATCTGTCAGTGCTTGAATTATTTTTCACTGTGATTTTCCATGGTTATTTTACAGTTAACATACAATTAAAAACATTTTTTTTACCTGAAATTAGCCTCTAAATTTCTCTAGTTGATTGCTAGGTCATAAGCCAGTTGGAGACATAACAGGTATGCCTCTCAGTTAATAGACTCGTGTGTGAAGGAAATTTAAGTTTATGTTCTGTTATCTCAGCTTAATTTTGAGCCTCCATCCCACTGGATTAGTGATGCCATTATTCTTAGTCTTTGGAGTTTGGGGAGCTTTGCCCTGATTCCTAATGCCTCAGCTTTTGTCAAGGTGTGGAGTGGCTTAAACACTGGCAAGAAATTAAGGGATGAGAGGCCAACTGGTCCTCAAGTTATCCATCCTCAAGTCAGAAGAGACATAAACCATCACCTGAGCATAGATTGTGCTTTTGGTGTTGTATCTAAAATGTCATCACCATACCCAAGGTCATCTACATTGTTCTTCCATGTTATTTTCTAGGAGTTTCAGAGCTTTGCTTTTTATATTTGGGTCTATGATCCATTTTGAGTTAATTTTTGTGAAGTAGTAACATCTGTGTCTAGATTCTTTTTTCTTTTACCTATGATCATTTGGTTTTTTTTAAAAAAAACAAAAACTGCCTTTTCTCCATTACATTACCTGTGCTCTCCTGTCAAAGATCAGTTGACGATATTCATGAGGGTCTGTTTCTGGGCTATCGTATTCCATTGATCTGTTTGTCCTTTACCTAGAGTCTGGGTGAATTTTCCAAAAAAGATACTGATAATGTGTTTTTGTAATACTATTTCTTAGCAACCTAAACCTTGACATTGAGCTGTTGTTACACACTCCTTCCCACTGGCCAGTCAGCTCTTTGGACTGTGAAACTTCAGTTGGAGGAGGCAGTGACATAGCTGAGAGCAAAACACAGCAGTAGGTTCCGTGATCAGCAACATTTCAGGAGAAGCACACTAGCTGTCGCTGCGGTATTCAGCATGGCACTCACTCTGCCAGACCTGAGATAAGACTTAGCACAGTGTCATAAGTAAGTAATGATCATCAAGGTCCAAACTGTAAAATCCAGTTCAATATATTTGAAAGCAAGTGTAGGATACAACGAAGACAGTTGATCACAAAACACACAGTTGATCCTGAATGTTTTGAACCCCATCTGAATTGTCAAACAAGTTATAATATCACAATACACCCGGCAAGATCATCAACGTTCAGAATTTAAATATTTCCCATGTTATATATAACATTTAGCAAAACCAGATAATTGGCTAACAGCTTATTCAATGCCCAAATTTCAGGAATTAGTTTTTTAATTAGAAAAAAACATTACATTACTAATAACTAAATTTTAAATTCAAACATATGATTAAAATGGGAATCAGAAGTAATAACAATTCATTTAACAAGAATAAAAAATATTGATTTCGTGTTTCATAGGCAGCAAATTCTACTGGAATGTATTTGGCGATATTTAAGAAAGAGACAATTGTCTCTGCTTTCAAGGAATTTATAATCTAGGGCAGGGAAAAATAACCAGAGCTTATAACGTAATTTGAAAACATTTGTAAAGCATAGAATTCAGTAACGTGAAGCAGAATGCAGCAAAGAAATCCCCAGAGCAAGTGGGTAAACAGAGGATTATGAGTTGGAAAGCATTTTAGGATTAAGAATTATATGAGCTCGAGTTCCTGTTTATCCATGCAGACCTAGGTGAGTGCAGAAATCTAACTCTTTACGACCACATGTGAGTCTTGTGGTAAATCACCAGGAGGAGTTTAGTGCAAACTACTAGGCCTAAAGTGGTCTTCCACTGGGCAAATCCAAACCTGCCAAGGGCATGATATCTGGGATCACAGCTGGCAGCATACTGCTTTCAAATTGCAAATTCCTCTCAGTCTCTATTACCAAAAAGACAGGAGACGAAGCAGGGGTTTCAGGGGCAGACAAAAACAAACAAACAAACAAAAAAAAAACCCTAAACTTTCAAATCAGGGAGAATATTAATATTTAAGAATACAATATTAATCAATTATGCATAAAACATAGTGTTAATCAACTATGTCAGAAAAACAAAAGGGGTTCCACTAAACTGGCCAGTGAAACATAGGAGATTAGGCATGAAATCAGTGCAACCAAGGAGTGGATTGTCAAATTCCGGAGCCAAAATTCAAGAGTAATATTTGGTGTAGTTCTGACACTGATAGCAAAAGGGAGCACTTTGCAAACTAAATGGAAGAAGGATGCTATGAGAGACCTGAAACCACGGACCACCCTTTCTCTGACCTTCACCTTGATCTTGCTGTGTCCCTTTCATTACCTGTCTTGCTATGCCTCTCCCCTCCAAATTGTTCTACTCTGCTTTTCAGTTGACTATCCAGCTTAAACCAACATATCTCTTCCTCGTTTCTGTTTTACAGGCTCCTGCTTCAAGGCATTGAACCACTAACAAAAGTTCTTTAGCATGGCTCCAGGCTATCAGACCCTCCTGGGAGGCAGTCTTTTTGACTACCATCCTCTTGGAGGAATTAAACATCAACTTTGCTAAAATTTCCTGTAGTACTCCTGTAGGCTTCAGAAGTGCTCAACAATGAATTATCCATAGTTTTTTTCCTGGGCTGTAAGTGGATAGTCTATTTATAAAGTATGTATAAAGGAAAAATTTCTAAAAATTATATAAAAGTGCTTATCCTCGGTTGAATAAGACCAGAAAATCTTGAGCTTCTTATCTGAAAAAGTTACAGGAAGCAGGAATTCAAACTGTGCTGTGTTTGCTAGCAAAACAAAAAATAAATACATACATAAATAAAAACTAGCAAAAAGGTAAATCAATACTGGAACCTTGGGGTTCTTTACTATATCATTATTACTATTATTTTCTTATTATATAAGTAGTTAATCTATTCTCATCAAGTTCTTTTAATATTTTCTCAAGGTTAACAATTAATATCTTCCTCCAATTTAGAAGACGAACAAATTCAAGTTTTGACAGGCAGCATTATCCATATCACACACATAAAAATATTGTTACATAAAAGCTATTGACCATATTTGATGATTTTCCCTGTCCTTGGCCTCAAAAAGGCTGAAAAGAATTTAGTGAAAACAATATTATAGAAGAAAGCCTACTCGCCTTCCAATAAAACTTCATCAGTAATTTTCTGGTTAGGAATTTTTAAAATCGTTGTGTTTTTTTTTTGTCTTGGTGTTATCTTCTTAGAAACTAATCATCATGCCCATATTTGAAACATAGAAATACGAGGGTGGGGAAAATGGAAGGAGATGATTTTTGAGAGAATTGAGGGAGATAATGTATTTTATGCATCACACCCTTCAGACATTTACTTATAATTACTGGATTTGTGTTTCATTCTGAACTTTCTCCTTTTAGGGATGCTCAGAAGGAGACTGTTTTTTGCATGGGTATATTTAGATATACCTTTTTTATTTCTTATAATTATTTTTTGTGTGTGTGTGATATGCGGGCCTCTCACTGTTGTGGCCTCTCCCGTTGCGAAGCACAGGCTCCGGACGCGCAGGCTCAGCGGCCATGGCTCACGGGCCCAGCCACTCCGCGGCATGTGGGATCCTCCCGGGGGGCACGAACCCGTGTCCCCTGCATCGGCAGGCGGATTCTCAACCACTGCGGCACCAGGGAAGCCCTCTTATAATTCTTTAATCAGAACTCTTTTTAAAAAAAAATATTTATTTATTTATTTTTGGCTGTGCTGGGTCTTCGTTTCTGTGCGTGGGCTTTCTCCAGTTGTGGCAAGTGGGGGCCACTCTTCATCGCGGTGCGCGGGCCTCTCACTATCACAGCCTCTCTTGTTGCGGAGCACAGGCTCCAGACGCGCAGGCTCAGTAGTTGTGGCTCACGGGCCTAGCTGCTCCGTGGCATGTGGGATCTTCCCAGACCAGGGCTCGAACCCGTGTCCCCTGCACTGGTAGGCAGATTCTCAACCACTGCGCCACCAGGGAAGCCCCAGAACTCTTTTGTCTACGTTTACTATCTGAAATATACTCTCAGTACACAGTCATCATATAGTTATATAGAAAATTGTCTTCATGTTTTAGCATTATAGAATCATGTTTAGGTATCCTTATTCCTTTTAAAAAATGTAACTATATTACTCTCTTTTTCAAACATTTTTATGATCATATAATGTATATTTTTTTCTGAGAAAAATCAAGCAGTACATATAATACCATGTTCTTTATTTCAAGTGGAAATTAAACTTTCTCCATACAAATCTTACATAAGTGCTGATAGTAGATACTATTTTCTTTCTTGTTTGGAATAAAAACAAACCACAGTATCCTCATCTACAAACTACCTCATCTACAAAAAATATATTTCACTTCATAAGATTGTTATGAGAACCAAGTCATATATGTCTTGAACAATTTGCAATATTAAGCAGTTTTTATAGACTTCATAGTAATTTAAAATGAATTAAATATGCAAATAAATTGTTTTAAGGGCTTCCCTGGTGGCGCAGTGGTTAAGAATCCGCCTACAAATGCAGGGGACTCGGGTTCAATCCCTGGCCCAGGAAGATCCCACATGCCATGGAGTAACGAAGCCCGTGCGTCACAATTACAGAGCCTGCTCTCTAGAGTCCATGCTCTGTAACAAGAGAAGCCACAACAATGAGAAACCCATGCACTGCAACGAAGAGTAGACCCCGCTTGCCTCAACTAGAGAAGTCCATGTGCAGCAATAAAGACCTAAAACAGATCCAAAAGTAAAAACAAACAAATAAATAAATAAATTTATTTTAAAATTTGTTTTAAAGTACAGTATACAAAATGTGGTTGGTAAAATAAGTTAAGGGCTACCATAAAGGGGTCAATCCTGAAAATGTGGATATATTATATTTTAATATATGTAAGTGAGTCTTGAAATATTTAGAAATTACTCATTTTGTCTACTTATAGCAACGTATCATTAATCTAGAGAGGGAAAAATATCACTTAAAAATATTTAACTTTTAATAATACTTCCAGGGATAAAATTACAAAGTCTAGATGCTTCAAGTTAAACACTGAATTAAACAAATTTCACTTAATATCAAAACAATTCTTCATATCATTGAGGTTCATTATCAACACCAAAGTTCTTTAACACATATGATGTCATCTCATCTCAAAAGCTCAGTGATGTAAGCAGGGCATAGACTGTAAGCTCCCTTTTTTTCACCAATGGGAATATAGTAACTCAGACTTGAGTGACCACATTGCTTTCATAGGACTAGTAGAAGGATATGTGAGAAAGAATAATGTTATCCTCATTCATAAGCTTTCCTCAGCTTATGCCTTGGAAACTCCATTCAATTACACCTACTGATCCTTTAAAAAGTAATTCTTCATAAGAAAGGAAAATAATTATAGACACAACATTGACCTTTCCCCTCCACATTTACATTATGTATATAATTATAACAAATAAAATAAATGTGGACTAAAGTATAAAGCTACTTGTTATTTGTGAATGGGCACAACTGCTTATTATAAACTAAACCAGTCCAAAAATCACTATGCATGTTTTTATTTCTCTTTGTATCAACCTGAATACTCAGGAAGATTTAATAGTTGCTTTAGGCATTCATTTTTGTTTTTGTTTTTTTTTCTCTGCAAGTGCTGTACTTCTTAAGATACATAATCAGATAAGAGGCTTTGAATTAAAATACAAAAAAAGTGGAATTACTTGCTATAGTTATGTTATCATTGCATTTTAATTGCTATTAAAATCAACTGAATATTTCAGGCTTCTGGATAGAGAATTCTGTGCCCACTTGTGATTGAAAGGGAAGTACACTTATTACATTTCTATGTAGAAGTTTCCCTTTCCTTTCTCTCCAACCCTCAAAGCAATCACTAATAACTTAACCTTCAGTACAATGGGCTGTCAGTACTTTCCCTCTACTAGAAGAAAATATACCACCCATTTCCACAGAGAATAGGTAATGCAAGCTGAAAATATGATAGTGTGAGGAGAAGTATTCATTCAAGTTATTTTACCTAATTCCATATGACAACTGGAAGAAAGTGATATTCATTTTATCTTCCTATTATAGATTCTGAAAGGGAAGAATTAAGGCAATATATTCTAGACTTTCAGGTAATAGGACAAGTCCATAAAAAGCTTTCTTTTGTGCCTATGGCTCAGTATGACAGGTTTTATTGTTGGTGGTGATGGTATTGGTGTTGGTGTTGATCTGAGAAGAAATCTCTAATTTTGTAGAATATTTGCAAGTTAGAACTCATAATGTAATTTTAGAGACCTATTCTCAACTCAGGTATTAAAAGTTTTTTTAAAATATTGGTGATACAGAATAAGAAACCAAAATATAAATTATTACTACTTTTGCTATTTCTCTTTATTATTACCATCAAGAAAATTTTATTTTTCCGATGTCAGTTGGAGATGGCTGTGAACAAATCAGATTGAATATAATGTGGCTAACTGCTATTTCCAAGAAATGACAATATAATTCACAGTAGAGACATAACATTAATTCCACCCAGTAGGTAGAAGGGAGTTTGCCCAATAGTGAAGCAAGCAGCCAGACAAGGTAGTGAGTTCATTACTGTGAGAAATATTCAGAGATTAGTTGACTACTCACCAAAAATGGTCTAATACAGAAAATAGGAACTTGGGGGGGAGAAAAATAGGTGAGCTAATAATACCCTAAAGTCCCTCCCTACCTTGTCATTTTATGTTTTTATGAAATTTAATGTTATGTAAGACATTAAAACTGGTCAAGATTACTCCAAGGTACTAGGAGCTTATGGGAAGAACTGTGTAATATATAGAATCAACTCATATCAAGCACTTATATATACCATTATATATGAATTATCAATTTAATTTTCAAAGTAAACCTATGAGTTAAATATGATTATCCCCCCCCCAACAGTTAACAGAGAAGGAAATTTACAGAAATTCACACAGTGAGGTGGAGCTAGGACTCTCAAGCCTTTATCCTCAGCCACTTTGCTTTCAGTGTTTAAAGTACTCAAAGTACTCCTAATTGTTTCTGACATGTGACTTTAACCCTATTAAAGAATATAACCATTGAAGCTTTGGAGAAAAATCTATCCAAAATAGATCCTCTCAGGCAGTCTGCCAAAAGCAAAATACCAATACCCAGGTTAAGTTTTGGGCTTAGTCTGTTTATTTTAGTAACGTCTCTTCAGACAGTCCTGGATGTCCCTGTGAGAAACCCCAGAAGGATTACCAGAGGGACCCAAAAAAGGCCTTGGTCATGCTCACACAAGCATTCTAAATTCTTTCTGCAAAAAGAATTTATTAGATCAGATAACAAGCTTCCTGACTGCACATTACAGAAATCAAGAGTAATTTGCATGAGTCTGACTGTAATTTGCCAGAGACTGTCACACACGAGGCTGCTTTTAATGGATTCCGACCTTCATCGAAGTCTTCTTCACTGAAGAATTCTCCTCAAGAAAAGGGAAGCCTCCTACACTGTTGGTGAGAATTTAAATTGCTGCAGCTGCTATGGAAAACAGTATGGAGGTTCCTCAAAAAACTAAAAATAGAGTTGCCGTACGATCCTGCAATCCCACCTTTGGGCATATATCCAGAAAAAACTATAACTCGAAAAGATACACGCAACCCTATGTTCATAGCAGCACTATTTACAGTAGCCAAGACATGGAAGCAACCTAAATGTCAACCAACACGTGAATGGATAAAGATGTGGTACATATATACAAAGAGATATTACTCAGCCAAAAAAGGAATGAAATAATGCCATCTGCAGGGACATGGATGGACCTAGAGATTATCATACTAAGTGAAGTAAGTCAAAGAGAAAGACAAAAACCATATGAAACCACTTATATGTGGAATCTAAAATATGACACAAATGAACTTATCTATGAAACAGAAACAGACTCACAGACATAGAGACCATGCTTGTGGTTGCCAAGAGGCGGTGGGGGAGGGAAAGACTGGGAGTTTGGGATTAGAAGATGCAAACTAGTATATATAGAATGGATAAACAACTAGCTCCTACTGTATAGCACAGGGAACTATATTCAATATCCTGTGATAAACCATAATGGAAAAGACTATGAAAAAGATATATATATATATATATATATGTGTGTGTGTGTGTGTGTGTGTATCTATATATATATCTCAAAATCACTTTGCTCTACAGCAGAAATTAACACACATTGTAAATCAACTGTACTTCAATAATTTTTTTTTAAAGAGTAAAAAAATAATTCTCCTCAGAATTTTTTTTGGCTTCCACTAGAATAATATTACTGTTCATGTCCTTCCTCATTTTACAATAAGTGAATGTATCCAAAACAATATTCTGCTTATGTAGCATGTTTCCACGTATTCAGTATTCAGCTAAGGTAGATTCTGTCTATTCAAATTTTTCCGTAAAATCTTTTAAAATTGCTATACTTTACATCACAGTTTCTGTGCCCCTCTAGATTCTCTTGATTCTCCTGTCCCCCAGCCTCACCCACTCACTCAAAGAAGAGCCCCAGCTACCACTATCCACCTTCTCATCATCTGATACCCTGGCTGCCTCAGCCTCCCCCAGGCACGGGGATGATCGTCCCACAGGACCTCCATCAAACGCGCTGCAGCAAGAGCACCAGCAGTCCCTATGTCCATGTGGAATCTTACAGAAGCTCTGGCTTCCCCAGCGGCTGCCCAGCTGGACCAGGTAACAAAACCAAGGCATGCAAAGCAGTGAATAGCCTCTGTGCACATTTCCAAGTATGCACATCAGGATAGGGAAAGTGATGCAGAGTTTTCCCTCCTCTCTGGAAGCCTCCCACATGACTGAGCAATGAGCTCTGTTTCTTGTAAGGCTGTGCATCTCCCCAGCACACCCAACTGCAATTGCTTATAGTCTTTTACACTCCTTCCCTCATTCGTGTAGCCCCAGGATTGTACCTCCAAAGTATGAGAATGTTAACTTTGTCTCGGCCTCTAATTTCTAAGAGACATTGTTGGAACTTCTTCTGTCCTACTCCTTAGCTTGTGACAGTGCATAAAACAAAGAAAGACAAACACAGAAGTTTAATCAGGAGAAATGTTTGTTTATTCTACTGCTAAATCAATTTTCATAGATTTCTAAATGAAATTTGAACTATGCATAAACGTAAACCGTAAGGTGCCATTTCCTTGCTGTGTTGATTAAAAATTAATAAAATGGCCCATATTCTATATTTAACTAATCATCTGTAGAACTTTAAAAATAGTCCTTACAATTTTGGTGAGAAGCTGTAAAACTTTTAAA
This sequence comes from Kogia breviceps, assembly GCF_026419965.1. Taxonomy (NCBI): domain Eukaryota; kingdom Metazoa; phylum Chordata; class Mammalia; order Artiodactyla; family Physeteridae; genus Kogia; species Kogia breviceps. The sequence goes on from NC_081318.1 coordinate 10,339,461, forward strand.
CGTTTTTCTCCATGTAGGTAGTGACTTCCACTTTAAAACAGAAAATGCTGCTGCCTGAAAATTTACTTCTGTGGTGCTTTTTTTTTTTTTTTTTTCTGTTTTCTGTGGTGCTTTAAGGTCAACAGTTTAGTCTTATGTAAGCACTTTCCTTTCTTTTATTTCTATATCCTCATTATAGCTCACTTTCACATAAAGCTAAATGTACTTTTTCATCATCAAGGCAGTAAAAAGTTTAATTTAAAGCAAAAAGAGGAAAAACAAAATGTCAGCACTTTACTATAGCCAATGTCTGATCCTCTTCAATTATTTTGTTTGTTTTTTCTCAAAATATTTTTTCTAAAATATAAAATAAACACCAGATTACAAACATCCTACTGTACCGAATCCTGACATTTGGCAAATCTACTTCAGATTTTTTTTAATTAATAAAACATTATTTAGGGAGTTGACTCCCCCCTACCCCTTATGTCAATTGTCTCATCCTCTGCTCTGAGGAATTCTATTTTCAGTCTCATACACAAGTTTGTGCAATTAGTACATATGTATTTCTATGTAAAAATGATGTATTAATTTTTTTACAAATGGCTTAATAATAGAAGTATTCACTCATGTAGTTAAGCAACCAGTATTTTTTTTCGCCTTCTATGTGTGCCAGACAATAATCTAGGAATTGAATTTACTGTGAAAAATAGTACAAAGTTTGCACTCTTTGGACTTTGCAGTCTAGTTGAGGAACAAAACATAAATTTCCAAATGCTATGATGAAGTGATAATTGCTGTTAAAAAAACAGGATAAAGAATAAAGATACTACTCAGCCATAAAAAAGAATGAAATTTTGCCATTTGCAGCAACATGGATGGACTTATCAGTTATATGTGGAATCTAAAAAATATAACAAAGTAGAGAAGATAACAAAAAAGAAGCAAACTTACTGATATAGAGAATACACTAGTAGTTACCAGTGAGGAGAGGGAAGCAGGGGAAGGGTAATATAATGGGAGGAGAGTAAGAACTACAAACTATTAGGTATAAAATAAGCTACAAGGATATATTGTACAACACAGGGAATATAGCCAATATTTTATAATAACTATAAATAGACTATAACCTTTAAAAATCATGAATCACTATACTGTACACCTGTAACTTATACAATATTGTCCAACTATACTTCAATTAAAAAAAACACAAAAAAGAATAAAGAGTGTCAGAGTGAGAGGTGCTAAAACATTTAGGCTGATGAGCAAAGATCTGAATAAAATACTACAGAGACATATTTGAGTAATTAGAGAGAAGTCTTCAGGAAAGAGGTAACGGAAATGCAAAGTTGAGGCAAGCCATGAATTCAAGAATCAAAAAGCGATGGCAATGGGCTTCCCTGGTGGTGCAGTGGTTGAGAGTCTGCCTGCCGATGCAGGGGACATGGGTTCGTGCCCCGGTCCGGGAAGATCCCATATGCCACGGAGCGGCTAGGTCCATGAGCCATGGCTGCTGAGGCTGCGCGTCCGGAGCCTGTGCTCCGCAACAGGAGAGGCCACAACAGTGAGAGGCAAAAAAAAAAAAAAAAAGCTATGGCAAAAAATAAGTGAGCACGATGGCTCCTCAAGGGGAGGCAGTTGCCAAGGTATCCTCTGTGGTAGCTGGATTTAATACCCTTTACTCGCCACCTCCCCTCTATTATTTCACTTTTCCAATCCTCAGCTGGCCTGCTCTGCATTTTCCCTCTAAAGCACTCCAACTCCTTATTTCAGGGACTGAAGTCTCATTTCTTTACTGGCCACTGTCTGGACCTGCTCTCAGCTCCTAGAAGCCACTCTCAGTGCCTTGCCTGGGAACCTGCTCTATCTCAAAGACGGAGGACCCCTCCCTTGTCAAAACCCTCTCATGCTCTGTATCCCTCTAACTTCTTCAGTCTCCAACCAGAGAAAACTCCTTGCTTTTAAAGGACTTCTGTAATTTGGTCCAGCCCACTCAGATCACTCCTATATCTTAAAGTCAAATGATCTGGGACCTTTCAGCTGTACCTATATAAAAGTTTGATTGAATAATCAAGGGCCAGGAATCTTGGAGTGCCATCTTAGAAATCTGACAACTACAGCAATTATTTAATTTAAAATCAGTAAAATTGTGAGGATGTTTGTACAGCTCTGTAAATACACAATCGTTGAAATGTGAACTTAAAACAAACGAAGTTTATTATATGTAATTATATCTAAAGAAAGCTTTTAAAAAGGACATTCATATGTATACTTTTATTTACTCTTTAGAAAGTCTTCTGCATTGTAATTATTATTATTCCTATTTTGCAAAGACTCACAGAGTTTAAGGAATTCCAGTGACTAGGTAGTGCCAAAAATAGATTCATATGAATGTCTCTTACAGATTCCATTACTTTGTCCTACTTATTTCCTGTTTCTATGTAAATACAAGAAAACTTTAGGATATTTAGCTTTTTCCTAAAAAAATAGACACCATTTTAAAATGTAAATAATATTACAGAACACTTTTATACTTATCCCACAAAATCACTCTCAGTTTTTACAATATTTCTATAGAATTAAAGTGGAAAATACTTAGGAATACACAATTACTCTTTCCACAAAACCACCCCCTAGATAGGAGGGTGGGTAGGGAGGGAGGGAGAGAGAAGTGTTTTGTTATTAACAGCAGAATGAGAACATCAGTGATTTTTTCTCAGCATAAAGAGAACTGTATAATGGATTCAAGTGTTGCATATTAGAGATGGACTATTTTATACTCTACACATTTTGCCCAAGAGTATGGAGTCTCAAATGCACAACATGAACCATCACAGCTGTTGTTTCCACTGTTTGAGAAACTATAAACCTAAAATAAATCCCACACAATTAGCAATTCAAATATTTCATAAAGTATTTCTATGCTCCAATTTTTTCAGCTGATAAAAATTGAGGTTTTTTAATAAAAAAGGAAAACAACTAAAATATTACAAGTCCAAGGAGAATGCAGGAACAAAACTGGTTTTAATTGTAATTTTTCCCCTAAAGGGAAAACATTTTCCTCATGGAAAGTATGTTTAGGGATCACTCAGATTTTTGCAGTTGCCTAGCAGCTGCCTGGAACCTTCACAAAAGTTAAAAAAAAAAGGAAAAGGCTTTGGGGAAAAGTTTTGAAGACTGTCAAACGTACATGCCATAAACTGTTAAAACATCAACTGCCTGTTGCTTTTAATTCTATAAACGACAGAATATTTCTTAATCATAGAGAAAAAGCATATGCATGTGAATAGATATTTCAGGTCTTCCATTACTGTTGGCTACTCATCCAAGATGTCTTCGAGACATTTTCTTTTCCTTGCTTCTTATCCATACTATGCCCTCAACCCAAAGTAAGATGAAGCGCCATTATAGGTTTTTTGTCAGGAGTCCTAGAATAATCACTCCCTAGTTTTCTCACTTCCTCTAATGCTACCAGTGTATGCGCTGGGGCAGGTGTTTGCTGAATTGTCAATTAGTGCTCATAGCAGCCACATGTGACTCAAATTTAGCAGCCATTAAACACTTAAAATAGTAAGGAGGAAGTTGAAACGCTCAGTTGGTTAAATTACGATCCCGGGGACAGTCTTGTCTTCACTGCCTGCATTAGTTTCTCATCATCATTCACAGTGAAATTCAGGTGACAACCCCTGGTATTTCGTAAACCTTTTCTAACTATATTACTCCAGGGATCCTGGTGGACTCCGGCTCTGGTCAAATCTTACTTGAGTGTCAGGAATGGTGGACTTCGAGTGAAAATGGAATGGTTCAGAATATTTATGTTGAATGAGACAATGTCTTTATTACATAAGTTTTATACTTTATCTTTTTTTTTTTTTTTTTTAATTTCCGAGCCAAAAATAGAATGCGTCAGAAGCAAAGGTCCTTTTTTCTCCTGGGAGAATTATAGCATCCTCAGTAACTGGTTAAGCAAAACTGCCTACTGTTTCTTGAGAATTAGGCATGCTTATAATTTGTCACAATACAATTCTGAACTTCCAGAGTCTCTAGAAATAAAAATTTGTTATAGACGTGGAGCCAACTATGTAGTCATCTATACAGTTTTAGAGCTCTATCAGTTGTTTACTCCTTGGGATTTTTAGCCACAGTTCTCCTCCAGAGTATCCAAAGTTCAAGACTATCTTTCCAGACAACTTGGCCAAGTTCATGACATCACCCTTTCTACTTCCTACCCAATGAACAATTACGTTAATGGGGTAAATACGAAAAAAGAAAACAACAACTAAAAGCAGAAGCCAGAACCAAATTAACAATTAAATTACTGGTATCTTCCCAGTAGGTATGAACTGCTCCATTAGTGGAATATATTGCAAATAGGATGTCGGTTAACTAAGCTTTCCATATATGACAACTTACACAACTGGAAAAGTGCAAATGAATGACACTTGGAGGAGATACGTAACTATGGGACGTATCAGCCTGATGACGGTCAACTAAAATTGTCATTCACAGGCAGCTGATATTCTGAGAAAAAAAAAAAAAAAAAGAAAGCATGGTATAGTTTCATTTAGCTGGAAACAAGTGTATCTATGTGTATATATACATGGAGAGCTAGATGATAGATACACATATAAATAGATGCACTTCTATGTATATATAATATATACATATGTAGTTAAAATGACTCTCAAGGAATCGTTCAGAAAATTTATAGTAAGAAATTCCTTATTTGAACAGGAATGAAACATTTAGTAATAGGAAAAGGTTTTGTCTATGCACCCAGCTAAATAAATGTTCAACATTTAAGGGCCATCATTTTTCAGAGCAAGTCAAAAAATGAGTGTGACAGGTCTTAAGATCGCCAGTCATGATCCTGGCAGAGTTGGCCCTAGAAATCTCATTATGTTTTCCCATAAAAGGAGACCATGACTTGATCATTTTGTTCTATTCTGAATGACGCAAAAATTTCCTGATTACTGTTTTCTTTGATTCCCACTCTCTGAAAATGAGAGTAATGAGATGCCATCTATAAAACTTTTACCATCCAAGGGAAAATTATACAATTATACATTCACCTTTGCTATAACTATATGAAGAGTTGTAATTACCCCTATTTTTGTAAAAGTATTCTGGGTTTTTTTTTTTTTTTGAGAAATTTTATTGGGTGTAATTCAAATGCTGCTAACACTGCTTTCTAAAATTCATATTGAAGACAAGGCAACTTTGCCTGAAGATGTCTTTTCTGCGATTGTAAAGGATGAACTAAATTATGAATGACTACAGCAGTAATGAAAGTACCTTTCTCTGTAGCCTCAGTAATATTAACAAAGAAGCTAAAATGTTTAAAATTATCTTCAGATATTTTGGTATATCTTAATGATGCCAGTGATCATTTTATAATCCAAACTTCTGCATCATTCTACAAGCAATTTAGTACTTTTTAAAATAATTGGTCACATTTACTCCTTCGGATTCTGGCTTGCCTCTTTCATTTCCTCATCTGGCCGCTCACCCCCTCACCACCACACTGACGAATCACTCAGGCTCGCCTAGGCCCGAGTGCCTTCCAAAGAGGCAAAGGAGCCGGGGCATACCTGTGAGCAGAGCTTTTCTCTAACCCCAAATCTCATTAATTTAGTGCATTCATCCAGATGTAGAAGAGCACTTTATTGCAACTCTGAAAAGATGCAGCACCATGAAAGAAAATAAACATACCATCCAAAGGAATACTGAGCATATTTATAAACTGAATAGCTCTTCTAAAAGTATGTTAACGAAGTCTTGTTAGGCAGTACTAGACCAGGTGTATACCCTATGTTTCAACATTGAGCATGATTTTAGCTGAGACAGTGTTCTCATTTAAGGCACTACCCTTTTGTTCAGTTTTTGCAAACTTTTTATTTTGAGATAATTATAGACTTCCAAGAAGTTGCAGAAATGGTAGAGTCCCCAGTAACCTTCATCAGAGAATGTTAACTTACATAACTGTAATACAATAGTTACTAGGAACCAGGAAACTGGCATTGGTTTAATACTGTTAAGTAGAGTACAGATCTTATTCAGATTTCACCAGTTTTTACATGCAATGCTTTGTGTCTGTTGTGTGTGTGTATAGTTCTATACAATTTTATCACACCTATATGCTTATGGAGCCACCACCAAAATAAAGATACAGAGCTGTTCTGTCACCTCAAAGGAACTTCCCTCCCCTTGTCTCCAGCAAACACTAAACTGCTCTCCATTTCTATAATTTTGTTATTTCAAGAATATTACACAAATGGCTTCATACAGTATATAACCTTCTGTTGAAGGCAAAATATTATTTTAATTTTGTTTCAATGATTTTATATTCAAATATCCTAATGCACTCAAATTTCAATAGTTATGATCCTTCAGGAAGGAATAAATTACAGCATAGTTCTATTAGCATTCTAATCACCTGAGGGGAGGCCAATACACTAGTAATATTTGCATACAGGATTAATATCTTCTGGCAAATGTATGGGAAGTTAAAAACAGGGCACGTCCTTGATTGCAGAATTTCCTCAAGTTCTTATGTAACCTTGAGAATTCAGCCTTGAGGAGCTGGTCTGTGTGTAACTTTTGTGATTGACTTTCTTTCACTCAGCATAATGCCCCTGAGATCCACCCAAGTGGTACTGGCGATCTTTACTGTATGGATGTACCACAATATATACGTCTAACCATTCACTCTTTGAAGGACATTGATTTGGTTACAATTTGGGGTTATAGCTGCTATGAAAATGATGTGCAGGTTTTGTGTGAACAGAAGGTTTCATTTCTCTGGGACAAATGTCCAGAATTACAATTTGCTAAATTGTATTATTCTGTTTTTAAAATTTTGAAATTTTTTCAAAAAACAGATTTTTCATTAATTTTGATTTTTCAAAAGACTGCATTAAAATATTGTTTATTGTGATTACTGAGCTTTCAGCACCTTCTCTTAACTTGTGTACTTGAGGTAAGTGCCTCTCCTGTCTTGCCTGAATCTCAGCCTTGGATAAAAATGCATTTAGTTTTATAAGAATCTGCCAAATTGTTTTCTAGCATGGCTGGAAATGTGGCTGTTTTCCAGAATGGCTGGAATTCCCACCAGCAATGTATGAATGATTATTCAGCATCTTGCCAGCATTTGGTGAATTGATGTTTTTTATTCTAGCCATTCCGATGGATCTGTAGTGGTATCTTATTGTAGTTTCAATTTGCATTTTCCTAATGGCTGATGAGGTTGAACATCTTTCCTGTGTTTACTTGCCATCTGTAAATTCTCTGTGGTAAAATGTCTCTTTATACCTTTTCCCTATTTTCTAATGAGATTGTTTGATTGTTTAACTATTCAGTGTTGAGAGTTCTTTATTGTTCTAGATGATAGTCCTGTGTTGAATGTGAGACCTGCAAATATTTTTTTCCCAGTTGATAGCTCTTCATCCTTTTAACAAAGACTTTCACAAAACAAAAGTTTTTAATTGTGATGAAGTCCAATTTACCAATTCTCCTTTTAAGGATCATGTTTTTGATGTCAAGTCTAAGAACTCATTGTTCAGTTCTGAATCCTAGAAATTCTCATTTTTTTTCCTAAAAGATACACAGTTTTATGTTTTACATTTAGTTCATGATTCATTTAATTGTTATTTATTTATTTTTTAAATTGAGATATACTTGACATATAACATTATGTAAGTTTAAGGTGTGCAATGTGTTGATTTGATACACTTATACATTGCAGTTATTACTACCATAATGTTAGCTAACACCTCTATCATGTCACATAATTATCATTTCTTTTTCATGTGAGAACATTTACGATCTAGTCTCTTAGCAACTTTCTGATTAAAAAGTGGGCAGAAGAACTGAGTTCATTTTTGTATAAGGTGTAAGGTTTGAGTCAATGTTGTTTTTGTTGTATTTAGACTTTTTATCTCAACAGGATCTTGAATTATACCAATTTTATGTCTAATTTGTATGGAAATTATACCATAGTCACTATTTGACTTATGAATATGATTAATATGTGATATCAACAGCCTCTACCCTAGTGTAGTACCACTAGGATGAGTTACCAGGAAATGAATTGGGGCTTTGTTTTTCGATTACTCATGTGTTTGCTTTTAGTGATAGATTTTCTAGTAAAAAAGTTACAAGACCATTTGTCACTTCCTTTTTATAGAAGGTAAGGTTAGATCTTAGTGCTTTTAAATTCTTAGATCCCACTATGGGCAATTTAAGAGGCTCTTTGGTATATAGTTTAGGCTGACCACCAACCCACCCTCAAAACTATTCAATAAAATTTTTAGATACCTGGGAAACAAACTGAAACAAAACTGTATAAGAAGACCTATGCCATGATTCACAACCTATTTAGAACTAAAGTACCCTTGATTATAAAAAAAATACTTTTGTAACACTCTAGCTATCATTCTGAAATGAACAACAGCTATATGGATGTTGTATTGAAGATTTAAAATCCATGAATTGATATGTCATTGGTTTCATGATAGCAAAATGGTAATCAACTTTTGGTAACGTTCTGAAAAACAATGTACAATCTCTTCTAAATTTACACAACATCTTCATCCCTAGAAATTTACATAAAACAATAAAATATTTCTTATGTTTATTTTTATTATGGAGTTAAATTTTCGCCTCAGGCAAACATGAGTAAATCTTTCTCCTGTGTGAAGATAACTGTAGAGATACTTGAAAGAGACAAGTCTTTGCCATAAAGGAGTGTTTTTTACACTGCAGAATATCCAGCATTCCCAGCCTCTAATCAAACGCAAGAAGTGCCTCCAACAATTATAAACACCCAAGCACTCTCACACATTTCCTAAATGCCCTGTAAGCGTTGAACATCATCACAACTAAGAAAATCTAGCCTGTTCCATATGCTACAAAATCTCATTACTGCAAGCACCAAGTAAATGAGCGAATCTAGCCTGTGATTAGATCAGAAGGGACCTTACAGTTTTAGTGTTTCAAGTACTTAAAAGTATTTATTAAAAATGTTAAAACTATGATGGCCACAAAAATATTTTTTCAAGCATTTTTACAATGGTTGTTCTAATGTCTATATCACATAATTTCAACGTATCTCGCTGTTGGCACGTGCTAATTGTCTTTTCTGTATCAGCTGAGACTTTCATGGTTTTGCTGTATGCTGAGTCATATTTAAATTTCATTTTATGAATTTTATAAATTATGTCAATGCCCTGTGTCTTATATAAATCCTATAGAGAATGACGGTATTTTTGTTTTTGAAATTAATTGGTTCAGTTCAGGCCTTAAGTTCCAACTTGCCTTCTGTAAGCTGTGGTTTGAATGTCCATTCTGTTTTCAAAGTCTTTTTAGTTCTCTTTGGATCTAGCCCATATGTTTACTACCCAATTGTCAGTCTTTGACATAGGTTATAACCTCTGTATAACATGTTGAAGACTACAAGTGTGCCACATGAAAGTATCAAGATCAATAAATCTTGTGTCTGTCCTCAAGAACATCTTAGCCCAGTAACAGAGATGCAAACAATTACAATGTATAGTTGATAGATATGTACCAAATGATCATGGAAAACAAAGGAACAAAAATAATATGTCTATAGGTCAACATCAATAAACTTTATCTGTTTTAAATGTAGTGTATATTTTTTTAGTTTATACTTCAAATATATATTTTCTTCTACTAAAAAACTTCTTGTTCATACTGTTATTTAATCTGTATCAAACCAATTTCAAAAGCTTTGACTTAGATTATCACAGGTTAATCATCTGTAACAAGCATGACAGGGAATAATCCAAACGTCATACACAAGGAAATACTTCTCGTAGCAATTTGACCAGCAGGTGCTCAGTATTTAGTAGAAGAATGAATATTTTCAGGAAAATCCAAAACTGCTTAACCATTTCTGACTGCATCATTTATCCTACACATCTTCCCTGTAGGCTTTATTAATCACCTCCTCATATGCAACCCAGCAAAATACTGCCTAGCCTACGGATATTATTTGTTGTGTCATGGATTTTTTTTTTTTTTTTTTTGCTATATACGCAGAATTTTTAAAGTATTTAAATGGCTAAGACTTAAACTCAGACCACCTTCTAGACATAGTTTGCCTTCTCTCTACTTGGTATAGATGTCTATGTCCCTTTGAGTCTATAATTATATTGTGTATACATTCATGCTTTATCTCTGGTTTCCTTCAATACTAACCTACACTGTGCCCCTAAGAGCAAGAGCAATTCTAGAGAAAAAGGGAGGGAAGAGGGAGAGGAGAAAACATGTAGCAACCAAAGTGTAAGTTATAGGTAGGGTATTAGAGTTGATATATTTGTTGTTCATGTTGGTGAATTTGAGATTCCGAGGGAAAACTAAATGAAATAACTCATGGTAAAGGATGACAGAGCATGGAAATTTACTTCTTATTTATAACAACAAAATACATTTTCATGTTGGAGGAGAGAATTCAGTTTCCTCTATTTGATGGTATTTGTTCAGTAAGCTTTTATATTGTGTGCAGTTCCCTTGAAATATAACTCCAAATTCATATAGAGATTTGCTCTCCCACTCAAATGGTATTGCTAGGTTTGAACTATTGATCTGTGGTGTTTTAACAGCACTGGAGTTTACCAATAAAATAGTAATATAAGTATTTAGGTTTAATGCCTATATTGTGAGGTAAATGTGAGAATAATGCATGAGGATATCCTCAAAATTCTATTTACAAATGTCTTTCTCTTAATGAGTCTAGATAGAGATAATATTTCTGTATGGTATCTAAATGCCTAACTAGTTATTTCCAAGAAGTCTGTTCTTAGGAATTTAACACGTACTAGAACAACTTGCCTTTTTATTCCAGTATTTATTTGAATACACTAATTCCTATTTGGGGCTAAAGGAGTTGAATTTAATGATGTGGCTAATTTTCATACAGCATTATTTATGATAGTAAGACTCTTCCTTCTTGTTCACTATTATCACACAGTGCTGCTCTGGGTCTGGAATAAACATACTGATTAATTTACCATTAATATATCTGGTTTCTCTTTATACAAAATGTTTGAGAATTAAGTTGCAAAGTGCTCTCATATCCAAAGGGAAAACTGTATTAGAAACAAAAATAAATGCACATGACTAAAAGTCATTAAGAAAAATAATTTATGCAAGTCATAGCATAAAAGCAAATACCTAACATAGCATACTCTCATTTCTGGAGTTAATAGACTACTGTTCCAACACACTACAGCACTTGCGAAAAAAAGTTTGGAAAACAAGTATATTGGCTCAAAGTTCTACTAATAGAGGCAAGAATAAGGTAAACAAGATCAGATATAAAAGCATTTCAGTATAATTCATATAATATGAAATGACAATTAAAATCATAATACCTTCACCTAATTTCTCTTCAATTAAATTCAAATTTTTTCCACTTCTTCCATCATCTTTATTCTCAGTGCAAGACCTTGCATCCTTTTCCACTGTGAAATTTGAAGCCATTACCACCATATCTATCTACCTACAGACCTACAGTATCTGTATCCATGTGCTCTACCTTCTCACCTATTATAATAGATGAACAAGTGTAGCCATTTCCCTCACTTGGGTATTAGATCCTATTCCTTCTCACCTACTCAAGTATTTTGCCATAGCAATTCTCTCTTCTCCATAATCAATTTTTCCTCCTATATGATTATTTTAATCAGCACAGAAACACGTTGTTTTTCTCTCATTTAAAAAGGGAAATCTCTTGGGCCTCCCTGGTGGTGCCGTGGTTAAGAATCTGCCTGACAATGCAGAGGACTTGGGTTCGAGCCCTGGTCCAGGAAGATCCCACCTGCCTCAGAGCAACTAAGCCCGTGCACCACAACTACTGAGCCTGCGCTCTAGAGCCCACAAACCACAACTACTGAGTCCACGTGCCACAACTATTGAGCCAGCATGCCACAACCACTGAAGCCCACGTGCCTAGAGCCTCCGCTCCGCAACAAGAGAAGCCACCACAATGAGAAGCCTATGCACTGCAATGAAGAGTAGCCCCCACTTGCTGCAACTAGAGAAAGCCCACGCACAGAGACAAAGAACCAACACAGCCAAAAATTAAAAAATAAATACAATATAATCTTATAATCTGGTCCTGCCTGCAATCTATTCTGAGTCCTTATTCGGGAAAATTCTAAAAATAAATAAATAAAATAAAAAATAAAAAGGGAAATCTCTGACTCCACTTCTTCATCAGCTAAGCTCCCTATTTCTGCTCATCAAAGAGCTGTCCAAACATCAGTTCATCCCATTCTGCTCTCTCCAGTCTCCTTTAAACCCCTTCCATGTACGCTATCATCCCACACTTAAATGCAGCTAATTTTGACAAAGTCAATTGCTTAAACCCAACAGTCAACTTTCAGTCCTCATCTCGCTTGACCCAGCAGCAATATTTGACACTGATCATCCTTCTTTCTGATCACTTCCTTCTTGACACAGTCTCTTTCCTTGATTTTCAGAAAAATACACCCTCCTATCATACCTCTTACCACACTGTCCTCCTCTTATCAAGTCTCCTTTTCTTATTTCTCCTTTCTACCCAACCTCTTAAAATTGCAGTGTTCCTGGATTCAGTCCTTAATCCTCTACTCCACCCACACTCACTATATCAGTGATCCTATCTAGTCTCTTGGATCTAAAGGCTGTCTTTATACCAATAACTTTCAATTTTATATCTCCAGCCCATACCTCTCCCTTGAACTTCAGATTCATGTATTCAGATCTCTACTCATTTCTCCTTGGGTCTCAATAAACATTTGTATGTGGATATCTAATAAAAAATTCTATTTGGATATTTATTAAACATTTTCATTTGGATATCTCATAAGTATTTCAAACTTATGCAATTCTGACCCCCACAAACGGCTTTTACCTGTATTCTTCATCTAAGTTGACAACTATCTTTCTAAATCTAAAAGTTCAAGCCAAAAAATTTAGATTTATCATTGAATCCTTTCTTTCTCTCACACCTACAGCTGATCCTTCACAAAATTCTCTTGACTATATCTTCAAAATATATCAACAATTTTCTCACCACTCACATTTCCACTTCTAACACCCTGGTGTAAAAGCACCATCTTCTCTGGCTAGGATTATTGCAGTAGCCTTCTAGCCATGTCCTTGCTTCCAGCCTTGCCCTATACAAGTACTCTCAATAAAGCAGTGAAAGTGATTGTTTTAAAATGTGAGTTGAATTATTATGTCAAACCTACCTCACAGTCTTCAAAGGTCTTCCCATTTCTTTCAAAGTCAAATCTGAAATCCTTACAGTAACTATATATTCCTACCTGACTTCTCTCCCCCAACCCACCCCTCTACCTGTTTCCTCTCACTCTCCCCATCATTTCCTCCACTCCAGCCCCACCGCTCCTTTGCTGCTCCTAGAATATTCCAAACATAATCTTATCTTAGGGCCGTTGTCCTAACTCTTCCTTAACTGTTGCCTGCAATTCTGTTTTCCTAGATATTCACTAGCAACCTCCTTTTCATTTGTCAAGTTTGGCTCTCATTTTCAGTTAGATCTTCTTCCATAAACATATTTTAAATAGAATCTCTCCATCCCAGGATCAACATTTCTGATCTCTTTTATTTTGTTCTAATTTTGTAAGTAGTATTTATTTTCTAACATTCTATATAATTTACTTGTATAGTTGAGTACAGGGATTTTTGTACCTGCTTTGTTTACTCATGTATCCCATTCACTTAGAACAGTGACAAATAGTAGGTATTGACTTATAATAGGTACTCAATAAATATTTATTAAACAAATGTTATGTGAACAACTTATTTTCATCTGTATGTTCGCTATATTTCTCAGATTTTATTGGCTCTCCTGGACACCAGACCCAGGTAGCATTTATCACACGACTATAATGTTAGGATCAAAATTTAAAGGTATTTCTATTCACCACAGAATCAGTGATCCAAATTCAAATGTAAACACTTGGTGATCACTGTGCAATTTCTCTCCAATTTTCAGTATTCATTCAATTACATGCATCTCCACTTATCTCTTGTATATTTTCTGTGTATTTTGGAAAGTTGTGTTAGTATCTCACCAATATTAGAAAAGAGTGAGTGTATAGTTATATTTGAATTCTATAATCCCAGGATCCAAATTGTCCTATGACAACCATAGTAAGAACCAAATTGGCAAACATAATTTCAGAGTTTTACATTAAGGAAAATCATAATAAATGGAAAGAACAAGTGTAAACCCTGTTCCAGACTGAGTGGTTTTTAAGAAGAAGAAAGACAAAGGGAGGATAAATAAATCAGATACAGGTCCTTGCTCCACCTGCCTCAGAACCTCTACGGGGAAACCCAAGAACATTGAGAATTGAGGCTTAATTGATCAGGAGTAGCAGAGGGAGAAAAAAAATTAGGAAGGGCTCCTGAAGGCCCATAGGATCATCTACTAATGGTAGGCAGAATTCTTAAATGGTTGCCAAAGTTGTCCTGTCCTCATCCAAGGAAACTGGGAATATGATGAGACTGCATGCCCATGAATATGTTATGTTATATGGCAAGGGCACTTTGCAGATGTAATGCAGCTGGTCTCGAGGAACAGAGAGCAACCCCTGGCAGACAGCCAACACGGAAAGAGGACCTCAGTCCTATAACCATGAAGAACTGACTTCTGCCAACACCTGAGTGAAATTGGGAGCAGATTCTTCCTCAGAGTCTTCAGAAAGGAAGGTAGCCTTATTCACACCTGATTTAGATGATTTAGACAATGAGATTTTAGAATTTTTAAGCTTATGAGATACAGATGAGAAATCAACTTAATATGACACTGTGATGAAAAGAAATTTTGGATACCATGGAACAAGCTAAATGTATTTTGCTTTTGGGAGGGACATGAATCTTTGGGGACCAGAAGGCAGAGTGTAGTAGGTAGAATTCTAAAGATGACCCTCCCAAGATTCCAGGCCCCTGGTTTTTCAAACACTAATCTAGGTACTGCTTTGAAGGGATTTTACAAATGTAATTAAAGTGCCAAGTCAGTTAAATTAGAGTATGCAGATTATTCTGGTGAGTCTGATCTAATCAGATAACAGCTCTTAAAAGCACAGTGTTCTCTTGTTGGTGGCAGAATGGAAGAAGACAGCAGAGATATTTGAAGAACGCAAAGAACTTGGCATTTGGTTGCTGGTTTGAAGTTGGAGGGAGTCATACAAGAAGGAATGTAGGCAGGCTTACAGAACTGAAAGAAAGGCCCTCAGCCAACAGCCAGTGAGGAACAGTGTTGGACTTCAGCTTCCAGCTGCAAGGAACTCAATTCTACCACCACCCCAAATCCAGAGAACAATATATCAACCAAGGCCCCACTTTCTCCACCCAGATGTAAGTCTACTCAATCAAACATGATCCTGAGGTATAGCAGTGAGGGGATGAAACTTGAAGACTCTTGACCTAAAGAGAATGATCAATACAAAGGCTATTCTGTAAAACCAACTCTGATAGGGAGTTAAATTTTAGGTAGACTAACTACCTGTGCTGTAAAGAACTCATTAAGCCAGGAAATACTGAGATCTCAACATGTAAAAATTCCATTATCACCTAGTGGAGAGTATGTTCAACTACTGGAAATTAAGAATCTACTTTGTCCCGTTGAGTAGAGAGTGATTGACTTACTACTTTGATAGATTAGTATAGTAAATATCAATTCATGTGTATCATTTATAGAAATGAAAACAAAATGACATGCTAAAATAATTCATTTATCTAAAAAAATTCTTACCTCCATAAGAGATGCATAGAAATCAGTAAATAAAAAGATTTCAAGTAGTTTATCATGCATATTGTATAATATGTGACTAGAAGCAAAACTCAATAAATTGCACTTTAATGAAAAGTTCAAAACCTTGAAAACTTTTCTTACCTTTATTTCCCCACTTCTAAATTGAGCAAAATATTACATGCTTATGGAGGTATGTAATGTGATAATGGGATAGGTTGTGTTTTATGAAGAGATTGTAAAACCCATGAAAAGTTGCCCACAGCTAAGAGGAAATTAGGCCAAGCATAAAAAGCATATAGCTAGTGGAAAATAAGAATTTTAATAAAATTGAAAATACAACCCATCTCCCTTTCTTCTACTTCTTCAGGCTACCAATGTTCTTTCTGAGCCATGTTTCATTGTTATAACATTGATAAGTTTGAAGAAAGCAAATAAAAGTTTTGAGAGTTGGCAAAATAGTTTTGGATGCTGAGCCCTCTGATAGCTGATAGAGCAGAGTTAGTTCATTGATAGCATTAAATTTGGTTGTCATATGAATGGTATAATAAATAGCGTAACTAAAAATGGGTAATATTTTTACATGTGAGCATTAGGATAAAATAATAGATTTTAGATACAGAAAATAATTTTGAGAAGTCTAATCCAGCTTCTCAGTTCACAGCCAAGAACACAGAGGATTAGGAAGAGCAGTAGTTATAGACATAAATAAATAAAGTGAAAAATCTGAAATTTGAGCCTATCTCTCCTGATCCCATCTACGTATACTTTACTCTACCGGATAGAAATAATTTTTAAATAAAAGGAAAAAATAATAATTTGTCCTAAAAGGAAAAAAATTAATCGAATAGTAACATTTGCCTTTTTAAAGTATTGATATTACCAAGATGACCATCAAAATCAGGTAGTAAAAAATTGCCAGAGCTTCCAGATGGACTTCCTTTGTTCCTATCTTTAATAAAACAATACAGAAAGGAATATAATTAGTCAAGGGAAACTCCAGCTGTATTTGAATCTATCAAAATTGATGACAAACCGCTTAGCCTTTCTCTAGTCTCAAATCATAATGAAATTCCTTTCTGCAGCGTTCAGTCCTCTTTGGTGATATCATGTTCATGTAGTAGCACTGACAGCTGAGATCTTTCAAAATACACATAAGATAGGAGAGGTAAGTGAGGTCTATTGTGTATCTTGCCAACTGTTCTCCTAGAACAAAAGTTCCATTTTTACTATACCTATGTACACACATACATACGCAAATACTGACACACTCCTCATGAGGAAATGCATTCTTTTTTTTTTTTTTTAAACTTAAGTTAACTTTAGGGTTTACAACAAAATGAGTCCTAATTTGTGGGTTTATTTCTGTGCCTACAACTGCTTTCTCCTTCCTAAGATTTCCCTATGGCTTGGTGGAAGAGAATGAGGTCAAAGATAAACACTATCCTATTGATTCCTGACTTCATTTGCTGGTCCCTAGAAATTACGCTTTACCCACATCGAGGATGGCTGAATACTTAAATAGCTTGGAAACACAAATTAAATAAATAACTTCGTTTCTTTTTTCATCTACAGGGTAATTTGCGCCGGTACAAGGAACAGAACTGGTGGAAGCATGGTTCATAATGTTCAGCATTAAGTTAAATTCTAAAGATGCAAAACAGGGCTTCCCTGGTGGCGCAGTGGTTGAGAGTCCGCCTGCCGATGCAGGAGACACGGGTTCGTGCCCTGGTCCGGGGAGATCCCACATGCCGCGGGGCGACTAGGCCCGTGAGCCATGGCCGCTGGGCCTGCGCGTCCGGAGCCTGTGCTCCGCAACGGGAGAGGCCACAGCAGTGAGAGGCCCGCATACCGCAAAAAATAAAAAATAAAATAAAATAAATAAAATAAAGATGCAAAACAAAAGGAATAATACATCGCTGGCAAAATTACAAAGACAGTGAGGGCTAATTCTAAGGCCTTCCACAGGGGATAAAGGGAAAATTGAAATATCTAAGTAAAAAAATAACCCTTTCTCATGAACATTTTTGCCTTGTGCTGTGGGGTAATTAAAGTCAATTGCTGGAATAGGGACAAAAATCTACTAAAGCATCATATGTTATTTGTGACTGGGAGATCATAAAAAGCATTGGTTTAAAAAAGAACCGGAATGTCCTTTGCTTGGCCTGTCATCTTTCAATCTACTCTGTTCAACGTGGTACTAAGGGCTTCACATTTGTATGACACAGCCTGAACCAACAAGTGAGATTTGAAATGATGAAGGCAACCTTCCCAGGATGGTGACATTGTCCATGTACACTTAAATTTTCATATCTTATGAAATGAGATAAGAACCATAGATGAAAATGAAACTTTGGTCAAAGTGGCTGAAGTGTTTAAATTTCCTATATAAAAATCAGAGTCTTATGGAAATTTCGAGTCTGATTCTGGGACTTTAAGTTCACAAGGAAGGCATGTGGGAAGAGAAGATGGGTAAGTAGAGGATAACGAGGCCAACCTGGAACCACAATATAGGCTAGAGTCCATGAGGATGGGTTGAAACCTGTGTCAGTTTATTGGTCTCTGATCTTGAGGGTATGGAAGTCCAGCAGGGGAAGCTGGTGCCCTTCACCATGGAAATGAACACACCTCTGGACCAGGATCTGGAAAAGCTGAAAGAAGATCCAGAGGAAAGTAGAGCATTTGCAGGACAGGTAGCTGCCCTATACCTATGATATGAGCCAGCAGATAAGCTACAACAGGGGTGAGTTGCAAAGTGGCTGTTGCCTTGATTCCATCCTCCAGATCTCACTCAAGCACCTCTCTTGTCGCCCACTTTAACTAGAAACCTACAGTGAATCTTTAAATAATGGTATTTTCATCCAAATGGCTTCCCAATGACAGAATTCATTTTATAATACCCAACAGAAGAGCTACACACCCTCTGATTATCAGAGAGGAATCTTACTTACAGGAAAGAAAATAGGACATAATTTCAATAACAACAGCAACAAAGATTCACTGTATTTAAAAACCCTATTATTCAAAAGTTCTTAAGTATTTGGGGATGGTAGTTATAATTGTAAAATTCATCCATGCTGCATATACATGACCAAAGTTAATTCCTATTTATGGCTGAGTAGTATACTATGAGAATATACTATGCCTTATTTAATCTTTCACCTATTTTTGGACATTTGAGTTGTTTTCAGTGTGGGGCTAGTACAAATATTTCCCATATAAGAAGAATAATGTTTTACCTCTCTTGTCAATCCAAAAATTGTCTAATATTTATTTTTCTTTAGGCATTCATCCAGAGTGAATTATTACTATTTGTGAACACTCTGGTTATGGATATGGCAAGAATAATTTTTACAGCTTTTAAATGCATATATATATAGTCAATTATAATAGCAGTTAATTTTAACAGAAACATATAAAGTGTATTGTTTCATCAGTTTTCACACATACACACACAGTGAAACATCACAACACCCAAGATAACTAAAATATCTATCACTCCCAACATTTACACATGCACCTCTGTAACTACTCCTTATGCCTCTACTCCTAACTCCCACCCTGAGACAATCTCTAATCTGTTTTATGTCTCTACAGATTAGTTTGAATTTTCTAGAATTTTATGTGAATGGAATCATAGAGTATGTACTCTTTTTTTGCTCTGGTTTCTTTTCAGCATAACAATTCTGGGATTCATTCATGTTCTTGTATATAACCAAAGTTCATCTTTTTTATGGTTGACTAGTACACCATTATAAGAGTATTACAATTTATTTAATAATTCATTTATTGATGGATATTTGGGTCATTTTCAGTTTTGAGCTGGAACAAGTAAGGTTTTATGAACATTTGTACACATATCTTTGTATGGAAATATGCTTTCATATGCTCTCTTGCGTAAATACCTAGGAATTAAATAGCCAAGTCATGTCATAGTTATGTGTGTAAATGCTTCTCCTATGATGATTGTGCCTTTTTACATTTCCACTAACAAGCTATAAAATGTCAAGTGGTTACAAAACCTTGCCAAAATTGTTTTGGTCAGGCTTCTAATTTTAGGCATTCTAGTGAGTGTGTAAAGACATCTCATTGTAGTTTTATTTTATTTTAAAGACTTTTTTGCTACGGACCATTTTGTTTTAAAGTTTTTATTGAATTTGTTACAATATTGCTTCTGTTTTACGTTTTGGCTTCTCAGCCATGAGGCATGAGGGATCCCAGCTCCCCGACCAGCAACTGAACCCGCACCTCCTGCATTGGAAGGTGAAGCCCTAACCACTGCACCACCAGGGAAGACCCTCATTGTAGTTTTAATTTGCATTTACCCAATGACTAATGACGTTGAGTATCATTTCATGTGCTAATCTTTAATTCATGTATATTTTTTGTTTTTTTGGTGAAGTGTTTGTTCACAATTTTTTACCATGTTCTAAATGGGTTGTTTACCAACATATTATATACGGGTAGCATGTTATCTTTACCTACGTCATAGAAGTCATCACCTAGTCCTAGAATTTTCTGTTTACAAATTTAATTTGTTTAGTAGAAAAAGCACTATTCATTTATCTATTTCTTTTTGAGGGAAGCTTGGTAATTTGTGTCCTTCAATAAATGTTACATTTCATTTAAGTTGTCATATATTGGCATAAAGTTGCCCATAATATTCCCTTATTATCCTTTTAAACTCTGGAAGCTCTGTACTAATGCCTCCTCTCTCATTGTTGATATTGATAATTTGTTTCATCTCTTCCCTTGAGATTGGCTAGAAGTTTATCAATTTTATCAACCTTTTCAAAAAGCCAGATTTGGGTCTCTTTATTTTTCTCTAGTTTTTCTGGTTTCTGATTTCTACTTTTACCTTTCTTCTGCCTGCTTCAGGTTTAATTTGCTCTTCTTTTTAAAGCTTTTTGTAAGGTGGAGCTGAGGTCACTGATTTCAGTCCTTCTTTTGATATATAGATTTGTCACCTCTGACACTGTAACTTTTATCTCTAGAAGCTTGATTTGAATCTTATTTTATCCTTCATATCTCTACTTAACATGCATAATCTTTCTTCTAGTTTCTTATACATATGCCATGTAAGTATAATAACTGTTTTTAATATTCTTGTCAATTTTATCATCTGTATCTTCATAGGTCTATTTCTATTAATTGATATTTTTCTCATTCTGAATCATATTTTCCTGCCTGTTTGCATACCTAGTCACTTTGGATCTGATGTTAAACACTGTGGATTTTACCTTTTTGGATTCTCCATATTTTTATACTCCTTTTAATATTCTTGATCTTTATCTAGGTGCTGTAGAGTGACTTGGAAACAGTTTGATCCTTTCAAAGCTTGCTTTTATATTCTTTTAGGTGAGAGCAGACAGAACTTTACTGGAGAACTAATTCTGCTCCACTACTGAGGCAACACACTTCTGAGTACTCTACCCAAAGTCCTTTAATTACAAAATTGCAATCCCTCTGAATCACGGGAACTAGAACTTTTCTCATCCCTTGTGACCTCTGTAAATGTTTTCCTTTAGTCCTTTTGCTTGATCCTTTCCCAGCCTTAGATAGTTGTCTCCAATGCATTCATCAGCACTCAGCTAAAGGCTTGAAAGAAAACCTGTGTGCATGTTCAGATCCACATACTTCCTCTCTCTCTCCCTTTCCCTTTCTCTTTCTCTTTCTCTCTCTCCCTCTCTCTCTCAGTTGGTAATCTGCTTTGCAAATTTTAATTGCTTTGGTCTCTCCTCTTTTCTTCAACTCAGCCAGTCCAACAGGCTCCAGTTAGCTGAGCCAATCAGAAAGCATCCCTCATACTTTTCCCCTCTCTCAGAGATCACTGTCCTGCCCTGTTTGATGTCTAAAGTCTGAAAATCATTGTTTTGTATATTTTATCTGGTTTTTATATTGTTTAAGGTAGAAGGTAATTCTGGTCTTGTTACTTCATCTTCCCAAGACTATTTTAACAGCTTGCGGGGGAAGGATCAACACTAAATTATGGGAAATTGTTCTGTAACTTCACAGCTGAATTTTCCTTTCCAAATCTCACACATTTGTCTGCTTTATTGAATATACAGTTTAGGAATGGATTCTTGTCAATAAAGTATTCTAAATACTAGCATAATTTTCCATATATTCTATTGGGTTTTTTCTCTTTATTTACATTTTTAGACTGAATAATATCAACTTATATTGCTCTCTAAGTATTTATAAAACTTCGTCTAGAAAATGAGATAGTCTCCAGTTGTATTTGAAATCCAGTTATCCAGCTGGGGAGTGTTAATGTTTATACGGTAAGGCAGTTGTATATTACTATTACTAGTAACACAAGGCAATTTTAAATTCTGCTTTATACTAAGAAGTCCTTGTCACCTCAAAAGCACTACAGATTTTTGAAAAATTTTGGAGAATGTGAGCCTATTTTAGTCAATTCAATGATAAGGAAAACTTGGTTAAAAAACAACAACAACAACAAAAAGAATAGGCCCTGGATTTAGGATTAGAAATGACTTTACAAGAAATATCCTGGAAATACATGTTGATTACATTTTATTTTAAATATTTTCTATGTCCTCTTACCTCTAATGATATTTTTCCAATATGTCTTTCCCAGTATCCTGCTATTCACTCCTGCTCCCCCTGTGAAAATAGCTCTTGGGAAAAGGTTATGAAAAACTCATACTATGGAAGATAATTCATTCCAGGAGATAATACAGAGGTTTTGTTTGCTTTGGATTTCTTTGGGTTTTTTGTTTGTTTTCATTTGGGGTTTAAAAAGTAACACAGACACTTTTTTAGCTTAGTTCAGAGAAGGTATGTCTGAAACAAATGACCTGAAATGTTGCCCCTAATCCAGATTCTTCTATTACTTGCTGAAGATTTGATGATGGAAGTTCAATAGTTATCAAGGGATGCTGGTATAGAAATGATATGAAACTTCACTGATATTCTGAGGTGTGCAAAACACAGGACTGAGAGTCAGGAAACAATTTTGAGACCTGTTTCTGGCTCAGTCCCAAAGCTCCCTTTACAGCCTGGGACAAAAATTTCTCTGGATGTAGTTTTCTCATGTGCAAAAATAAAAATAGTTAAAAATTCGGGTATCACCCACAGCATTAAGCACAGGGAGTCCACACTAAAGAAGCTCAATATATGTTTATGAATTGAAGTATCTTATTCTATGTCACAAAACTCTCCAGGGGAGTAAGCAACCTTATTCTACTTATAAACTTTCACCAATTTTCAAACAAAAGATCAAGTCCCTTGAACAAATGAATGTAAACAATTTTCATTTGTTTCTCTTCAGTTTCAGTTTCTGGAAAGACTTACTCAAGGAGAAAGAATAAAAAGAATGTTTTAACACTGGTTAATTAAAATCTAGATCAAAGTAATTAGTTTGGAAATATGCGGTCTATTTCCACCAAAGTCATGACAAAAGCATCTGGCTACTAAGACTTTAGGAGACCTTTTGATTCTTTTTTTTTTTCAGGTAAGAGAACGTTTACAGATGAATGAATCTTCATTTTAATCTAGCATGAAACCTCCTTAAACCAGTTTTCAAAGTTTCTAAAGAAATTGTTTTGGAAAGTAAATTTTCAAATGAAATTTATGTTTGGGTAAAACTATACTATATTATGTTGCCTTTAATTAGGCAACAAATTAAAAAGTGATTTCTTTCTGATGACATTCTAATTTGCTTTTTGTTTCCTGAGAATAAGTCCATGTATTTCTTCAAAAGAAATATTTGAGGGTTTTTAAGTACTTTTGTATATTTAATGCCTTTCCTGCCCATACTTCAATCAATGGTTATTGATAAATTAATTGTTAATTAGTTGCTAGACTGTTATTAAAAACCATGCAAGAAGGAACCAATGATACTCTATAGAGTTTGTACATTAACTTTGTCATTTGTGTATGTGTGTTTGTTTTATTTCGCTTCTCTCTTTAAAAAGCTCTGTCAAACTATCACCCCTACATATAAGTCTAACTTTTGGTAGATGTGGAGGTTCCACAACCTAAAGGATAATTAATTCATCACAAGTTTTCTAATAAACAATGTGAGGGACATTTTGTTACTCTATTTATTCCAATTAAATATTTTCAAAGCTATGTTGACATCTGTTGACTATGTTTAGAGCTCTCTAGGACTGGGGAAAATAAACTCCAAAACTTGTTAGAGGAAGATACATTCTTAGGGATTTACCCTGCCATAGAAACATCTTTTTCACCCCACTCCTTAGACTACAGTGCTTAATCTTTAACGTGCACAAGGATCACCTTGGCTTCTTTGGAAAAATGTTCATGGTCCCAGCATATGTGACATGCTTGCCTCTCTTGGAAAGTTTCCTGACTCTATACCTATATCCATCTATCCCCGTAGGGAACGGTTCCTCTTGTGTGTCTTACTGGGAACAGTGTTCCTCTCAGCAGGCTCTTTCATTGGAAATGATTTATTCATATCGATGATAAGGAAAAATAGCCTGAACTAATAAATCAATTACACTATGTGGAAAATCTCTGATTCATAATTTTCCAAACTGAAAAACCCAAGAATATGCAATGTTAGAACATAGTTGCTAACATTAGTGGTCACTGGTATCCTAGTTTTCCTGGGTAAGACTGACCTTCACGCTGGGGGATGTGGGACTTGAGGGTAAAGGGACTTGTCTCACAGCCCTCCAAGTCCATTTCATTACTTATTTCCCTATTCTGTCACGCTCACCCATTCACTCATTTGGTAACTCATCTGCTCAGAACAAATTTATTGTGCATTTACGATGTGGCAGGCACCGTGCTGAGTACAGAGGATGAGACATTGTTCATTACTTGTTTAACTGACCTCATATACCTTAATATTCAGCCCCACTCTTAAATATAGAAGGCAAGGCCATTCAACAGTTCAATGATTATTTTGCATAAATATATGTTTTCAATTCATCTGATTTTCTAGGCATGATAGGAGGCTTTTGGGACAGTGATGACTAAACTCTTGTTCTTTCCCTCAGAATATCACAGTGCGAAATGCAGGTAGGGAATAAAGGAGGGAATGACTGATCCTGGAGAGATTTTGTGAAGGTTTATTGAATGAGGTAATGTTTATCTGTGTTCATTCAATTTAGCAGGTAAAGAAGAAGAAAGACTTTCTCAGAAGAATAAACAAGAAATAGGCTGGTAAGTGTCCATCCACTATGATATGTTCAGCTTTTTTTTTTTTTTTTTTTGCTGTACGCGGGCCTCTCAGTGCTATGGCCTCTCCCGTTGCGGAGCACAGGCTCCGGACGCGCAGGCCCAGCGGCCATGGCTCACGGGCCCAGCCGCTCAGCGTCATGTGGGATCTTCCCGGACCGGGGCACGAACCCGTGTCCCCTGCATCGGCAGGCAGATTCGCAACCACTGCTCCACCAGGGAAGCCCCAGAAAAATTTTTAAATATATTCGGTAAGGTATAAGGTGTCAGTCAGAAACTGGGAATTGAGACTTGAAAAATAAAGTAAGAAAATACTTTGAAAAGTCTAATCCACAAAACTGTAAATTTTGGATGTTAATTCTTACTGTTTAGTCAGTGGAAAATGTAGGCATAGGACTACCTTGATCATATTCCATCTTCAGGAGGATGACATTAGAAAAGGCACTTGAGAAGGGGTAAGTGAGAGTATCGGGAACAATTGGGAAGTTGATACAAAAATGAAGGTGAACAATATTTGGGGAAGATGTTAAGGCAGTGACAGTGAGGATGGGTAAAGAGAGGTGATGAAGGATGTATTTTATTTCAAATTAAGTGGATTTTATGACTGGTTGAACTTTACAACAGATGGCAAAAGAGAGAAAATCCAAGGACTTGAACATTTCAAACTTGAGAAGCAGAATGTTGATATTATTAATCAAACAGGGATACAGAAGGAGGAACTACCTCACCGGTGAAGAAGTTGAATTTAGTTTGGGGCAGGTTCTGTGTTAGCATCTTTAGAACCCATAGTTGTAAACGTTGGCTAGGCTGCTGAATGGATGGATATAGATGAATCCGAATTGGAACTGAAGTTGTAGAAGATGAACCCTTAGTAGAGGGCATAATTTTTTGAAAAATGTATTTTCAGTTATAGCAGAATTTTATAATCTGGCAATCCTACTCAGGTCTATAATTTTTCCTTGATCTTGATTGTTTTTGAAATTATTCTGGAAACTATTGTGTTACAGAATTTTTTGGCCAAGTAGTTTAGAGGATGAATGAGGAAATAGTTCTGAAATGAGAAACTACTTTGCCCAAATTCTCAGAGTTAGACTGTTGGCATATCCAGAATTAGAACCGAGCTCTCTGATTCTCAAGTAAGAATTTTTTCCATTGTATCGTGCTCACTACCAAAGAGCCCAAATATCTATATTTGACTAAAAAATCATCACAGGAAAATCATGGCCCCAGCTACACAAAATGTAAAAAGGAAAAGAAAAGGAAGGAAAATATAAGAGGACTTTGCAGAGTCATAGATATACACATCCACACACTCACATACAATCTCAGAAATTATTTTCCTTACCATTAAATCTACTTACTAAAAATATTGTGAATAATAAAATATCACTAATTGCATGCAAAAAATAAATAACAGGATGGTAACTGAATTGAGGGCTGAAGGTAAGTAGTAATATATAAAATAAAACAAAATAAAATAAAATGAAAGGGTCCTTTCATGAACCAACAATAATAATAATGTGCTAGATCAACTTAATTCTTTAACACCTAAACATAAATACCTAAATTGCTCTTCAATTTCTACAAAAGACCATGCTGAGATTTTTATTCCTTTAAACTTGGAATTGCATTAAATCTACCAGTTTGAGGGAAAATGATATTTTAGCAACATTAAGTTATCTGATCTATGAATATGGGATAACTGTTATCTATTTATTTAGATCTTATTTAATTTCTCTTAACAATGAATTGTTTTCAGTAGACTGGTATTTCATCTGTTATGTCAGATGTATCCTTAAATATGGCTTTTCTTTGAAGTCTTGTGACTTCAAACTGTAACATCCACCAACACAAAAGCATTTTCTGATAACGCTTTTATGGGTTGAACTGTATCCCCACAAAATTCAAATGTTGAATTCCTAACCCCCAGTACCTCAGAATGCTACCTTATTTGGAGATAGGGTCTTTACAGAGGTAATCGGATCACAGTGAAATATTTAGGGTAGGCTCTAGTCCAAAAATACTGGTAACCATAAAAAAGGGGAAATTTGGAGATAGATATGCACAGGAAGAACACCATGTGACCATGAAGGCAAAGGTAGGGGTGATGCTTCCACAAGCCAAGGAACACCAAAGATTGCCAGCAAAAGGACAGAAGTAAGGGAGAGGCATGGAATGGACTTTCCTGACAGCCCTCAGAAGGAGTTAAACCTGCTGACAACTTGATCTCACACTGCTGGCCTCCAGAACTGTGAGAAAAGACATCTCTATTGTGTAAGCCATTCAATGTGTGGTACTGTGCTATGGCAGCCCTAGAGAACTTATCCAAATGCTATGCTATAAGATTCAGAGTACCCTGGATTTTGTTTAAAGACTAAAAGTAATTAATCTCCCTTTTTAGATCACAGATCGAACCATGCCAAAGTCTCATCTATTTCTAAATAAATGGAAACTCCCATCAACTCCTTCAGACTCCTAGATTATCATTCAGTAAAACACACCTCCACAGCACAAAGGAGGGTGGATTTTGGAAGTGAGGCTGGTCCTGATCACTCTCTGCTTAGAAAAGGCCAACCAGAGCTGTCCTGTCCTGGATCTCGCCAGGCCCATGCACTGCACCGGACTCTTTCTGGGTGTCAGCTGCTCTTTCGTTCATGTGGCATGTTTGCAAGTCGCACTAACTCATTCAAGGCTCTACTGTATCATTTAGAGTAATTCACCAGTTTGGAGGTGGCTAAGACTAGCCCTAAATTAAACTAAATAATACCCTACAGGCTTGAACATGTTAATGTAGTTTCTGAAGTGGCCTCCTTTAAAGACATAATCTGCCACAATCCAGACAATCCCCACCTGCCCAGGCAGCATCTTCTGGGAAAAAGCAGAATATGCACTCTTAGGAAAATGACAGGCACTTTACCATTCTGGCTTCCAACCAACAGAAAAACACCAAAGTTATTTATGTGGCCACCTCTGTGAACAATAAGCATGAGTGCATTCCACTTACATCTTAAATATTACCATTACACAGTAAGAAAAGAGAGGGTTACATAGATAATTGTAAAAGCAAAATTAACATTAACCTCAGAATGGCTAAGACCCTACATACTAATTTTAACCTTCACCACCTCTGAGGTCCATGTTTCCATCACTAGATGCCTTTTGTCTTCATGCGGAGTTCCTTCTTTAAATCCATGTTCAAAAATTACTCTCATTTGTGCTAGAGAATACAGAGTTATAATGACTTCAAGTTAATCTCAAAGGAATTCTGTAAGTGAATGAGAGAAGCAGCATACTTGGGGGAAGAAGCTAGGAAAAAGAGTGGTTTTAGGAGATGTCAAGTTCAGCTTGATCCCACAAGGAGCTCTGGAGCAGAAGTTGCACCACAGTTGTACTGCCCAAAGCAAGGAGGCTAAACTGTTATATCCCCAGGGAGGGAGTACAAAGCCTCCCTGGGGTTCGTCAGGCAAGGCAACTCCCAACAGCCCAAGACAATCCTCCAAACAGGGTGCAACAGAGAGTCATTTGCAACAAACATCAGTAGCGCCTAAGTCAACCTAGTCAAGGAGATCTGGGTGGGACCTCAACAGCCTCTAAAACAACCATCAACGTGTGTTTACTCAGTACCTAACTGACTTGTAGATGCATTAGGCAATTCATAAGCCCCACTATCCAGAATTTAAATCTTATTGAGAAGACAGGATAGGTATATGTGAAAAGTGAAACAATTAAAACAAGTTTCTATTTTAGCACAACCTCTTATACTAAATCTGACAACCTTTGAACAGGTTACAGCAAAATCTTTTATCTTTGAGTTTATCTCAAATGGGTTTATATATTACATGTAAAGAAATGGAAATTTTTACCATTAGTTTTCCTCACAAAGCAATGAAACGTTCAAATGCAAGCTGCAGAAAAAAATAATTTAAATGGGTTTAATCATTTTTGACGGCTGGAAAGTATCTTATAAAGCCTTATATGTGAACATTCAATTCAATAAGAATTATCTTCATCAAATAAGCCAAACACCAAAAGGTATTGAAGAACGTTTTACCAGAACTACTATTTTATGTATTTCCCAATATCCATTTCCCATCCTTTTCTCAAGCCTCCAGTATCCCAAGTCCTGTAATTAAATGTTTCTAAAGAAGGTTAAGCATGAAAATAGTCATCGCTCCTGTACTATACACATAGATATATACCAGACATTTGCAAAAATTTCCCTTACAAGGAAGTATTTTCAAGAATAATTAAATACTAAGGTCAATCAAATCTCATTCAGTATCCAAATACAGTTGAGCGTCTTAGACGAAGTCTTAGAGTTGTAAAATTCATAATTCTTGAAAAAATATGAGAAAAAATGATTTTATGTTTAGAAAGCTGTGTGGTAGTATTTACCATTAGGAATAGTCCTGACGGCTACTAAAATTCCTAGTTTCGCAAATAATATTGATAACAAAGGTTTTCTGCCATGAGTTTTCATGTCCAAAATAACTGGTAGTTATTTTCACAGTATGAGACCAATGGCAGAAAGCCTGCTAGATGAATAGCTGCAAACACCTTCATAGCTGCTTAATAGTTGAAGGAAAAAAAAAACAGTAATGATAAGCATTCTGATCTGTGCCATATATAGTCAAGTATGTGCATGGAAACTTAGTAGCTTCAAGAAAGAATATATTTCGTCTTCCTTGGGAGACCAATATTGATTTCTATATATTCTGACAATTGACCTGGAGCTGTATTTCCAGAATGCCTTCCTCCTGATAAAGAGATGCCTGCCATACCAATAATGCTTATAATCAATGGTTCTTGACTGCTGGATCAGACATGCAGTCCAAAATATGATAATTTAAAAGCAATTTAAGGAATTTACAGTTTATGCTTATGGTCATATAGGTCATCTTTTTTTCCTGGCATTCATCATTTCAAATATCAAAAAAAAAAAAAAAAAAAAAAAAGAATAGGCCTGGAAAACCAGATTGAAACTGCAAAAACACAAAGTTCAGTCATGAAAAGCAAAGTACCTTCCCAGAATCAAGAAGGCATGCTTCTGAGTTATCCCTTTGTTATTACCAGAGCAAGGGTGACTTTTGTTATTAGAAGTAGCAAAGAGACATTGAGATACCAGTTAATTGAATGATATGAAAAAAATAATATATCAGTAAATCATACAGAGATGCTCACCAAAAAGATATAAATACTGGTTTTCAGACAAACAGAAAACATTACTAAATGTTGATAGATATCATATAATAAATGTATATGGCTTGATATGTCTTTAGAGATTCTTAATTCTCTAAAGGTTTTGAAAAATTATTTTTTTTAGAATGTATTCTATGGCTTGGGAATCCTTCTGAGAATCCTGGCTGTATCAACCACCTTGAAAGGAGAAGGCCAGGAAAATATTCCTCCCACAATTCCATTACCAGTGCTAAGATGACCTCACTGCCTCCAGAAGGGAGCTGTGAACTTGGCCTTCATGGTATAGTTGTCTCTCTTACTATGGTTAGCCAGTGGCCAGCCTCTCTCAATCTCTGCCCATAACAAATATGAATCATGGGTTCATAGGCTACATCAACTCTATTCCAAGAAAAACAAGTTAACCTTTGTGGTCAGAGGAAGCCTTGCTCAGTTAGCGGCCGGTCTGTTTATCAGTAATGAAGATAAAATATCATGTTATCAATAGACTTTGTAACTATTATGGATGGGTAACTCTCTCTTATTAGACACAACTGGAAATGATTTGTCTTCAGTAATAGAGAAGGATGACAATGTGCCAGTAAATGATATTGTTGGGAATTACTTAAAATAGTTATTCCCCTTGGAAGTTCAATGCATGATGCTAGAGAAAAATATGTTATCTGTCCATATTTTAACCCTATTTTAAAAGTAACCCTTGTGCTTCCCTGGTGGCACAGTGGTTGGGAGTCCGCCTGCCGATGCAGGGGACGCGGGTTCGTGCCCCTGTCCGGGAAGATCCCACATGCCGCGGAGCGGCTGGGCCCGTGAGCCGTGGCCGCTGCGCCTGCGCGTCCGGAGCCTGTGCTCCGCAACGGGAGAGGCCACAACAGGGAGACGCCTGCGTACCGCAAAAAAAAAAAAAAAAAGTAACCCTTGTAAATCTAGGGTGTTCTTACACTTCATCATTGAGATAAAACCTTATGTCCCAAGGGTAAACCTGCAAAATTCAAACAAGAGTTCAGATCTTTGGTGTATATGTTAATGCCTTAAACAACAGCAAAGCAGTATTTATTTGTGTGTCTATATGCGTTCCTGTGAGAGAGTATTTCAATATTTCATTTAATAGGTCTTCAGAAATTAATGAGGTAAAAACATTTATCAATATAAATAAGCTATTTCTTTTTTTCTTACTTTGTTTTCCTTTCTAAGCATACTTCACGTTACTTAATGACGAGTACTAAAAGGTTGATACCCAGTGGAAGTTTCCTTTATGGGTTTATTTTCTTATGGCTAAGGAAACACAAGAGATGCTTTATCATTATTCAATTATTTACTGAGTAAACATTAGATATAAATTAAAGGTAACTTTCTAACAATCTGTTTGATTTTTTATGATTGTCAAAAAATTCAAGCTATTAAGAGAACTCATCCATTTTTTTCAATCATCCAAATTCATTTCAACCATAAAGCATCCTTGCAGAATATGGAAGTAAAATATGACTCCTGGTCATATATAAATAGTTTATAATAAAATGTCCTATATTTATCAACACCAAGCATAGGATTTGAGCTAGTCAATGGTCAGTAGTTTAAATGTCATGACACACCTGATCAAAATAGGTCCTTCTTCAAAAGGAAAGCAAATTGTACGGTGTTACGCTTTCCATTTACATTATCACCTCAACAATAAGAGTTATTAGCCTAGTTTGTCATTAGATCCATACCTCTTTTTGTATGTATATCAGAAGGATTTCATAAGCCAGTCAGAGAATGCAGATGGAAGGATAATGTATCCTTTTCTTCATTCTGTGAGTTTGGATATTTTAATAATAAATAAAGTAATATAAACTAATTCTAAGATATTGCAAATTTCTACAAAGCATCCTGGGTTATTATACTTAATCTATGCACAGTCTTCTAACACTTACGCAAAGGTGTACTTTATTTTTTTCTATATTTAAAGCAATTTTATTTTATTTTTAAAAATTATTCATGGGAATAATTTAAAAGTAAAATAAAATCAAACAATTCAATTACATGGTTTCACATGGGACTGAGAGTTCAGAATTAATGTTATAATTTTGGATATGTTAAATGTGTACTGTTAAGCTGTTTTATCTTTCTTTTTCTTCTCGACATCTTCTGACCTATTTAACCTAATTACCTTCGTAAATATCTATCTACTTTACAAAACCAGGATTTTTGTTGGAAATATCATTTTCTTTCCTGTTTCACACAACCCCTAATACTGTATGTTAATATTTCTTCACCTTATTTTCTAAAATAATGTTTCTTTTTTTTTTTTTTTTTTTTTTTGTGGTACGCAGGCCTCTCACTGTTGTGGCCTCTCCCTTTGTGGAGCACAGGCTCCGGACGCGCAGGCTCAGCGACCAAGGCTCATGGGCCCAGCTGCTCTAAGGCATGTGGGATCTTCCCAGACAGGGGCACGAACCTGTGTCCCCTGCACCGACAGGCGGACTCTCAACCACTGTGCCACCAGGGAAGCCCAATGTTTCTTTTTTGGATCATTTTTAACTGGAATGTGTAAACTTATTTGTTTGAATGTCTAAGTTTGTTTGTGATGGGTGGGAGTGTGGTGGCCCCAGTGATAATGAAGAAGAATTATATACCCTGTAGGGGAGAATCAAATTTTTCTTCTACCCTTCTAGGTTCTTTGGCTGGTCTAGTAATTAAGTTGACACAAGACAGATTAACAGGAGAAAAACAAATTTAATTGTGTGTGTATGGGAGCTGAATAAAAGTATGAAGCCCTAAGGCAGTCAAACAAATGAAGCTTACATGCCATCCCAAGCTAAGAAATGAGATAGAGGCCTGGGGCTTCACAGAGGGGGAGGGCAATTCACAGGAAGAAAAGAGGGACAGATGTTAGGTAATCAGATGTCTGCCTTGCCATGCAGGTGAGTGTTTCTGATAAAAAGTGATCTCTGGTAAGTTCTCTTCCTTGGCCCATCCCCCTATCTAAATTCTTTCAGGCAGTTAAGGGAGAGGTAAAAGTTTTTCTTGAGTCTGCTGGATCTTGATTGCCTTGGGCTCAAAATAATCCACAGGCAAAAGTGACACATTGTGGGGTGACATATTCTGCTCCCCTTCACCCCAATGCTGAATCTAAGGACAGTTCTTAGAGAAACAACAAATGATGTGAAGAACTGGCCTCGATGGCAGTCATTATCCCTGGGGCCCCTCCACTCCCACCCATCACAAACAAACTTAGACATTCAAATAAGTTTACACATTCCAGTTAAAAATGATCCAAAAAAAGAAACATTATTTTAGAGAATAAGGTGAAGAAAGATTAACATACAGTATTAGGGGTTTGTGTGAAACAGGAAAGAAAATGATATTTCCAGAAGTCCTGGTTTTGTAAAGTAGATAGATATTTAAGAAGGTAATTAGGTTAAATAGGTCAGAAGATGTTGGGAAGAAAAAGAAAGATAAAATGGCTTAAGAGTACACATTTAACATTTCCAAAATTATAACATTAATTCTGAGCTCTTAGCCCCATGTGAAACCATGTAATTGAATTACGTTTGATTTTACTTTTAAATTATTCCCGTGATCATCAAAATTTTCAGGGCTTAGATGTTTTATATTTCTTATTTACTACTGTATCCCTGGGATAGAGAGTGGTGACTAGTAAAAACAGGAATCACTAAATATTTGCTGAATGAATGCATGGATAGATGGTTGATGATTAGATGGATAGATACATCTTACATTACATTTTGGACACATTTGTGGTCCTAACTCTTCTAGATTCAGATTTTTGTTATATATGATAAAAAGCAAATAATAATATTATCATAAATAGATACCATCATAAACATGAATACGGAAGCATAGGGTTTCTACAGAAACATTTATTTTTGTGTTTCCATGGTGACTTCTGGTGACACCTGTTATTTATTCAAATAATTTTGCTTTTCTGCGTAGGGCCTGACCTAAACTCCAAGATGTGAAGACTATCCCTAGTTTTCTTTAATGTAAGAGAGGAAAGAGAGAGAAAGGATATAAGAATATGAATATCTCCACACATCTAAACAGTGATTTTCTTTTTTTGTTGTAAATAAACAAGTAAACAACACAGACATTAATTATAATGTTAAATTTGAACATAATCTATACTGTACCTCTGTAAAGTTCCTTTATTACATATAATGGTCCAATTCTACACAGATTTCTTTTCTATTTGGAACAAATATTTATTGCTAAATTTGTAATTTCCAAATAAGCCTTCTTTAAATGAATAAATGAAGATGTGGTACATATATACAATAAAATATTACTCAGCCATTAAAAAGAATGAAATAATGCCATTTGCAGCAACATGGATGGACCTAGAGATTATCATACTAAGTGAAGTAAATCACAGAAGGACAAATATCATATAACTTATATGTAGAATCTTAAAAAAAGGTATATATGTATATATATATATAGAGAGAGAATGCCTATATATAGTGCATGCATATATACACACATATAACA
Organism: Kogia breviceps; assembly: GCF_026419965.1. Taxonomy (NCBI): domain Eukaryota; kingdom Metazoa; phylum Chordata; class Mammalia; order Artiodactyla; family Physeteridae; genus Kogia; species Kogia breviceps. The sequence continues at coordinate 10,374,088 of NC_081318.1, forward strand.
TATATATAAACATACATATGTATATATCCTATACGATTCTGGTTTTCAGTAAGCTTACTAAACTCTATTTTGAGTCAAAACTATAAAAAAACCCAAGGCTTCAGTTTCATGACTGAGTACCAAATTAATAAACTAAAATCAGCATATACTCTCATATATACACACATATATAACTGTTTAGAAGATAGAGTGGAAGAAAAGATTCTACTTACAATGGCAGAAACACCATAAACAAAAGATAGAATACCGAGGTGATCACAAAATGTCAATAGAAATATGAATTAAAAACATGAACAAATATTTCCCCCAAAGATGAAGTGATTCTTTATCATATAAAAAGTTGGTGAATTTAATTCATAACAAGAGAAATGCTAATTTAAACTACACAGGTTTACATTTTTTTCACTTATAAGTTTAACAAAAATCCAATAACGCATTCACATCCTCGGTTGGTAAAGCTATGGCAAAACATACTACTAGTTACATGGCTACCAACCTCTATAAAGAACAATTCGACAGCATTTATCAAAATTACAAATGAATGTACTTTTTGACCCAACAACCCCACTTATGGGGAGTTTTCCTACAGTATCCTTCCACATGTACAAAATATTTTGGGTATGATGTTGTTATTAATTGTAGGAAAAAACACAAAAGTCTGTAAACAGGACACTGGTTAAATAAACCATTGTACTATCTTGCTATAAAAAAGAATGAGAACATCCTATCTCACATACTGATATTCAAAGGTGTTCATAATGTGGTATATATGAAGAAAGCAAAGCCTAGAAGAGTATGCATAGTGTGCAGCCTTTTGTGAGAAAATAATAAAAATACACATTTCTCTATTTATATTTGAATCCGGTATCTATGTATGAATACAAATTAATAAAAATAGTTATATGAAAAAGAGCAGAAGTACTGGGAAGATGGGACAGAACTTTAAAGCCAACTATACTGCTTGGTAAATTGCTTTTTTTCTGTTATTATTATGCTTTTTAAAGTAAGCATTAGGCCAAGCATTTGTACATTTACCTGATCATGTCATTGGAAAATATTTAAATAACATTTCCCATATGCACTAATTCATTCACACTGAATTAAGATATTTATCATCATTACCTGATACTGTACTAGCAAAGGCAGAAAGCATCTTCACATGATTCTTATTATCATTGATGAGATAATACTGCATTCTTCTACTAAATTTAGTTGTTCTTGCTTTCTCATAGGACATGCAAACATAATTTTCTTTTGCTATTAGCACAGGTTTTAAAAAATTTCTCAGCTTTGATTTTACCTCACAGATGTTATGGAATTCAGGCAGTTAGATTTTGATCTTAGTTTACAGCTTACTAATTAAAGTATGGTCTGAAGTACCACCTGGAAGCTTGCTAAAGATGCAGAAAGGAAGGTTCCAACCCAGAACTATAGTCAGAATCTGAATTTTAAGAAGAGTCTCAGATGATGTCTATGCCCTATAAAGTTTGAGAAGCACTGATTTACAGGCAATACACCTAGCTTTTTTGGCTACTTCTATATATTATATACGTGCAGTATTTACACATTTTTTAAAGTCCCCTGTAAAGTTTTCTACCTTGTATTTTATTTGCCATTTTTCTTTTTCTCTCCCTTAACTTTTCTTTTCTCTGCTGAATGCTTTCCTTTGTCTAAGTTCTTTTCCTGTTCTTCTGTTGTCAAGATATCAAGAGATTTTAGGCTGTGGAATCTGGGCAATTTCAGTACTGTTTTAACCTGTGCTAGAAAATTTAACACTTTAAGAACATCCTTGCAATAATTTTCTTCTATCTGTATTATTTTAATCTGTTTCTGATTATGGGAGAGTTTCATTTATTTGGAGTCTGCTGAGGTGGCAGATTGGCAGTGACTAGGGGCAGTGAGAGAGTCTGCAATAATTTTTCAGCATTACATGATCAATAATCATAAGAAAATCAGCTATCTGGGCTCACAGAAAGGAGTTATTTTTAAAAGGATCGTTATTCTTAAATATCTAATGATTATTTTTAAATTTTATTTGGGGTGTCAAGAATCCATTTTGAGAATCTTAAGAAAACCTTTTCCAGTAAAATACTTTAAAGACATGCATATAAAAGTTTGCATATAGCTTCTGGGCATTCATGTTCTCTGAAACCTATACATGGATCTTGAAGTCCATGTCCTAAGCTCAAGCTAAAATAAATACGAATATCTACACTTCCTTATCAGTGTTTCAAACAACTAAAAAATACAAATTGTCCTGGGAAAGAAAGTAAATGTTTGGTCCTTGCTGATGTACATTAATTGTGAAATACTGGTATAATCATAACAAACCAAATGAAATATAAATTTCTGTTAGTAAACTGAAGATAATTAATTCCCTTTCAGATGATGAAGTGGAGCAGTCCAATAACTATTTGTTTTATGATGTCAAGCTCCTTATATGCAAAACTGTAGGGTCGGGAATGCTCAGCCAAGTGAGCAATTGGGTTGGCTGCACATCCTCAAGTGCTGTATAATTTAGGTCAAGCAGGTTAATTAGCATATTATTGTTTGGCCAAATGAACAGCACGAAGTTGCCAAACCTAAATTCCTTAAATAGTAACACATAAATCTTGGTACTGTGGCACTTCTACAGATGGCAGCATACTATCTGATGGATGGAAAGGGCTGCTTGAGCATAACATTAGGATTCAAAATAGAAAAAGAACTCCACACTGAACAAATTTCACTGGGGCAGCAGAAATTTATCATGTTTGTTTTGTCACTGTAACTCACATCTTGCCAATTCAACCTCATAAAGAAATAAAGGGACATATTCAGAAGGTAACAAAAGGGTGAGTTAACAAAAACAATTTATGCAAAAATAGTGTACAGTAAACTCCATTCTAAGAAAGGAATGATGTATTGTATTGTTGCTTTGTTTTGTATGAATAATGTAAACTTCCAGATCTCTTTGTTTTTTATTTATCTTGGTCCTCACGTTATTACACAGTGTTTATGTAAGCATATGGTCATGTATTCACTCTCTATTTTATTGTTTTTGGCCTTCTATCCAAAGGGCATTACATTTATCCTTAAATTAAAACAGAACATAATCACAGACAATGCATTATGATAGCAGTCCCCAAGAAAAAGTTTAATAGGTAGAGAAAATGACTTCTACTTTTTAACTCAAGATCTTTTGGAAATCCTAAGTTAAATCCTGTTTGATGATTCACTGAAAGGATTTACATGACCCAGAAGAGCTGTTATACTCATGGTTACAGTTTATTACAGCAAGAGTATATAGATTACATTCAGCAAAGAAAAAAAAAAGTGTATAGGGAAAGACCAGAAGAAACCAGGCATGAGTTCCATTGTCTTCTCCCAGTGGAGTTACACAGTTGGTATTCAATTCTCCCAACAACGTATGACAACATATGTAAAGTGTTGCCAGCCAGGAAAGTTCACCTGAGCCTTGGTGTCTAGGGACTTTATTTGAGAGTTAGTTACCTAGGCATGCAGCACCTATGTAACTAACCTCAACTACTCAGATGTGAGCCTCCCAGAGGTCAAACTGATATAACATGGCTCAAGGCCCCAGGAATACATGCAAAAATTGGCATTTACCATAAATCATGTTAGCATAATCTGTCTGGTGGGGACCAAGGTTTCAGTTATACAAAGATATTCTTACGGGGCAGGATAATCCAATGGCTCAGAGGTTATCTCCCAGGGGCCAGCCAAGGGCGAGTCCTGAAGATCTTTGGAATGTGCAGGGTTTGACAACCCAGCATGGTGAGTTAACCCTTCAAGGCACACAACATAAAGGGAACAACAATTGTGACTATATATCCACTCTAAAATTTGACCTCACTAACTGCTCTTTCTCCTAATTTCTTCTGAATTTCTTGTTGTCATAGAGTCTCATAAGACTGTATTTTTACTCTCAGCAAACTCTGATATTTTCTATGCCCAAGTATAAACATACCCTATAACTTTATTTTTTTCTTTTCAGGCAGCCAAACAGATGTATTCTCTTCAAAGCAATCGTGGTCATTATCAAGTTATTTACTCAGCATCCAAATATATGAATCTTAGGGGAAGCAAGATTCATCTCATTGTAAAGAAGCTAAAATATCTACAGCTTGTGTTTTCTTTCCCCTCAGGTTGTTAGCAGGTGGGCATGAGACCTCAGATCAGCTAATGATACTATCCCACCTAGGACTGAATCTGGAGCAAATATCTCAAAGAGAGAGACAAAAGTATTCCTCCTAGATGCCTCTAGCCTCGATTAATTCCTACCCATGTTCTTCATCCTTTCCAATTTTTCTGCAAGCTATACAATTTTTTTTTCAGTAAATTAAGTTTATGTTAAAATTTCCCTGTCAAATTTTGTTGCTTTAAAGAAAGAACTTTGGGTGATGTAAGAACTCTACTAAGAAATTTAAATAATACAAAAATGAATGAATAGTTATAAGGAAGATTTCTAAATTTGTAACAGAAATCTAGTAACAGATTTCATAATATTTTAGGGTTAGCATAATTTTTTAGGGACTCAGATACCCTCCAATGACTACCAATTTCTTTCCTAATTCTGTCTGAGCAAATTCTAATATGAGGTGACTTCTATAGGTTCTGTTGTGAAATCTACTGAGAGTCTCAATCTCACCCAAGCTACTTCCCGTTCTTTCTAAATGTGACTTCAATATCACCTCTAGTCCTGAGTTTCACTGTATTTCTCAGTTCTCTGGCCCTATCAAATTTCTCTGAATATAGAGCTAATAAGGATGAAGACTCTTATTAAGTAGTCCTAAAGTTCTGCCTTATACCTCAGGTTATTTTATATTAAGACTAAATTTCCTACACCGTTCCTGAAGAATTTCTGTCCCTAAGCATTAAGGAAATTTAGTCTGCATTCAGGGCCAATCTTACTCTACATTTTTACTGGCACTCAGCTTTGTCTAATTTCACTATACGTCATTTGATTTTTGATGATGGGACACAAGGTTTCTAGAGGCCTTTATGAAATGAAAACACAATGGGCTTTTTATCTTTTAAATAATCATGCCCAATCTAAGGTCTTCCATTGAATTCTTATTCTAGATGAAGAAAAATAAATTTTTTGGTTTATTTGCAAAGCAGAAATTCTTAATAAGCCCTAAAGACCAATCCACTCTTCAACCCAGGAAGAAAGTTTCCTGCCCTGATTCTTGAAACCTCTACTGGCTATATCTCTTCCAGTAAACAGGAAGAGTTTATAAATCAAAGTGATGTTCCCACTTCAAGTTGCCCAGTACCTTTCTAGATTATAATTCAGACTCCTAGAGCCAGAGACCACTGCCCAAATATCCCAAACCTACATACAGGACATGTGCAAACTTCTTCCCAAGGTCTATTCTCCTAAGAGAGGCCATGTCACAAATGTACTTATCCCTAGGTCCAAGGAGCCATGATATGCAGAGGTGTGTAAAGAGCTCGGGCATGTGGGCTTTGTGTTCACATGTATGCACGAGGACTCTCATAGTGTGGGGCCCAGCAAAGACAGGAAGAAAAGACAGAAGAGCCAGAGGGCTGAGACCACCATAATCCTGCAAGTCATTATAAGAAGCCAAGAATTTTAAATTCAAGCAGGGCCTTTCAGGCCATTATGGAAGACTTTTGTCTAGGCAAGAAAATAGTTTTCTGGCTTTATTTCAATTTAAAAAATATTTACACCTATGGTATGTGGCCTCCACTTGTACCCATGTTCCAGGCAAGGTTGCTAATCTCAAAAAATGACCCATCTCCTCTGGGGTGAGTCCTTCAAATCTATAAACCTTTCATAGAATATGTTGTACAGCAGGAATTAATATATATTTTGCAGAAGTTATATAGACATATTCTCACCTAAGAGGATGATTTCACATATTTTTAAGATTGTCACACAGTTAAATTGGAGTAAATTTATAAAACCTAATTATAATATTCAGAAATTGTAGAATAGGATCCATTTCATGAAGAACCTACATTTTGCGTTTCCACTTCAACCAGTTCCACACGACTTTCATTCTTTTTATCTATGTGCTTTTGCTGACTTTTTATACACAATGGTAGAGAAGAAAGACTGTCCTGTTGTGGGTGTGAACTCCTCTTGGGCAGGAGAGCTGGGGCTCTAATCCAGGGCTCTGATGTGCCTAAGGTTGAGAGAACAAGGACTGCGTACTACAGGAGGAACTTGGTTAATCAAAGATTTGGGGACGGAAGGTAAGAGAAGAGTAAAATAAAAGAGTCAACTCCGAGGGGAGAGAGATAGGCAAAGTCTAGACACAAAATAAAGAGGCTATCACAGAAGCCAGGCAACATGGAACAATAAGTTTTAGAAAAGTGAATAAAAGACAGATCCTGGAGAAATTCCTTAAGTCTTCTAGTCACAGAAGAGAATAGGACACTTGTGCTTGCATTTGTGAGTGGGAGGATGTCTACTGGGGGGAGGCAGTTCAGACACTGTGGGTATGAATGCATAGCCATTCTAATTAAAAGTGAATGCTTCCAAGATGTAATTATGAAAGAGCAACCTTGCTTGTTAAGCGAACGTGTCAGGGGTGGGGGCAATGAGAGGGTAATGATAGGTACAAAGTCTCAGAATTTAAACAAAAGCAGAAAAAGGGATGAAAAGAAGGAAGTGGGGGAGGGAGGAAGGAAACATGCAGGTTCAAAAGGTAGATCTGGGGAAATAACATGAATCCCTGAGAGATCTGAATAATAAATAAATTGTAAAATCAGAAAGGAAAGAAGATAAACTAAGTGTGTAATTTTAGGGCAGATTAAAATGGTAGAAGAGAGGTGAGAAGTTGAATGTAGTCCAAGAAAGCACTCATATAACAGATCAACAAAGGCAGAGAGTAGATAAGATTTGGGAGAAAGGAAGAGAGACAGAAAAGGACATGGGATGAAGACTGATCAAGTAAAAATCTTTAGATATTACGGGGACTCCAAGTACTATTCCTACCACAGATACCATTGAAATCTAGTTGACAAGCAAAAGTCATTCGGTCACCCAGCCACTATTTACTGAGTGCCTCCTATGTTCTGATCCCTATGCTTTATATCACCTATAAAGTGCTGAACAGAGGAAATATGATCCCGATTTCATGGGGCTCACTGTCCATGGGAGCAATAGATGATGAAAATAAAAGTTTACACAGATTCATAAATTAATATAAATTGAGGGGCTGAATTGCCAAATATAAATTGTGGTGTTTTAAAGAAATATTTCAATATTAAAACTGGGAGTTCATGGACATGATCACTAGAAACTAATATTAGTGCATGATCTGAAATATGAAGGGAGAATTAGCCAAGCAATGAGAGATACTAGGAGCAGTTCAAGCAGAGGAAAGAGGATGTACAAAAGCCCTGGGATGAAAAGGAGATTTGATGTATGTGGGTTGCTGAGGTAAGGCCAGTCTAGGTAAAGTACAGTGGGGACGAGAAACAGAGGGCATTATAGCATTAGGTAATGTCTTCTGGTTTGTACTAAGGACTTTGATTTTTTAATTGAAATATAGTCTCTCTACAATATTATATAAGTTACAGGTATACAATAGAGTGACTCATAATGTTAAAGGTTACACTCCGTTTATATTACTATAAAATCTGGCTATATTCCCTGTGTTGTGCAATATAACCTCGTAGCTTATTTTATACCCAATATGTTGTACCTCTTATTCCCCTACCCCTATGTTGTCCCTCTCCCCTTTTCATTTTTATTCTAAAGAATAAATACTCATTTTCAGTACAAGGTGAGACCAGATCAATTTTTGAAGTACATAATAAGTCAAAGAAAGAAATCAAGATGGGTTGGCTTTAAAAAATAAAAATGCGATACATTGAATCAAGTGAGTTTTAAAAAAATACAGAGATTGTAAGATCTCAAGATATACAGGCATCTTAAGGAATATGAATCTTAAGGACATTGGGCTAGAGACAACAGAGAATATTAATAAGTGAAGAACATATGTACCAAATATAAACTCAAGCTCTTCCATGTTCATGTTGAAGGTAAGAAAATTTGGATCACAAACAGGTCTTATGAAAATGGTTGAAATAGTTTGCTTAATTGGAATATTCATAAACAACGTACAGTGCATCAGAATATCATAGATTCTGTAGCTCTACACAGCTGTGTTACATGGTAGTACCATCTCTCATTCTCCAAGGAAAGCAAGAAGAAATCTGTATACTCTATGATATAAAAGTGATATGACGTCAGGCCACTCACCACATGAAATTTGGAAGCATTGCCAGGAGAGCTACTGAAGGATATCTAAATGAAATGAACTCAATTCCATATTTTTTGTATGGTAAATAAAAACTAGAATATATCTTTTTATGTTTAGTTGCTTATATGTGATTTTTTTTACATTAGCTCTAACAATATCTGGAAACATGAATTCATCATGACCACCAAAGAAATCTTTCTTACAAATGAGAAATAATGAAAAGGGCTCTGAAGTTAGAGTAGAAGATTATTTCCCAGTGCTAAATTTTTTACTCAAAAGTACCTAAATCAATTTCATCTTATCTTCTTCAACCCTCCGTTTTTTTTCTTATGCAAAATAACTATCAATCCACATTTACTCTCCATTCTCACTGTGCATGTCAAAAGAACTAGTATTTTGTCATGATTTTGAGGGCAGGCTCTGTATTTATTTCTAGGCTCTACTACTTGGCAACTTAGATAATCTCACTGTGTCTCATTTTCTGTATCTATAAAGTAGACTCCCTCCTGGAGTTATTGAAATTAAATCTTTCACAATAGCATCGAGAATATACTATGGGACCAATGGATGTTATTTATTGTTTAACTAACATCTACTAAATGAGACCATATATGTAAAAGTACTTAAGATTATAAAGTGCAAGTCACTATATTTTTTATTAAGTGACATTTTAATTTTCTTTTGAATTCAAAGGGCATCAATATGAAATTTAGCCTTTTATGACACCCTGTTTGTGGCTAATTGTGATAATTGTCAGTCAGTATTAAAAGAAATGTATCTGATTGCTTAATATATGGCAGATATGAATAGTCAGGGTTGTCAGTGCCAAATATTTTCACAGTCTACTCAGCAACCATTCTCCATCATTCTCCATCCTGTTCTGGGCCTCTGAGCCTTACCTGTATGGATTATATCAACAGGATAATGACGCTTCTTGCTTCCAATTGAGGTCAGCCAATGAGGAGTTCTAAAATGATCAGAGAAAGGGAGGGAACATTGGTTCTTTAGTTATTTTCATTCTCTGCTGTCTCTAGTCCATATCATCAACTTGTAAACCATGTATTCTACTGATTCCTTTTCTTATGTTGGTCGTCTCTCTACCAAAGCCCCTTCTCTACTCAAGGCAGCCTACTTGATATAACTTTGTCTCCATCCCTTTGTCACTTTGGCCCTAGGAGTGGTAGCAACTCCACTACTGATATTCCAGGTCCCTGCACTATTGTGGCTCCCTAATGTCCCTCCCACACCTCTGTCATAAGACTCATTGTAAATAAGCCTGCCTTGAATGATCCTAATTAAATATCTTACTGGTTGGACCTTGACTAATATAGGAATCTTCAATTATTCTCAATTTTCCTCTATCAGATCTTTCATCTTAGACAATATAGACACTATGGCACCATAAAGCCCAAGCATCCCTACTGTGACAAGACCCTACAAGAGTCAGTTCTGAAGGGCTGAGGTGCTTGATTATTCATTTCATAGGCAATGCCTGTCAGAGGCTCTAACACTTCTTAGGAAGAAGCCCAAGAAACTGACTGTGTTAGTAAGTTAATGTTATAGCCCAAAAGGCTTCCTGAGAGTCTAGAGGGGAGGCAGGGAGAAAAAAACTTGAGAAGTGGAGCTGTCACCCTGCATGTAGGAGTATAAGTTGACTAATTTCTAGTTGGCCACATATATTAATGTGCCCTCATTTGTACCTCCAAGCTGGTGATGCCTATGTATATTCAAGATACTGTAACAAAATCTGGAAATTAGTATATAGAGATGAGTCTAGAACTTAATCTAAAACTGAGAAAATCCTACTACAGAAACTGCATAAACCAAAGAACAGAAGCAGGAATAGATATGGCATTTGTGAGTCTACAAAAAGGTCAGCCTAACTAGAGAATAGGTTAGATGTTTAGAAAGGAAATAATATTTAACATGTATCCTAGAACTGCGCCAGTTCTTGAATGAACATTGAAGAGTTTAGCACTGGTTAAAAAGTCAATGTGCATTACATCTATCAATTGAAGCACTCAGTGGAAATTTTATAAAGTATAATTTAAATATTATTCTAGCAGCTTTCATCAAGAAAGTATGAAAGTTAACAAATATTGTCTGTTGGACCACAACCTAAGGTGGTGGAACTAATACTACCCAGGAAAGAAAAAGCATCCGAGAGATATTTTTAAATGGTTGATTATGATCAGACCTTGGTTTTCTAATTTTTAAAAAAAAGAAAGAAAAGAAACCAGCAATCCTTGGAGAAATGGCTAATTCTAGGACGGGAGTGAAAAATATATGAGATAAGTCTAGAGCATTATAGTGGCAGAAAGCAAGAAAATGCTTTAAAAAAAACTCACAAGGATTGAGATTTGTTAAGGGACATAGTAGCCAACTGAACGAGCAACAAAATAAAGTACTATTAGATTATTTCTCCAGGTATAACATGAATATCCGTGAGTCCACACTAATATAAGTAGATGACTAAATAAATAAACAAAGAGAGGAGAATAGGCAAATCTACTATGCAGAAAAATTCCAAATAATTTCTGTGCATACGTCCCACTCCTTGGGTGTGGACTGCTCAGAGTGATTTCTTTCCGAAGAATACAGTATTGAAAAAGAGAAATTTTATGGTGGAGGAAACCTGACAAATGTGATCAAGGTCGACATCCACAGTGATAAATCATGCTATAGTCTGTGTTCTTGATATGATGTGGTTAACCTCTGTCATCTTTTTCCCCAGTTCAATCATGAGAAAAACACCAGATAATTCCCAATGGAGAGACATTGTACAAAATACCTGACCAGGACTCCTCAAAACTGCCAAAGTCATCAAAAACAAGGAAAGTCTAAGAAATGGTCAAAATCAGGAGGGCCCAATGGAGACATGATGACTAAATCTAATATGGTATTCTGGAAGTGATCCATGGAACAGAAAAAGGACATTAGATAAATATTAAGAGATCTGAGTACAGTATGGACTTTATTTAAGAATTTTTCAATAATGGTTCATTCATTTTAACAAGTGTATCAAACTAATATAGCATGTTAATACTAGAAGAATCAGTGTGGAGTATATGGGAACTCTTTGTTCTATCTTCACAATTTTTTTCATTAAAAATATTTATTTATTCATTTAAAATAACAATGATAAATCCATTATATTTTAATATAACATTTTAATAACAAAAATTATTTTTCAAAACAAAATTTAGTGAGAAGGGTGGTGTTGTTTTACATTTCACCCATCTCTTTTTTTTTTATCTTTATTGGAGTATAGTTGATTTACAATGTTGTATTAGTTTCAGGTGAACAGCAAAGTGAATCTGTTATACATATACATATATACACTCTTTTTTAGATTCTTTTCCCATATAGGTCATTCCAGAGTATTGAGTAGAGTTCTCTATGCTACACAGTAGGTCTTTATTAGTTATCATTTTTTATATATAGCAGTACATATATTTCAATCCCAATCTTCCAATTTATCCCTCCCCTCCTTACCCCCGGTAACCATAAGTTTATTTTCTACATCTGAAATTCTACTTCTGTTTTGTGAATAAGTTCATATTTACCTTTTTTTAGATTCCACATATAAGCGATATCATATGATATTTGTCTTTCTGTGTCTGACCTACTTCACTCAGTATGACAATCTCAAAGTCCATCCATATCACTACAAATGCCATTATTTCACTCTTTTCTATGGAGAACAGTTTGGAGGTCCCTTAGAAAACTAAAAATAGAGCTACCATATGATCTAGCAATCCCACTCCTGGGCATATATCCTGAGACAACCATAATATGAAAAGATACATGCACCCCAGTGTTCATTGCAGCACTATTTACAATAGCCAGGACATGGAAGCAACCCAAAATATCCTGAGACAACCATAATATGAAAAGATACATGCACCCCAGTGTTCATTGCAGCACTATTTACAATAGCCAGGACATGGAAGCAACCCAAATATCTTCACAATATTTTATGTAAACCTAAAACTGATTTAAAATAAAACGTTTATTTTTTTTAAAGCAGCCCTATGTGAATATAAGTAAATGTCTTATGTATTAGAAACACTTATAATGTAAATGAAAAAAGGGGATGAATTCTTGTCCAGACCCACAATCTATCCTCACTGTGGACTTATAATGTAGTGCTTTCATTTCTATTTTTTGTATAAATTATATTAGAGTAATATTTTTAAAGGAATAAATAAAAGCATTGAGCAGTCAGTCAAAAAAAAAAAGAGTGATTAGGTAAAACAGTGATTCTCAGCTGGGAGATTATGAAAATGGGAAAAGTTATGCAATGAAGAAAATGTCTTTCTCCACTTGTGGGTGTATGAGATGTCTCAACAGTGTGTGTGTGTGTGTGTGTGTGTGTGTGTGTCTTTTAAGAAGCATAATAGATATTGTGGAATAAGTTTACATTGGAGTAAAAAGTTAACTTTTAAAAATTCAAAGTACATGAACAGAACTCAAAACTATCTTGACTGATGAGAACTAGACCAAAAACATATTATATTTTGCTCATATTAGTTATCCTCAATTCAAGGAGAGAGTGTTTCATTATGTTTAAAGAAAGGGGACAAAAGAGAAAGCTTGAGAATCATTAAGCTGTAGCAAATGCAAGCCAATCATAAATTCAAGATTTTAAGCTCTGTGTCAGAGACAAGAGTGATGACACTGATATACCCAGAAAACTAGAACTGAGATTGTTTCAGTAAAGGGAAGACTAGCAAAATTACTTTAAAAAAAAAAGAAAAAAAAACTTGGAGAGGGAGTGGGGGCCGTATTTTGAGAAACCAGTAATCAGATGAAAATAGAAAAATTGTAAAATAAGATGTTACAGATCTGTGAATTATGAGCTTAAATATAAGAGTTGACTCTTCTTCAGAGGAAAGACAGAAGAAGAGCTAAGGGCAGAGGAGTCATAAGAAGAAACGTTGAAATTATAAAGTAATGACACCAATTACATAGGTGTCAGGTCAAAGTTTCCTGCTCTATTTGGGAGTTACTTACTGGGAGGCCATTGAAGTGAAACAAAGAGAGAGTTTTAAAAAGAAGTTGAACAAAATAATCAAAAGAAGCAGGGGTCAAGAAGGATGACTTGTGTAAGAAGAGACTTGAATTAACTATTTGGAAACCTAAGAATAGCTAAGCTGTAACCTCTCTGAGTTCAAGGACTTTGTCTTGTTCATTATGGCTTGTAGCATTTGACACAGTGCTTGTCACATAGTAGGTGCTCATTAAGTATTTGAGTGAATAAACAATTATAGTGGAGCACATGGGAGCAAAACTAGCCTGCAGAGAGTTCAGAAGAAAGAATGTCTTAGGGAACAGACAGTAAGGTTGTTAGAATAACGTGATATTGTAGATGAGAAAGAGCAGAGAGTCAATTGAAGGGAAAGAGAAGAAAGAAGGTAAAGAAAAAAACAGAGCAGGATAAACAATGGTGCAAGAAGGGAAAAATAGATATTGTTGTTGAGCTGTTATTGTCACTGTTTTTTAGTAAGTAGTTAGTGGGAACTGGGCTTGCCCACAAGTTCTGGTGACATACAATGACGTGGTGGTATGAAACGTCCTCAGTGTTCCAGGCCAGTGAGTATTCATGTTGAAACTATCTTAGTGCTCTACCATTATTTATTATGAAAGGAAAACGAATAGGATAAAAATTAATGGCTAATTATTCTTAATTACTTCCAACTAAGTAAATTATACCTACAATATAAATTCAATGTGGGGTACCCTAGCTCTCAAAGGACACCCTGAAAAGAGTCCCATTTTCCCTTGAGAACAGTAAAATAGATACAACAAAGACCCTGTTCCGTATCCCCACAAAAAATCCACCATGTTCCTTCTCATTTTCTGAAGGCATTGAACTAAAATGAAGTGGGTATTGATGGAAAAAAAAATCTATTTCTGGCACTTTAGAAGCAACCTTCTGTAAAGTGCCCCATATGTTAGGACTATTTCAAATAGCTTTAAACAAAAGGAGAGATTCTATACTGTATGCATTTCCTCTATAAGAGAAAAAGAAGAAGAGTGTTATGAGATAAGATTAGAGAGGACGTAGTTCAAGGTGCATGAGGTGAGAGAGGAGGGCATGGGACCTGGGTGAAGGACTAGGTTTATTAGACGTCAAAATTGCATAGAGCTTGCTGTATCCTCTCCTCCTGAATGTTTCCACAAACTTCATCTTTAATACAGTCCAGTAATTTTCGTAAAAGAAAGAAAATCTGATTTGTCATTGGAAATTCTGATGTATTTTAAGAAGATAGTATTTTCATTAAGTAATTCATCCTACTAAGACCCTTTTCTAATTTTGTTTCTCCTCTCCTCTATAAGTGCTTTCATTTATGATCTTTTATTAATGGTATGGTACTTTAACATCAATAAGCATTAAGCACAAAGAAAATGTGGATGTTTAATCAAAATGATTTCTAAAAGTTTTCAAGTGTTTTGCCATTAAGTTTCAAGTCTCTGAATACTTAAAACTGAATTATTTAGGCTATGTTGAGGAAAAAAAATTCCAGAAGTGAAAAAAATTGCAAAAGAGATTTAAATAGAAGCAATAAGCTTCTTGAAGGGATTAGCAAGAAATAGAATCACATTTACAAACAACAATCGTTGCCTCCTAATAAAATGATTGTGTTCACCCAGGTCTAAAAAGACAACATTCCCATTCAAAAGATCATTGCTTTGCAAGATATTTAAAGCAAGACCATGACCACAGTACAATACAAATAGTAAAGTTAGGAATTAGTGTTTGGGTGTAATGTTGTCATTTATATTCTATAACACAGAACATTTAATAAATTAACTGTCAGCTCTGAATTCCTTACAGTTATTTGTTCTACAAGGTTTATTCTGTGGTTGTCTTCTTTTGAGAATTGTTAAGTCAACTGACATGTAGAAAAGTACGTAATAAAGCATGTATGTCCTTCTAAACTCCTAGTTCTGTGTTGACACGATATTTTGTATTATTTCACACAGTAAAAGTGTAATTTACTAAGTTCTACTTTACACCAGGCACACTAGCTGTACTTGGGGTATATGCATTGGGATATACGCCTTGGGATAGCTTGTTATGTCATAACAGGGTATATGCATTGGGGTATATGCATTGGGATAGCTTGTTGTGTCATAATGTTTCCTAATAAAAGCCTGCCACTTCTTAGTTAAACCCCTTTGGAAGAGGCCAAGAAAGTCCTATTTTGTATGGTACACTTTTGAATAGTGAACACAGCTCTGGTGAAGTTTCCATGTGTTAAAAAGTTGATACACACTACTATATATAAAATAGATAACTAATAAGAACCTACTGTATAGTACAGGTAACTCTACTCAATACTCTATAATGGCCTATATGAAAAAAGAATCTAAAAAAGAGTGGATATATGCATATGTATAACTGATCCACTTTGCTGTGCACCTGAAACTAAAAAGTACTTCCAAAAGTACTTCACTCAAACTCAGGGAGTGATAGAGCTCAAGAGACTATAACTCATTATTTCATGGCGATTCCCCAGGGTAACCCTCAAAAACACTACATTCATCAGCTTTAATGATCTCTCACTAGTCCTCACTAGGGATCTCTCTGGAATATTCTACCTTTAGCTTCTGCCTTTTCATAATGTTAATTTTTTTCACTCCTTTTGTTTTTGTATTCCTATTAGTTTTGAGATATTTCACTTTATTAGCTGTACTATATTCATCTCTTCATTGTTTCTGGATCTTAATGTCAATGTATACTATTTTGGAAGTTTATGACTGCTCATTTGGGGGCTATTTTTATTTACATACTTAAAGCAATTCTCTACATTTGATGAATCGATATTATAGTAGAGAGAATGTATTGTGAAGTGCTGTATGAATATTCCATCTCGAAATCCCTTTTCCTATGCGTAAAGTGCACACGTTGACAAGGCTTTTCTTAATGTTTGAAAAATGAAACATGAACAATATTTCAGAAATAGCATTGCTACTAACTTCCAATACTAAAGGAAGGAAAACAAAGAATTCAAGGACAGCTGAAAATACACAGGGCAAACAGAAGTGCTGCCCATTCAAAGAAGTGCTGTTTACGTTTGCCAGAATTAGAAGAAAAATAGACAAGAAGAAGATTTTTCTTTTCTTATGCCTGCTGAAAAAAGCACATGGATTTTCAAGTTTTGCAGGGATGGATAATTTGATGTGCCATGAAGTCAAGGAAACAATAAAGAGCGATACAAAGCAGTGGCAAGGAAAAATACCTGGCCCAATTTCCTGCCTGAGAAAGAATGACAAAAATAAGAGAAGCAAAGTTTGTATTTATCACTTTCCTAATATACAACATATTGTCCCTTTCCTATGGGGTGTATTTTTGTATTCTTGCACACATTAAGGACAACTTGTTTGTGAGGTCGAAATAGAGACACAGATGTAGTGAACAAACATATGGACACCAAGGGGGGAAACGGGGGGCTGTGGTGGTGGAGGGATGA
The DNA here is from genome assembly GCF_026419965.1 of Kogia breviceps. Lineage (NCBI taxonomy): Eukaryota > Metazoa > Chordata > Mammalia > Artiodactyla > Physeteridae > Kogia > Kogia breviceps. The sequence continues at coordinate 10,390,811 of NC_081318.1, forward strand.
ATTGGGAGATTGGGATTGACATGTACACACTAATATGCATAAAATAGATAATAAGAACTTGCTGTATAAAAAATAAATAAATAAAATGGGAATAACTTGCAAAAAAAAAAAAATGGACAACTTCGTGTTAAATCTAGTTGTATGGAAGCAATGACTAAGATTGCTTGAGCAGGATACTTCCAAATAAAACAAGAGGCTGTCCTGAGAGCTCCAGACATCTAAATAAGGCTGCACAGGAGGTACTGTATCAAGCAGGAGACAAATTTGGTTTAGTTTGACCTCATGGAGAGCTTCTCAGGAGTATGCTAATAAGGAAATTTTTGTCAGAAAACATTTATTCTCATAAAAGTTATTGTCATGACAGCTGTTAACAGCATTAGCAACACCAATAAAATTAAGATGCTCTCCTCCTTATGTTTAAAATCTGAAGAAATCTGCCTACCTGAGTTGGACTCATAAGAATACCAAAAAACTGCAGTAAGCTACTCTTGAGCAATAAGCAAAAATGATATGATACAAATCATTTCGGAGGCTTTACTGCTAAGTACCTATTACAGCTAGAAATAGAGCATTAAGAAGCAATAGACCATGTTGTACTGACCCATTTATGCTATATACACACTGTGCGTTCATTGTTGGTATTGGAGTAACCCACCAGCATGCATCTAGCTAGAACTGCTGCATAAAGGCATGGACTGTTTGAAGGGGTTATGGAACATGAACGGGGTGGGGGGCTGGCAGGGGTCGTAAGAGCCATAAAAGCAGGCTTGAGATAAGAAATCAAAGTAAAACAGAATGTTCTACCCATACTTCCCTCCTTTATTTCTGAAAATTATTAAAGCATTTCAAGGAGTATAGAAAGCCAGCTCATGGGAGAGACTGTCCCAAGAGAATTCCCCAAAACACAATAGCTTCCCTAACTCACAAGGCATCAGCTGTTCGATTCTGGCAGAAGAGTATGGGTGGGTCAGAGAAACCTGCCTCATTGTGGTCAATGCTTTCAATGTCCTTTCTTTGTTTTAATCTTAATTTTGTTTAAAGCTTTATTGAGGTATAATTGATATACAACAACCTGTACCTACTCAAAGTATACATATGGATACATGATAACAAACACCTACATCACTCCAAAGAATTTCCTCGGGTCCCTTTGTAATCCTTTTCCTACATCCCCTGCCCATCCCCCAGTCCCCTGTCACCAGGCAAACACTGATTTACTTCCTGTCACTATGGATTTATTTGCCTTTTCTAAAATTTTGCATGAATTGAATTGATGTGAATTGAATAATGCAGCATGTTCACTCCTCTGGCTTCTTTCACTCACCATAATTCTTTTTCACGTGTCAGTGGTTTGTGGATATCAACAGTTGACTCAGCAGAATTTTGTTCAACCTAATTCTTTCGAGTGAATCAAGAGTTTATTCCCATCTATTGCTAAGTTGGGACCTCAGAGCCCAAACATAAGTGGTGTTCAGTCAGAGGCTTCGACTTTCATTAACGGTGATTTGTGTAACTTTTTATGCTTTCTTATTTCCATCACACAGTGATAAGTAATATCAATAACATCGCTTTTCCTGCTACCTGCTAGATATCTCATCATTTACTGGCTCAGCTGCAAGTGTATGCTTTCCTGTGGAATGATCATCTCATAGCAGAGAACAAAGATTACCAGACCCCAAGAGACTAAATTCAAAGAGAATTTGCCCTCAGGCACAGTAACATTGCTAAGTGCACAGATCCTCAACTGTACTCTGCTTGTACCAAAACCCTTCTTCGCTACGTAATAGTCATGCAACCCTTAAGAAGTATGCCCCATATTGTGTCTCTGTTAATCTATCTTACAGATGAAGGAACAAATTTTTGTGAAGCCAAAATGAGTCAATATACATGAAACAGTTAGAACAGTGCCTGATATACAGCATCATGCAAGTGTTAGCTGTTGCTGGAAGTGGGACTTGTGATGCTGTTGATGGAATTCTTTTTAACAGGTGACACATACTCCTGATCTACATCAATGTTAGTGAAGCAGAAATAGTTTTTAGCCTTACTTTTTTGATTTCTTGCTCCTATTCGGAAGAAGATGAAAGGTAATGAGAAAAAGGAAAAGTGTGACAAACAAGTCCCCTTAGATAACTTATTGGTTCTTCTCCTCTGCTTCTCTTTTTGAATATTGAATACTGGCAACCAAAGCATCATAGCACATCCTATGGTTGACCCACTTTCCGCTTACAGTTTTAAGTCAGCCTTCCACAACCGCTCCCCATCTAGGATTAGGAATTCCAGTGTGGGTATCAACTTGCTACCACACCGAGAAAAAGATAGTATCTGTGAGCACCAGAGGGAACCCTTTCTATGAAGTGCTCTGTACTTCCAACTTTGCCTCACAGATCTAAAGCAAAAGCTAAAATAAAAATCCATGTTATTGGCCATATTCAGAAAGTCCTATCTTCATTTGGAATTAACTGCTGAGAGTCTAATCAGACATAATGTTTAAAATAATATCAGGAAATTGAGATGCTAGATTTCCATGCAATTTATCAAGTTTGTTTGTTATTTTTTACAGTAGGTCCTTGCTGGTTATCTATTTTAAATATGGCTGTGTGTACACGTCAGTCCCAAAGTCCCAGTCTAACGTGCCCCACGACCCTTCCCCCCTGATAACCATAAGTTCATTCTCTAAGTCTGTGAGTCTGTTTCTGTTTTGTAAATAAGTTCATTTGAATCTTTCTTTTTCAGATTCCACGTATAAGCGATATCATATGATATTTGTCTTTCTCTTCCTGACTTCCTTCACTTAGTATGATAATCTGACCCCAGCCACTGGCTAGGATAGAACACCAAGGTCTTGCTCTGGGAAAAGGAAGCTGGCAAGAATGAAGAGAATGATCAGGGTCCCACCCAAGTAGACCCCAGTTCCATGAAAACTGTAGGAAATTCGTAGGAAAGTGGGCAAAACTCAGTTGCTTCTATGGAGCAGCATTAGGAAAAGGGGCTGTTTCAAAGGTAGATTCATTTCTACCCTTCAGGATACACAGATATGACTCTGTATACTATCTTTCACTGGTTTGTCCACCCACAGCCTTCAATAAACACAAATACAAAGTGCATTTCTAAGCTCCATAAGCATCACTAGAAACATTTAAAAAGTGAGAGTTCCTGCCTTCAGGAGCCTCACTGTTTATTTGTACAAAAACGTAATAGATTTTAAATTTCTCATTAAAAATAAAAGAATACTTTAAGAAAACAAGCAATGATATTCGCTTTACAGCAGTTATTTAATATTGAAATATATCATTATAATTAGCAATAATTGGAATTGATTTTTAGGTAAATTAACTACAATAGAGTTATTTAATTGGGGTGAAATTTCCTTTATTAAGAAAAGTTAGTTCAAAAATAAGTAAATTTTCATTTCTCTAATGATTAGTGATGTTGAGCATCCTTTCATGTGTTTGTTGGCAATCTGTATATCTTCTTTGGAGAAGTGTCTAGTTCTTCTGCCCATTTTGGGATTGGGTTGTTTGTTTTTGTGATATTGAGCTGCATTAGCTGCTTGTAACTTTTGGAGATTAATCCTTTGTCTGTTGATACGTTTGTAAATATTTTCTCCTATTCTGAGGGCTGTCTTTTCATCTTGCTTATGGTTTCCTTTGCTGTGCAAAAGCTTTTAAGTTTCATTAGATCCCATTTGTTTATTTTTGTTTCTATTTCCATTTCTCTAGGAGGTGGGTCAGAAAGGATCTTACTGTGATTTATGTCATAGAGTGTTCTGCCTATGTTTTCCACTATAAAAAGAAACAAAACTGAGTTATTTGTAGTGAGGTGGATGGACCTAGAGTCTGTCATACAGAGTGAAGTAAGTCAGAAATAGAAAAACAAATACTGTATGCTAACACATATATATGGAATCTAAAAAAAAAAAAAAAGGTCTGAAGAACCTAGGGGCAGGACAGGAATAAAGACAGAAATGTAGAGAATGGACTTGAGGACATGGGGAGGGGGAAGGGTAAGATGGGACAAACTGAGAGAGTGGCATGGACTTACATATACTACTATATATACTACCAAATGCAAAATAGCTAGCTAGTGGGAAGCAGCCACATAGCACAGCTTGGTGCTTTGTGACCGTCTAGAGGGGTGGGATAGGGAGGATGGGAGGGAGATGCAAGAGGGAGGAGACATGGGGATATATGTATATGTATAACTGATTCACTTTGTTATACGGCAGAAACTAACACACCACTGTAAAGCAATTATACTCCAGTAAAGATGTTAAAAAAAAAAAAAATAAGAGGCCTAACTTAAAATCTCTTCATTTTTTAACATGGAATGAAACTATTATTTTAGCCATTTGGCCTTCTTTAGTATAAAGTTCACTAGCATGTAATAGTTTAGTTTGGCTGTATAAAGAAAGTTAAGAAAGTATATTCCTGTAGATTCTACTTTTTGTAAACCCTACAAATGGTTTAGGTATTGCCATAAGCAGAATTCGTTTGCATCATTTGAACTGGCTATATCACTGGCTGAAGCCCACTGTAGCCCAATATGTAAAACTAGAAGAAAAATAATTTAATTGTAGCAAGTCTCCTAAAGCCAGCAATTGAGGAACAGATTATATAAAGGTAACTTGCCTATTCAGTTTAAAACCTTATGTAAGTCAGAAGAGTATACTACTAAAAAGATTGGTAGATTTCAGAGGATAGCACTTCATCTTCTTAAATGCCTAAAGAACTTTAAAGGACTCTTATTCTTTCATAATCAGAAAGTTTAAAACTTGCACTCTAAAATTGTTTCTGAACAATATGTCAAGAGCACATTTGTCAAAAATATCCTATTGTAGATAGTCAGGCATTTTGGAATGCAAGATGGTCATCCTAGTTTAAAAGGGGGCAGGGATTACTGAGATGACATATAATGTACAGTATATTTTTGATGAAGCATTTTGAGAGTCTAGAATATGCTCTCACTTATTGGTAGGATTTAAAATATAGCTTTACACAAGGGGGAAAAAACTTAAGTGCTACTTAGGGAAACTATATGGTGTGCTGTGCATTTATCCAGAATCAGTACAATTTTTCTTTCATGCCTGTGACATTGGTCATTAATCTTTGCAAGCAGCCAAGTGGAAATCTGAGGTGTCATCCACGCATAGCATTATATTCGTAGACTACTAGTAGCACATTTTAAAGTTCAGGTTACTGAATCATTGAGCAACTTACTTTCTCTAATAGAAGTTTCCTTTGAACCATACCTGTCAAAGTGGCAATGATCAGAGATTTTTACTGAATTACTTTTAACATCATCATCATTTTTCAAAGCAAGAAAACACACTTTGATTGTGGTTGAAAATACCTCGAAGGGCATTAAATTTGCAGAGAAATGGCATCTTAAGTGTAATCAGAGTTTTAGCAAATCAAGATCCAACCTCTTTCTGGGGAAGCAATGCCATTTCTTAATTTAGGAATTTAGCTGGCACTGATCAGGAACCACTAGGAAGGTCTCAAGAATTACATCAATTTCATGACAGCTGAATACTTCCAAACACATCCCACTTCAGGTTAGAGGTCAAGGTGATTGCGGAAGAGTTATCTTAGGCACACATAGTTTATATATGTCTTAATTATTATTAAAAATAAACTGAAGATATTCAGAAGACCTAGACATAAACCTGGCCTCATCTCTTGCTGACTGTGTGACCTTGGACCTAGAACATGCCTCTCATAATATTCATCTAGAAAATAACAATATGGCTTGCTCTACCTAACATACTAAATGCCTATAAAGTTCAACTGAAATTACGCATGTAAGTATGACATTCCGATCTTAAATGCTATGCAAGAGAAGACTTGATTATCACCCTGATACATTTTTGCCTCTTTACCTTTCAAGTGTCACCTTCCCCATAGCATTTCAAGATAAGATGGTCTGTTCCACACTCATTCCTAAACTAGTTCACGTACCTACTCCTTACTTCTAAGTGTGACTCTCTGTCTTAGGCTACATTGCATGACTGGTCTCACCCTAGGATTCTTCCATAAGGTGATACTCCCGCCAAAGTGGGCCCAGGGAAGGGGGCTGCACTTCTCTCCACTTCCCTCCCCTTAGTTTTTCATGTGACTGATGCAAGGCTGTTGTGTCAGCAGATTAAGAAAGGATAGGCATCTTGGAGGAGAAAGAACAACACACTGTGGCAGAGGGAATGAATTTTAAAACCAGACAAGGTACCTCAGTTCTTACAAGTTTATCACAGGAAACACCCACTTAGAATTTTCCTTCAAGCTAGACATCCATGGATTTATCAGATCAGATAATGACCCTGCGTCCTTCTCTCTTTCTCTAACCTACAAGTTTCAAATTCCTATTCCTCTCCTTGCCACCCACCCCAAAGTAGTCTATAAGCCTCCCTATGCATAATCCCTCCCAAAATAAAGATAAGTATTAAGGAAAATAATGTCACTCTCCTCCATTTCTATACCCTTACCAATAAATCAATTTTTAAAATTATTTTTAAACAGGTGTTAGATGTGTATGTGTATTTGTTTTGGTGGTGGTTGTTTTATAATTATTAACATTCTAGTTAGAATTGTCACACACAAGAAGAGTGAGAAACTAATTATATTTACAAATGTTGATGAAAAAATACTAAATAAAATCTTTCTGAACAAAAATCAGCAGTATGTTAAAACAATAAAGTCATGAATATTTGGAGTTTATTCTCATATTGGAAAGTGAGTCAATATTAAGAAATGTAAAGATATTATTCTCCTTACTAATAGAGCTAACACAAAAATTATATGATTATACTTAAAGGCACTGGAAAGGTATTTGACAAAATTGAAAACCCATTCTACAGAAATCATTCAATTATATAGGGAAAACCAACTTTAAAACTATGAGTATATTTACATATAATTTCATATATAAGTAGGATTATATATATGATATATATGAAATACTAGAGGCATTTCCATCAAAAATAGGGGAAATTTTTAAAAATTATTGCTATTATCTATACTATTTAACATTTCACTATAGGTATAAGCCAATATAGTTAGAATAAAAAATTAGTTAAAAACTTCTAGTTTTAGAAGATATGACCATAACCTGGCAAAGGCAAGAATATATTGAAAGATTATTACAAAAACAACAACAACAACAACAACGCTGTAAGGAAGTTTTAAAAAGTCACCAAAAGAGAAGATTGTTTTTATAGTAGCAACCAAAAATATTAAATATATAGGAACAAGATTAACAAGAAATATGTAAACCATACATGAGGAAATTTTTTAAATACCACTAAAAATTCAAAAAACCACTTGAACAAATGGAAATCATACAATTGTCTTAGGCAGGAAGCCAATACCACATCATTCTTACCAAGGTCATTTATAAAACTTAAAACAAATAAATATACTAATATGTATTTATTGTTATAGAGAAAGGGTATCTTATTCCAAACTTCACTGGGGAAAATTAAAAAGTAAAATTTCAATCAGTAAATTTAAAAATATAATAATGATGATGGGAAACAGCCACATCAGATATTAAAACATGATAAATTCTCAAAACTAAAAAGTAGAATACCACATCACTATAATTACAACAAATAGAAGAAAATTTACAAAACCAGAAATAGGGTATCAAAATGGTAGAGTAGGAAGACCCTTAGCTCAATTCCTCCCACAAACACAATAAAAGTACAACTATATATATATATGTTCTACAGATACATATATACAACAACTCTCTCTTGAAATTGACTTGAGGAATAACAGAATGACTCTTCTAACTAAGGATATAAAGAAAAGAACACACCAAAATGTGTAGAAGGGGAAGAGAAGTGATCTAGTTAGGTCCTCCCTTAGGAGCAAGGGGTTTGAACCCCACATTGGGTACTCCAGACCTGGAGCCCAGTGCTGGAAAGATAAGCCCCCTTAAATGGTTTTGGAAACAAGCAGGGCTTATGACCAGGAGAGCCAGAGGACTACAGAGAACTGAGATTTTGCTCATAAAAGGCACACAAACAGACTTATTCTCTCCAAGTCCCAGAGAAGAGGCAACAGTTTAAAAAACAGCAGGCATTCTAGCCAGCCTCCTGAGACCATCTCAGCACCACAGCCCACACCAGGTTCCAGCTCCATCCTTACTCCCCACCAAGCTGGCAGCCCTCAGTGCATCAGGGGAGAAGCCCCAGACCACTTTGAGCTCCAGCTCTAGTCCCCTGCTCCAGACAGCTTAGCCAAGGTGGTGGCCACCAGTGCACTCTGGGAGAAGCCCCAGCCCATGCCAGACTTTGAATCGAGCCCATCCTGCCAAGGTGACAACCCAACATGCCCTAGAAAAAGCTCCAGCTTGCAGTTGCTTCAGCTCCAAGATAAAGAAGGGCATTATATAACAATAAGGGGTCAATCCAAGAAGAACTTTTAACATTCATAAACATGTATCTACCTAACAGAGGAGTACCTAAATATATAAAGCAAATATTAACAGATATAAAGGGAGAAATTGACAGTAACACAATTACAGTAGGAGACTTTAATACTCCACTTACATCAAAGGATAGATTATCCAGACAGAATATTAATATGGAAACAGTGCCCATAAATGACACATTAACCAGACAGACTTAATAAATATCTACAAAAATTTCCATCCCAAAACAATAGAACACACATTTTTTTCAGGTACACATGGACCATGATCAAGGATAGATCACATACTAGGCCACAAAAGAAGTTTGAATAAATTTAAGAATACTAAAATCATATCAAGCATTATTTCCAAACACAATGGTATGAAACTAGAAGTCAATTACAGGAAGGAAACAGAAAAAAAACAAAAACAAAAACATATGGAGACTAAATAATGAGCTACTAAAAGCCAATGGCTCAATGAAAAAATCAAAGAGGAAATCAAAAAACACCTTGAAACAAATGGAGGCAGAAACACAACTTTCCAAAACCTGTCAGATGCCACAAAAGCAGTTCTTAGAGGGAAGTTTATAGCAGTACAGACCTACCACAAGAAACAAGAAAAATCTCAAAGAAACAGCCTAACTTTACACCTAAAGGAATTAGAAAAAGACCAAAGCCCAAAGTTAGTAGAAGGAAGGAAATAATAAAGATAAGAGTGGGAATAAATGCACAACATTGTAAATCAGCTATGCTTCAATTTAAAAAAAGTGGAAATAAATGAAATAGAGATCAAAAAACACCAGAAAAGAGCAATAAAGCTAAGAGAAGTTTTTTTGAAAAGATAAACAAAATTGATAAAAGTTTAGCCAGACACATCAATAAAAAATGAGAGAGGGCCCAAATAAATAAACTTTAAATGAAAGAGGAAGAGTTACAACTGATATCACAGAAAAACAAATAATCATAAAAGAATACTACAAACAATTACATGCCACCAAATTGGACAACCTAGAAAAAACGGATAAATTCCTAGAAACACAATCCTCCAAGACTGAGTCAGGAAGAAATAGAAAATCTGAACAGCCTGATTACAAATAGTGGAATTGAATCAACAGTCAAAAAACTCCCTGAACACAAACATCCAGGACAAAATGGCTTCACAGGGGAATTCTACCTAATGTTTAAAGAAAAGTATATGCTTATCCTTTTCAAACCAATCCAAACAACTGAAGACAGAATGCTTCCAGACTCATTCTATGAGGCTAGCATTACCCTGATACCAAAACCAAAGATATTACAGAAAAAAAAAAAAAGGAAAAAAGGAAGGAAGGAAACTACAGGCTTATATCCCTGATGAACATAGATGTAAAAAACCTCAACAAAATATTAACAAACTAAATTCAACAATTCATTAAAAGTATCATATATCATGATCAAGTGGGATTTATTCCAAGGAGGCAGGATGGTTCAATATCTGCAGATTAATCAACATGATACACCACCTTAAAAAATAAAGGATAAAAATCACATAATCATCTCAAAAATTGCAAAAAAAGCATTTGACAAAAGTCAACACCCATTCATGATAAAAACTCTCAACAAAGTTGGTATAGAGGGAACATATAAGGCTAGTTATGGGGGCTTCCCTGGTGGCACAGCGGTTGAGAGTCCACCTGCTGATGCAGGGGACACAGGTTCATGCCCAAGTCCAAGAGGGTCCCACATGCCACGGAGTGGCTAGGCCCGTGAGCCATGGACACTGAGCTTGCGCATCCAGAGCCTGTGCTCCGCAATGGGAGAGGCCACTACAGTGAGAGGCCTGAGTGCCGCAAAAAAAAAGGCTAGTTATAACAAACACACAGCTAACATCATACTCAACAGTGAAAAGCTGAAACCGTTTCCGCTAAGATCAGGAACAAGATGAGGATGCCCACTCTCACCACTTTTACTCAACATAGTAGTAAAAGTCTTGGCCACAGCGATCAAACAAGAAAAAGAAATAATGGCATCAAAATTGAAAGGGAAAAAATAAAACTGTCACTATTTGCAGATGACATGATACTATACATAGAAAACCAAAAGACTCTACCAAAAAACTGTTAGAATTTATAAATGAATTCAGCGAAGTTGCAGGACACTAACAATGAATATCAGAAAGAGAATCAAGAAAAAATACTGTTTATAATCACATCAGAAAGAGTAAAATGTCTAGAAATAAATTTAGCCAAGGAGGTGAAAGACTTGTACTCTGAAAACTATAAGACATTGATGAAAAATCGTGAAGAAAACAAATAAATAGAAAGATATTCCATATCCATGAAATGGAAGAATTATATTGTTATAATGTCCATACTACTCAAAGCAGTCTACAGATTCAGTGTAACCCCTATCAAAATACCCATGGCATTTTTGACAGAACTAGAATAAATAACCTAAAATTTGTATAGAACCACAGAAGACCCTGAATAGCCAATCCTGAGAAAGAAGTACAAACTTGGAGGTAGTATGCTCCCTGACTTCAAACTAATACAAAGCTACAGGAATAAAAACAGTATGGTACTGGCACTAAAGCAGGCACATAGATCAATGGAATGGAATAGAGATCCCACAAACAAACCTATGGACACATGGTCAATTAATCTCTGACAAAGGGGGCAAGAATATACAATGGGGAAAAAGATAGTCTCTTCAATATATGATGTTGGGAAAACTGGACAACTACATGTAAAAGAATCAAACTGGACTAGTTTCTCATAACAAATGCAAAAATAAACTCTAAATGGATTAAAGACCTGAAACCATAAAACACCTAGAAGAAAACATAAGTAATATAGTCTTTGAAATCAGCCTTAGAGATATTGTTTTGGATCTGTCTCCTCAGGTAAGGGCAGCAAAAGCAAAAATAAACAAACGGTACCATATCAAACTAAAAAGCTTTGCATACTGTAAGAAACCATCAAAAAACAAAAAAGAAACCTATTATTGGGAGAAGATATTTACAAATGATATGTCCAATATGGGATTAATATCCAAATTATGTTAAGAATTCACATAACTCAATATCAAAAAAACCACATAATCCTATTAAAAAATTAGCAGAGGACCAGAACAGGCATTTTTTTCCCAAAGAAGGCATACTAATGACCAACAAGCACAGGAAAATATGCTCAACATCACTAATCATCAGGGAAATGCAAACCAAAACTACAATGAGGTATCACCTCACACCTGTCAGAACCGCTATCATCAAAAAGACCAGAAAACACAAGTATTGGTGAGGATGTGGTGAAAGGTAACTCTCATATACTATTGGTGGGAATGTAAATTCATGCAGCCACTACAGAAAACAGTATGGAGCTTTCTTAGAAAGTTAAAAATAGAACTACCATACAATCCAGCAATTTCTCTCCTGGGTATTTATCCAAAAAAATACAAAAACACTATTTTGAAAAAATATGTGTACCCCAAACTTCATTGCAGCATTATTTACAATAGCCAAGATATGGAAGCAACCTAAGTGCCCATCAACAGATGAATGGATAAAGAAGACGTGGTGTATATATATATATATATATATATATATATATATATATATATATATATATATATATACATACAATGGAATATTACTCAGCCATTTTAAAAAAAAAGAAATCTTGCCATTTGCAACAATATGAATGAACGTGAGGGTATTATGCTTGGTGAAATAAGTCAGACAGAAAAAGACAAATTCTGTACGTTTTCACTTATATACAGAATCTAAAAAGCAAAACAAATATAACAAAACAGATTCACAGATACAAAGAACAAATTAGTGATTACAAGAGAGGAAGGAGTTTGGGGGATGGGCAAAAGAGGTGAAGAGAATTAAGAGGTACAAAGCACCAGTCGTAAAATAAATAAGTCGAAGAGTTATAATGTACAACACAAGGAATACAGTTGATAATATTATAATAACTTTGTACAGTACATAATCTATAAAAAATTGAATATGTTGCACACATGAAACTAATACAGTATTGTAAGCCAACTGTACTTCAATTAAAAATAATTTACTTATTAAAAATAAAAATCTAAAAATAGACCCAAATATATATGAGAATTTAGCATATGTTAAAGGTGACGTTTTAGATCAGTTGGATAAAGATGGACAAGTCCATACAAAGAGTTAAAGTAACTGAGAAAAAGTTGGTTTCATGATTTTCACCTTACATGAAGAAAACATCCACATAGAACAGAATTAAATATAAAAATTAAGTTTATTAAAAACACATGGGAGTGCATGACTGTGAGGTGATCCACATGTGTGCTTCCCAGCAAAACTCATTAAAAAAAAAATAACCATTTAAAGTCTTTAGAAATGATACTAAGGACATACAACAAAGGACAAAATATTTATCTCATAAAATCAACTAAATCAACCCTGAGAAAGAACAGCAGAGTCTTCATACTGCAGGGGCAAGTTGATTAGATAGAAATAATCTAGTCACTCACTAAACAAACAAGTAACAATAACAAGTCTGAGGAGGAGAGGGCCAGTTTCCAACAAATAATTACTAAACATGCAAAGAAACCGAAAACCATGACCCATACACCAGAAAAAAGAAAAGGAAAAAAAAAAACAGGCAACAGAACCTGCCCGTGAGAGTGGCCAGATGTTAGAATTAACAGACAAAAACTTCAAAGTTGCCATTATTAATATGTCCAGAGAACTAAAGGAAACAATGATTAAAGAAACAAAGAAGTAAAGAAAGGAACAATAGTGAATCAAGTAGTGGCTATCAATGAAGAGATAGAAATGTATGCTGAAAGACTGGATGGTTCTCCCTAAAATCAGGAACAAGACAGGGTGTCTGCTCTCCTTAATACTATTCAATACCGCATTGGAGTTTCCAGACAGGGCAGTTAGGCAAGATAGTGGGTATCCATACAAGAAAGGATGAAGTAAAACTATAGCACTTTGCAGAGGACATGCTATTTTGTGTAAAAAGTCTGTTCCCAGGGATGTAAGACAATGCCTAAATTCAGAGAAAAACCTCAACTGTTTGATCACACCGCTCACTTCTCTACTTCCCGAAACCCAGTTCTTTCTAGCCTATTTACCTCTCCTATACAAGAATAACCCTTTTCTGCCTGACCTTTAGATGCCTGATTATCTTCCAGTTGGAGCATTCCCCCTATTGTAATAATCCCACTACCCTTATTACAATAATCATTTTGAATAAAATCTCCTAAATTGAGATTTTTCAGACACCTTGCAACTACTTTTGCAAAGATATCTGTTGTACCTTATAGGTATTTCATTGCAGAATTGCTTATGATAGCAAAACATTAGGAACAAATGGCCATGAATGGTGCACAAGTGAATAAAATAGTAGTATATTAACAGAATGAAATACTGTGAAGCTGCAAAAAAGAATGAGAAATCTATATTCAGTTTTAAAAACATCTGTAAAACATCTTATTTTTAGGATTATTGTGCATTCAGTTCCCATTTCGTATGACTCAGTTCTATTTTTAAATTGGTTTCAATGTGTATTTGAAGTTTTTTAAATTTAATTTTTTCTCCTTTATTATACTATTGTTTGTAGTTTATCGCTTGGTCAATTTTTATATAAAATATAAATTTTTTCAAGAAAGGCATAAATTGGAATATATGAACACAGGGATATCTGTAAAAAATCTGTTGCTTTCATACATAAATTAATTAGACAGCAATAAAAGTTTGGATTTATAAAAAAACCTGTAAAATGCATTATGAAGGAAGTAAACAAAGAACAGATTTATATATATGGTATTCAGCCTTTTGTGTTAACAAAGTGAGAGTACTATTAATATATTTTTTATTTGCTTATATTTACAGAAAAGATATCAAAAGAAGCACTTTAGGAATACTGTGTAGGTAGATGGGAACAGTATACGTCTTTTTTTTTAATCTTGTCTTGATTTTTGAACAATGTGAATGTATTGCCTATATAAACACACACACACACACACACACACACACACACAGAAAGAAATTAAGCAGGGGAGCTACCTGAGAGCATTGCTTACCATCTGGATAATCTGGATAATAAGCACTTTGAAGCACTACTTGCTGAGGATCCATTTTCATTAGTACTTCTCTTCCGGGAAGAGACAGCAGATTGGGCTACAGAAGTCTGTTGTTTCATCATATTTCTGTGTTTCTGGGTGAAGCCTGCCTCTCTACCTCTTGAGTTAATCTTGGAGACACATCACCAGGTTTGCATGCTGCACTCCAGTTTACCTCTTAGGACTCTCTCTTCACACCGTTCAAGACTTGGCTCTAAGGTATAAAGGGTCATGTTTGGAGTCATGGAGGCTTAGCAGTTTCTCAGGGGGAACCGCTTCTACAGTTTTCATCGCCATTTAGGCAATTTCTTCACCAAATTCAGATATCCATGCCTGTGCCCACTGAGACATACCACTGCCTCCTTTGTCTTTTGTCTTTGCCAATATTTTCTCAGAGTTGTTGGAGATTCTGGGTGGTAGAAGGAGGCAATGATCTGACTTTTCAAACATGAAGATTTAAATAAAATTTAATTAAAAGCAGAAACATTTCTAAACTCATGTAACAATGAACTCCTTATTGGTAGAAACAATGTGTTCCTCTTCATGTCTCTAATGTTTAGGATGATGCCTGGCACATAGTGTTTATAAAGTGATTGATGAATGAATAAGTGGATGGAGAGATAAATTGTGTGTCACATTTCATAACTTTGCATATACTGTGTCCTACCAAATATCATATACTGTCTCATACCAAAAAGCCTATACCTCAATCCTTATAAACCTGAGGCTATGTTATTAAAGCATACATACTTAGAGTTGATACATATTCCAAGTGAACTGAACTTTCTATCTGTAGATTCATGAACTAAGGTTGCTTTTGGCCTTTATTAATACAGCTGCACTTGCTTTTGGGGGGGATGACTCTTCACTCAGTTTATCTCTTTACAGTCTTTACTTTCCACTTCCCATTATTTTTATAGAGTAGATTGAATTGTTAGCCACAGCTATTTGTTTCCCAGTGAGGATCTCCTAAAGATGGAGAATATGTCCACGGAGATTTCCCCAGAGTTCCTGATTCAGTAGGTCTGCAGTGGAGGCCAGAGAATTTGCATTTCTAATAAGTTCCTGAGTGATGCTGGACACTGCTGGCTTGGGACCACGATTTTAGAAGCATATTTCATGGACCCCTCATGTTAGGGGTGCAAGAAGGCGAGGCCCACTGTAAAAGTGTATTTTATATCATTGCTTGTATCTTCTCTCCCAGCATCACTTTGGCCAAAACAGTACACGTGGTTGAGCCCCAAACCAAGAAGCAGGAATTCTTATTTTAAGCAAGCACTCGGATGATACCATGTTGCTGGCCTGGGAACCATATGTGGAGGAGCACTTATTTTCTGTCTCACCCTCGGTTCTGAATTTTTCATCTTGTTTTTCTGTGTGCTGCATCTGGATAATTGTTTATTTTTAATCTTTCTCCCAGTTCTCTCTTCTGCCGTGTTCAGTCTCTTGTTACATGCGACCATTAATTTTTTAATATGGGTTATCTTGATATTCATTTAAAGATATTCTGTTTATTTTTCAAGCCTACTATGTCATATTTATAAAATCTTACCTGCAAGTGATTTGATGTTTGACATTATATATTTAAACAGAGTAAGAACAGTCATTTAAAAATTTATGTCTGAGAGTTTCAATTTGTTGAATTCTGCTAATTCATATTCATGATGCCTTGTTTCTCAGGGTGATTAGTTAATTTTTTAAAAATTAAGAGTCATTGGATTTGAAAAGTTATTTGTGAACATCCTCTGGGTCTAGGATACATGACCCTCTTTCAGAAACCCTTTAAACATGCTTCTGCCAAGTTCACACTTACTACGAGTGAGGAATCACTTCACATAAAACTCATGTCGTGAGATTCCTTGGTAACCCTGGACTAAGCATACCGAGAGAGAAAATCCATACAAAGGCAGGTCTTTGGTCATAAATCCTCATTTCCACCTTTCCATTTGTTCTCCTGTCTTCCTCAGAGCCATGAAGTCCCTGCAGATTCAGGAGCACGTGGGGAAAAGTGGAATTAAATCTAGTATGCCATTACCCAGAGGATGTGGGTCTTTGAGAACCCAACTTTACTGGGAAAAGGAATTCTATAGGACTCTAGACCCTGGTCAGGCTCTGGGCCTTAACTTCTGTCTTTCTTGCTATGTAATGCTATCAAACCAAACCCCAAGAGAAATTCATGAGTAAATACCCCGAAGGCAAAAATAGATTTAGTGTTTATATCTCTGCTAGCAGGTTATTATATAAATATTGGGCCTTGTTGTCTTTCTGACTCCACACTGGTTTATAACATGCTTTTTTGATAACACATTTTTTCCAGCAACTCTTATTATTTTTAGTTGGAGAGTTGATCTAAGTAACCCCATCTTTCATTACCAAAAACTAGAACTACCATTGATGTTAAAATATGTATTTTGACAATAATGTAGATAATGTTGATAGATCCTAGGTGTAAATGTCTTTAGAGGTATGAGTAATACCTTTTTTTTAAATTCTACTTTAGATATATTCCTTTACTTGAATGATAAAACCCCACTGTGAAGCAGTTTAGCCTAGGCTTAGATGACTTTGGAATCAGCATTCTTAATCCTACTATAGCATATGGCTTTTGTTCTATTTTATAACTAATGTTTCACCATAAGATTATGACTTTTTTGGCACTCACTAGAAACCAGCTATTTGTTACAAAATGAAATTTTGACTTCTAGGTAGTGTAAGGGTAAGTAAAAATTTAAAATAGGAGGCTTAATTCTCCCATTTAAAAACAAGGGAAGAGACTCATCTCTCCCCATCTTTTCTTAGAATATGTACTTCAGAAAACTTGTAAGTTCTTTCTCAATCTCTTTGAAATGTATGTAAATC
Source organism: Kogia breviceps (assembly GCF_026419965.1). Taxonomy (NCBI): domain Eukaryota; kingdom Metazoa; phylum Chordata; class Mammalia; order Artiodactyla; family Physeteridae; genus Kogia; species Kogia breviceps. The sequence goes on from NC_081318.1 coordinate 10,408,177, forward strand.
TTTTTAAAAGCTAAATAAGCCTCTTTCCAGTTTCACTGCCTAGGACTGCATTCCTCAAGTGCCTGGGAACCATCTCTTTGGAATGTAATTATCCAGGATGGTACCCCTACCTGCCAGCTCCCATGGGAGACTTGCAGCCTAACTTCAGCCAATGCTGCCTCTCTCCAAATTTCAAACCTACCTTCCATTATAGAGGTATGAAAAGTTCATTTTTTTCCTGTAGATAAAGCCAATTAACTAACACAGATGGTCACTCCAATTAACAAATACATTTATAATGAATAAATGGTGCTGAAATCCTCTTAAATGAAGACTGGTTTTGTTTATCTTGAGAAAAATCTGTACAGTGTGTGTATCTGCTTGTTTACATATAAGAGTAAGATTTATTTATAATCTCTGAACTCTTTTTAGTGGATTATATGTGGTGCATGTCACATTCTGGTTTAATGCTTATTCAATAATAAAAGTTGTTTTCTTTCCTTCCTATCTTTGTAGAGAAGATTTCTGGGTTGAGAGGAGATTATGTTTTTAGTTATATTTCCACAATACTACCAAACTACATCTTAAATGAACTGCTATTAAGTATATAATGAAACAGATAGTGAGAAGTCCTTAGACAAACTAGAACATATAAAAGAAAATATCTATTGACAGCCGGCTAGGGTGTGCTTAACCGTATATGGAATTAAAACTTTGTAATGTAGTTAGAAATGTTATTTTTAAATATTCATTAAAGGTAGACATATTTGTTTTGTAATATTTAGAACGATAGATATAATACCACTAATAAATACTTATACTTTGTATTTTTAGAGTATTGTCATCTATAATTATGGTTCAGTATTATAAACTTATAACAGATTTCAACACATAATAGCATTGAAACTTTGTGTATTAAAAGTTGAGTAATGCTGTTATGATTATACATATTCTATGAATAAATAGATTGAAATAAAATATAGTATCATAATGCAAATTAATGAACCAATTAATAATGATTTCCATATCATTGAAGCTCTTCAATCCTCATTTCCAAAATCCTAATTCAGATTCACATCATACTATTTCTTAATTACTCCGAGTTACCCAGCCTACAAATATAAATAAAATAATAAATGTTAGTACTTTTGTAAACTATGTGGGAAGGTTTCGCCTATCCTCATTTATTTCATTATTACTGGGCTTTTTTCCCACTTTTCAAGCTAGCAACATCCTTACTATTCCTGTTCCCCATATTATGCAGTTAAAGTTGTTGTTTTAATTGTGTGTGTGTATATATATGTATGTGTGTGTCAAATCTTAATTAATTAGCCATGTTCTCTAAACACTTTTTTCAAATATAAAGCTTTGATCCCTTCCAAAAAAAAAAAAATCAAGTTCTCCCATTTAGCCTTAACTTTCTCTACTGCCCCCACTATACATCTTCATATTTATATCCTCGACTACCCCAAACACTCCAATCAAATTAGGCTACAGTTCTTGTCATCATTCAGAAAGGCAGTAACTATTTTTAACTGGTACCTTTAGCTATTTCGCTTGCTACATTTGAAATGGCCAGCACTCCTTTCTTAGTGTCTAAATACAAACCATCTCTCATGATCCAGCTTAAGCTTCCCCTCCTTCATTTTCCAAGAAGATTCTAATCAATGTAGAGCTCTCTTTCCTATAATCTTTATTAAACTAAACAGGACCACACATCTGAAACCTCCTATTCACCAAAATCCCTAATATATTACCATGTGCTACAATTTTCCTGTATACAAATTACCTTTCCAAGACTTAGATGAGCCTGATTATTTATCAACTATACTATTAGCATAACATAATTTCAAAATGCATGTGATTGTTAGGAATTTTCAAATGTCTGCTTTCCCTTCTTGCCCTTCCAGGCCTCTATTCACTATACTTCATGGTTTTTTGTGCTTGAAGTGGCTATTCTATAAAAGATCTGTTATTATTCCTGGCTATGAGAAGAGGTTTTTAAAAAAATTTCATTAGTGATCTAATCTTCTGATGATAATTCTGCTTCTCAGAATTCTAGCCTATGCCTTTCAGTTATTAGTAATGAACACTGAAAAATATGAACTATATCAGAAAGGGGAAGTCCCAAATGTCTTAGAGAAGCCATTGAAGTAAACTAAGAAGTGCATTTTTTAAATGGAAAATCTACTATCTACAGTTGTTGAGATGATGCAATAACGAGAGGGATTTCCTAGAGAGGTGAATCATATGCGATAAAGTTTGTAATTTGAACTTATGATAATCATAATTAACAGGTTGTTTTAAATAAGTAATAAAACTCCAATGTTAAAATTTATTTACCACTTATAATCACTGTACACAAAGCATTATTTATGCTGCCATACAACATGTGATAAAAGGAAGAAAAACTGGAGTCACACACATGCTTCTGCCACTAGCCACCTTGGAAAAATAATTTAATTTCCTTCATTTTCTCATCCAGAAATTGAGTGTTGAACTAGAATACCCATTCTTCAATTATGACTGAATCTTTTTACTTCATTCTATAAGTGCAGAAATTTTTGCAGTGTTTGGCATACTCTTTGTGCTCCTCTCCCTATGCAGCAGTGTGAAGCAACCAATAGGAAGCCCCCATACCGAGGCTCCTCCCTCAAGAAAAAAACAAAGGAATAGACCCTGCATCCAGCATTCAGGTTTGCCTGGGGTCTACGTAAAGCAATATTTTCTGTCTCACCTGATTCAGACCACTAACAGGTGAATGCCAGAGTTTAGACAATGCTGAAAACAGAGGTGAGCAGCATGTTAGAGCTGCAGTTGCACAGGCAGACACCAGTGAGAGCAACAGATGAGAAAATGTTTGAGAAATACTAGAATTTCCAGCCAGCTGACTAATGAATGCCTTTCCCTGAAAGAAGCCAATATGCAGACAGGGAGAGATGGCTGTTTTTTCAAATACCCAATAATCCCAGAAAAACAAAAACAAAAAACGAGGCATACAAAGAAACAAAGAAGCATGGTCCAATCAAAGGAACAAAATAAACTTCAGACACCAACCCTAAAGAAATGTAGATCTATGAGCTGCCTAAGAAAAAAATTAACTGTCATAAAAATGTTCAATGTGGCTAAAAAACAAAACTTAACAAAAAACAGACAACTAAATGAAACCACGAAAATGATGGATGAACAAAATGAGAATATCAAACAGATGGACTATAAAAATGAACCAAACAGAAATTCTGGAACTGAAAAAGACAATAACTAAACTGAAAAATTCAATAGATATGTTCAACAGAAAACTTGATCAGGCAAAAGAAAGAATCAGCAATCAACAAGTCAGAAGAGTAAAATCAAAAAAGCAGAAAGAAAAACAAAGAGTGACTAACGGCCTTATGGGATATGATCAAGGGGATGAATACACACATTATGAGAATCTCAGGTGAAGAAAGAGAGAGAATGTAGAAGAGAACTTTGAAGAAATCATGGCAGTAAACTTCCCAAATCTGAGGAAAGAAATGAACACACAGATTCAAGAAACTGAAAAATCTCCAACGAAAAAAAAAAAAAACCCAAGAAGAGTCATACTGAGACGTAATATAATCAAACTGTCTGAAGTCAAAGACAAAGAGTGAATCTTGGAAGCAAAAAAAGAAAAGTTATTTGTCACATACAAGGGATAGTCCATAAGACTATCCAGCGGATTTTTCAGCAGAAACTTAGTAAATCAGAAGTGAGTAAGATGATATGTTCAAAGTACTGAAAGAAAGAAGGTAATGTTCAAGCATGAAAACCATATCTGACCAAACTGCCCTTTAAAAATGAAGGAGAAATTAAGAAACAAAAGCTGACAGAGTTGAGTTTATTACCACTAGATCTGCTCTACAAGAAATGCAAAAAGTAGTCTTTCAAGTTGTAATCAAAGGATGGTAGACAGCGAAACAAAAGCCATACAAAAATATAAGTTTCTTCAGTGAAGGAAAATACATGGACAAATATAGTAATCTGTACTATTGCAATTTTGGTGCATATAATTTAAATGACAAAACACTTAAAAATAACATAACTCATGTTAATAGATATGAAATATAAAGATGTAATTTTTGATATCAATAACATAAAGTGGAGGGAGTAGAGTTGTAAGAAGTTGAATCCTTATGTGCAATTAGAGTTAAGTTGTTATCAGTTTAAGATGGGTGTTATAAATTTACAATGTTTTATGCAATTGCAATGGTAATTGCAAAGAAAATATCTATAGAATATTCACAGAAAGAAATGAGAAGGGAACATCACTGTTCCAAATCACCAAAACACAAGGAAAGGAAATAAGTGAAGAAAGGAGAGACAAAGAGCTACAAGATGTACAGAAAAAAACAAAATGGCAGTAGCAAGTCCTTTCTTATCAGTAATTAAATATATATGGATTAAACTCCTCAATCAAAGACATATATTGGCTGACTGAATAAAAACCAGGATCCAACTATCTGCTGTCTACAAGACTCACTTTAGATCTAAGTACACACATAGGCTGAAAATGAAAAGATGGAAAATAATATGTCAAGCAAATGATAATCAAAAGACAGCAGAAGTGGCTATATTAATATTAGACACAATAGACTTATAAATAAAAAATACTACAAGATAAGGAAGGATATATAATAATAAAAGTAATAATTCACTAAAAAGATACAACAATTAAATATTTAGGCAACAAACTTCAGACCTTATAAATATATGAAGCAAACTTTGACATAATTGAAGGGAGAAATTGATAGCAACAAAATACTAGTAGGAGACTTCAATATCCCACTGTCAATGATGGATAGAACAACCAGACAGAAGATCAATAAAGAAATAGAGGACTTGAACAGCACTATAGGCCAATCGAAACTAACAGTCATTTACAGACCACTGCACCCAACAGCAGAATATACATTCTTCCCAAGTGCACATGGAACATTCTCTATGACAGCCCACATGTTAGAGCACATATCTTCACAAACTCAAGAAAATTAAAATTGTACAAAGTATCTTTTCTGATCACAATAAAATAAAATTAAAAATCAATAGTTCAAGGAAAACTAGAAAACCCACAATTAGGTGGAAATTATACAATGCAATATTAATCAGCAAATGGATCAAAGCAGAAGTCACAGGGAAATTAGAAAATATTTCAGATAAGTAAAAATGAAAACACAACATACCAAAACCAATGGCATGCAGTGAAAGCAGTGCTAAGAAGGAAGTATACAGCTATAAATATGAACATTAAAGAAAAAGAAAGATCTCATAACAACTTAACTTTACACCATAAGAAACTAGAAAACAAACAAAGCAAATTAGTAGAAGGAAGGAAATAATAAAGATAAAAGCAAAAATAATTTTAAAAGAGAATAGAAAAACTGTAGAAAAAGTCAACAAAACTCTAAAAAACAGAAGTTGGTTTTTAGAAAAGATCAACAAGATTGATAACGTCTTAGCTAGATTAACTAAGAAAAAACAGAGAAGACTCAAATAACAAAATCAGACAAAAAGGACATCACAACTGATGCCACAGAAATAGAAAGGACTAAAAGAGAATACTATGAACAATTATATACCAAAGTTTGTATAACCTAGAAGAAATGCATACATTCTTAGAAACACACAACCTACCAGGACTGAATCACGAAGAACTAAATAATATGAACAGACCAATAATATGTAAGTAATGGAATCAGTAATAAAAAACCTCCCAACAAAGAAAAGCCCAGGACCACATGACTTCACTGGAGAGTTCTACCATTTATGCTAGAATTAATACCAAATCCTCCAGAAACTCTTTCTGAAAAATTGAAGAGGAGGAAAACTTATAAGTTCATTCTATGAGAACAGCATTACCTTCATACCAAAGTCAGACAAAGATATTGCAAGAAAAGAAAACTACACACTAATAACCCTGATGAAAATTGATGCAAAAATCCTGAACAAAATGCTAGTAAACTGAATTCAACAGCACATTAAAAGAATTATATAGTATGACCAAGTGAGATTTATTCCTGGATGCAGGAATCATTCAATATACAACAATCAACAACATAATACTCCACAATAAGAGAATAAAGGACAAAAACCACATTCTCTCAGCTAATACAAAAAAAATTTGATAAGATTCAATACATTTTCATGATAAAAATATTCAACATGATAGGAATAGAAGCTAACTACCTAAACATAATAAAGGTCATATAGGAAAAGCTCACAGTTAACATCATACCAATGATGAAAGAATGAAAGCTCTAAGCTCTGAAATAAATCAAAGATACCCACTCTCACTGCTTCTATTCAACATAGTAATGAAAGTCCTAGTCAGAACCATTAGGCAAAAAAAGAAATAAAAGGTATCCTAAGTGGAAAGGAGGAAGCACAATTATCTCTATTCACAGATGATATGACCTTAAGTATAGAAAACCCTAGAGTCCACCAAAAAATGTTAGAACTAATCAATGAATTCAGTAAAGTTGCAGGATACAAAATCCACATACAAAATTCAGTTGCATTTCTACACACTAACAATAATCAATCCAAGAAAGAAATAAAGAAAACAATTCCATTTAAAGTAGCATCAAAATGAATAAAATACTTAGGAATAAACCTAACCCAGCAGGTGAAAGACTTGTACACTAATAACTACAAAACATTAAATAAGAAATTAAAAGAAAAAAAAATAAATGGAAAGATATTCTGGGCTCATGGATTGGAAGAACTTAATATTGATAAGATATTATCACCCAGAGCAAACTACAGATTCAATGCAATCCCTATCATTCCCAATGACATGTTTTGCAGAAATGGAAACATTCATTCTAAAATTTCTGTTAAATCTCAAAGAACCTAGAATAGCCAAAAACTTTTTTGTATAAGAATAATAAGATTTGAGCACTTACACATTCTCATTTAAAAACATATTACAGAGCCACAGTAATGAAAACTGTCATAAAGACAGATAACTAGACCAATGGAATAGCATAGAGAGCTCAGAAATAAACATCCACATACATGGTCAAACGACATTCAACAATGATGCTAAGACCACTCAGTTGGGAAAGGACAGTCTCTTCAACAGATTATGTTGGAAAAACTGGATAACTACACCCCCAAAAAATAAAATTGGGCCCTTATCTTACATCATACATAAAAATTAACTTAAAGTGGATTAAAGACCTAAATTTGAGATCTAAAACTATAAAACTCCTAGAAGAAAACATAAGTGAAAAACTTCATAATGTTGGACTTGTCCTATCTATGAAATTATTGCTACCAAAAACACAGCCAACAGAAAGCAAAAATAGACAAACAGGACTACATCAGACTTAAAAACTTTTGTACATCAAATGACATAACTAACAGAAAGAAAAGGCAACCTGTGGGAGAAAATCTTTGCAAATTATATATATGATAAGGGATTAATATTCAGAATATATAAAGAACTCCTACACCTCAACAACAACAAAATCAAATAAGATAATTTTCAAAATGGGCAAAGGAACTGAATAAACATTTCTCCAAAGATGATATACAAATAGGCAACAAGCATATGAAAAGATGCTCAACATCACTAATCATCAGAGGTATATAAATCAAAACCACAATGATGTATCAACTCACATCCACTTGGATTTCTAGTAAAAAATAAAAAAGCTCAGAAAGTAACAAGTGTTGACAAGAACACAGAGAAATTAGAATCTTTGTGCACTGTTGTTGAGATTGTAATATGGCACAAACAATATGAAAAACAGAATAAAGGGTCCTCAAAAAATAAAAGGTAGAACTACTATATGATCTAGCAATCCTATTTATGGGATTTAAACCCAATTTTAAAAGAATTAAAACCAGGGTTTCAAGGAGATATTTATACACTCATGTTCAGAGCACCCTTCATAATAGTCAAGAGATTGGAAACAACACAAATGTCCATTGACAGATGAATAAACAAAAGTTGGTTTATACATACAATGGAATATTATCCAGCCCTATAAAGGAAGTCCTGTTCACATATTACAATATGGATGAACCTTGAGGACATTATGCTAAGTGAAATTAGCCAGTCACAGAATGACAAATACTATATGATTCTAGTTATATGATGACTTTAAAGGAGTTGGATTCATGGAAACAGAAAGTAGAATGAAGGTTACCAGGACCTGGGTAAAGGGAGAGTTGTTTAATGAGTATGGAGTTTCAAATTTGCAAGATGAAAAATTTCTAGAGAACTGTTTCAAACGTGAATTTATTTAACACTACTGAACTGTGTACTTAAAAATGGTTAGTAAGGCAAATTTAATCTATGTGTTTTTTGCTACAATTTTTTTTTAATTCCACTGTCAGTTTTCTTTAACCTATTTTGCCAGTTTCACCTTACAACATTTCCACCATTTTTTCAGGCCTCTTGGGGTCACTACACAGAAAGGTCATTTGAAAACATTACTTCTTCCAGCTACTCTTTTCCTGGTTTTAAGTATTCCTCATTTGGAACTAAAAGTCAATGGGAGAGGGCTTCCCTGGTGGCGCAGTGGTTGAGAATCTGCCTGCCAATGCAGGGGACGTGGGTTTGTGCCCCGGTACAGGAAGATCCCACATGCCGCAGAGCGTCTGGGCCCGTGAGCCATGGCTGCGGAGCCTGTGCGTCCGGAGCCTGTGCTCCGCAACGGGAGAGGCCACAACAGTGAGAGGCCCGCGTACCGCAAAAACAAAAAAAACAAAACAAAAAACACACCTCAATGGGAGAGTGGCATGGACATATATATACTACCATATGTAAAATAGATAGGTAGTGGGAAGCAGCCACATAGCACAGGGAGATCAGCTCGGTGCTTTGTGGCCACCTAGAGGGGTGGGATAGGGAAGGTGGGAGGGAGAGGCAAGAGGGAGGAGATATGGAGATATAGGTATGCATATAGCTGATTCATTTTGTTATACAGCAGAAACTAACACACCATTGTAAAGCAACTATACTCCAATAAAGATGTTAAAAAATAAATAAATAAAAGTCAATGTGGATTCATATCAGAATCAGGATAAAGAATAGGGGAGAAAAGCATGTGGCAAGAAGAAACAGGCTCATATACTGCTATTGCCAAGTTCAATCAAAGGTACCCTCTGTTGCTAAAGCCCATACTTTTTAACACTTGGCTTAATTTCCCCTATATGATGTCGCCTGTGGTTACACATTAACCCCATCTTTTGCTACTCTTTGCTCTTCTTCTGTAAATGTGCTTTACTTCAACCATATTTCATTTATTTTTGGAAATAGCCATATTTTTCCTCATTTCTATGCTTTAGCAATGTATTAGACATGCTGGAACACTGCACCCACTCCTTCTTCACCTGAGTAATTCCTCCTCGAGTATTAGTTTACATGCAATTTTCTCTATAAAGTCACACCTGACACACTATGCTTTGAGTTACATGTTGTTCCCATCAAGCTCTGGACAGTTCTACTAATACCCAGGAATTCTTCAGTTACAGTGCTTAAAATATGGATTGGAATTGCTTACTTATTTGTATTGATCAGCACTGCATCCTTAGATCCTCAGCACTCAATAAAATCTGTTGAATTAATGAAAAGATGAATAAATCAGAGGGAAAAAAAAAATCCCAAACAGCTGCTATGGAATAGATTGACAAGAAGATGGGTTAATGAAAGGAGAGTCAATAGAATGAGTAATTGAAAGAGTTCTGTTTCCATTTGAGGTGTAGAAATTCACCAAAGAAAATCTTTCTCACTCTGATAAGAACAAGTTGGATAACCTACAAAATCCTGATTATTTTAAGCCCATCACACAGTTGATGTCACAAAGGAAACAACGAACTATAATCAGAAGAGTGACGGCCCCTCCTTGGAAGAATGGGACACACAACTAATTTCATCTTTGGCAGAGTTGGTAAAGGAGGGAGGAGTCACTGGAGGAAACACGTAAGAAGAAAACAACTGGCTTTTTAACACATTTTAAAGGCCAATTGTAAACTTGCCTGGCAGTTTAAAAGCCTTAGCAATGACTAAAGTAACAAAACAAAGAATTATATTTAAAAAGCAAACAAAGAAGATAAAACAGAGTCACTATAAATATATAATTAATCCAGAAGAATTAACCCCAAAGAAGACAGAAAAGGTGAACAAATGAAACACAGGACGAATGTGACAAAGAGAAAACAATTCAGAAGGTTGTAAACTTAAACCTAATCTTACCAACAATCATCATAAGTATTAATAGCCCAAACACTGCAATGAAAAGACAGATTGTCAGACTGGATTAAAAAAAACAATACCCAACTCTATGTGGCCTAAAGGAACTCCATTTTAAATAGAAGGTCTAAAGAGGTTAAAAGTAAATGGTTCGAGGACATCAAGCTCAACCTAGACGTGTAGTGAGCTGAAAAAGAAAGGTTCGCAAACTTATAAAAAGCAAACAAGATGGGCATGCAAAAAATTAATGACTTTTCATGAGCCCATTAGAGAACACATTCATCACAGGACAAACAGACACCCTAAAGACAGACGACGCCTGCCGGGAAACACAGGAGCCAAGAAATTGCTTACATGTTGAGGAAGCTACTTCTGGACATCACATCAAGTCGGTAGGAACATTAAACTAGAAATTCCGAGGAACTGCTAGGCGAGTATCAAAGTGTGAAACTCCTCATTGCTGAAGACAGAGGAAGGTTCCCACCCTTCTACATGCTTTCCTGCAGGCTCTCCTGGGTAGGAGAGGTACTAGCAGGGGACCATGGAAAGTAGCTGCTGCCTTAAAACCCATCCAGACCCTTCTCCCTTATTAAGCAAAAGGCTCAATCTGCAGGGGAAGGGATATCACCTGAGGGCACAGGTAAAATTCCATTTCAGCTAGAGGAAGAGTGCTCTGCTCAGAATCAATCTCCCTGTTTCTCTTAAGGGGGATTAAAAGAGCCTTAATCTCCATGGAGAATATCTCAAGGACAAACCGAACACTGGAGGATGCCCATTCTGGTGGGCAGAGGGGAAAAACCTCTATCCCTGGAGAAGGACAGAAACTCTTGTGAAGTTCATGTCTCTAAGATACAAGCCCTCTATGCACGCTAGAGATGGAGATGTAATCAGAACACCTGGCCACCATGCTAACAAACCTCTGGTACAGCTGGGAGAGCTACACAAAGGGAAGCTCAGAAGCCAAAAAGTGAGAAATGTGCTGGAGAAAATGGCAGCTTCTGGTGCTCACAGCAACGATGTACTTCAAACATAGCAAAACTCCTGACTTGTTTAAGTCAAATTCCCACTTGAAAGGCCTATTTACCTTAGTATCTACCTTCCCATACATGCCAAACAACAAATTCCAAGGCATGCAAAAGAAGCAAGAAAATACAGTCTGAAGGGATAAAGCCCTCATCAGAACAAGACTCAGATATGACATAGAAGTTGTAAGTATGAGACAGGGAATTTAACATAACTATGATTAGGGGGTAAGTGGGGGAGGGATAAATTGGGAGATTCAGATTGACATATACACACTAATATATATATAAAATAGATAATAAGGACCTACTGCATAGCACAGGGAACTCTACTCAATACTCTAATGTCATATATGGGAAAAGAATCTAAAAAAGAGTGGATATATGTAAATATATGTATAACTGATTCATTTTGCTGTATACCCAAAACTAACACGACATCGTAAATCAACTATACTCCAATAAAAATTTTAGATAAATTAAATAACTATGATTAATATGTTAAAGTCTCCAATGGGAAAGGTAGACTACATACAAGATTAGATAGGTAATTTCAGCAGAGAGATGGAAACAATAAGAAAGAATCAAATGGAAAGATCAGAATTACAGCCAAAGTACTCTACGTGATATCCTAATCTTGTCTGTTTTTCCCCTCTAATTCACCAACCTCATCACTAAAAAAGTAATCTTTCTTACCCATCAATATAACACAGCTCTACTTTGCTTAAGAATCTTGAAAAAGAAGCCACAGAATAAACAATAATTAGGACTGGAGCCAGATATATTTAGAATAAAAAGCTGGCTTCATTGTTTCTTAGCTGTGGGAACTAAAACAACTGAAACACTTTCTGAGCCTCTGCTTCTCCATCTGAAAAGTGGGGATAATAATAAGCCTATTAAGCGGTTAAAATAGATAAGACAAAAACACTGTTCACAGCATATGTTAAGGGATAAACGATGGCAGCTATTGCCAACCCTATGAAATCCTAACCTTTAGAATTTAAAGCCTCTCTTGGCTCACTCCACTATTTACAATCCTGAGATCTGCATATGTATCTGCCATTCTTTTCCATTTTATCCAATCAAGTCATATTTTTTAACAAACCTAAAATACTGAACTTCTTTCCTGAAGTCTCCCTGACTAATCCAGTCCCATGAAGTCCTGTTCCTGTGCTTCTGTAGTCGTAGTGGTTGTACCACAAAATGCAGCATTTATGATCTGACACGCTGTTTTCCCCAATTAGCTTAGACACATATCCAGGACAATGTTTTCTACTATCTCTTTGTTTGCCTCACTCCAGCTGGTATAATTTGAATGAACTGTACTTTTTATTCTCACCAAAACCACATCATATTCAAGATACAAAAAGGTAGAAGTCCTTTCGTGATACTTTAAATAAGTCTGCCTTTTCGAAATTTTCTTAAAAGAACATACCATATTGACGTTCACTCAACCACATAAGTTGAAGGACACAATTTTGTGTCTTACTATTTCCCAAGCATTTTCTTAAGGCCTAGGGATAAGCAAGTGTCAAAGAAAACTTTCTGCAGCACTTCCTTTTTTGTCTCCAGTGTTTAATTTTTAAATTCCATTTCTGTTTAAGATACCATTTTAGCAACAGAGTTTCTATTTATAAAAAAATCTATCAAATATGACTCAGCTCTTGAGTAAAAATATTTTTCCTAAATGCAATAAGTAAAATGTGCTCCTTCAGAAATGTGTAAAACAACCCACAATTGTGTTTTGTGATAAATACTTGTAAGTTTTATGTAAATCATCAAAAAATCCCAATGATAAACATAATTCAATAGAAATTAAACATCTTCTCTATATTTTATTTACACTAAGTATAGTAGATTAATAGGCAATACGAACAGTTAGGATAACGTTCTTGTACCTGAGAGAGGAAAATCTGTTAATACCCGAGAGTAATAAATAAATAAAACATAATACATCAGATTATAAAATCTTTTTTAGTCTTTCAGTGATAACTCTCAGTTATTAATCTGAGTCTGGTTTGTATTACATTATGAGATGTATTTGCAGTTTTTTAGGAGTATGTTTCAGGACTTCAGAAGAGGCACAGTTGGTAGTTTTCCTGCCGATGCTATCTCTATGCTCATTTCTCTGTCACCTCATATGCCTAAAACACCTTGTACTCTCCTCAAAGTACTTTCACAGGTCCTTCCAAAAATTCAAGTCCTTAGTTTGACCCACCTCCTACTTACACAGCATCTTTCTGAACAGTGTGCTTCTTGAGAGCAAAAATCCCAAGTGTGGTGCTTGCACGACTCCTCAAGTGCTCACCCAGAATAGGCATTTCATAGATATTCAATAAATTAATTATAAGTTCTGAAAGGGACTAACATTTCTTAATTGGTCAATGACCAAACTAAGACTTTGGACAATACAGGAATTGCTTAAGTTTGTAGCTAATCAATGATAAAACTGAGATTAAAAACTTGGCAACCAGATTCCTGTTCTAATGTGCTTTCAAAACTCCCGTGTTGCAGTGTATAAACTCATGCATAAGTGCTCTTAACAATCAGAGGGAAATGATCCTTGTATAGATATTCAGATATGAGAATACTGACCTCATTTTGTCCAAAAAAGAACCAAAATACAAAACCAAAAAAACTGCATGTACCATTAATACCCAGTCAAGCTAGATCATTTTTTTCTCCTCCCAGAAGAGCCCTGACTTGAGAGGTGAGAGAGGGGTGAGGATATATTTTTGAATAGGCTATACTTGCTTTGGATTTAATTCATTAGAATATCTGAGAAACTCAACTCAATGGAAGGATCATATTACTTTAATCATCAAACGTTTAATATAAAAGCTAGAAGACTAAGAGCAAGAATCGATGATGAAATTTTCTTGTGCTCTGTTAACTGGCCCAGTTAACTGTTTGATGTTTGCAAATATATTTACTACATCAGGCTGCATACACATAACTTCATCTTTCCTGGGGTAAAGGGTGGTCTATAAATTTGCTGAAGACAGATGAGACTGTCATTTCCCAAAGGCATGACCTTGATTCTCTGGGGTATACAGAATTATTGGATGTTCAGGGCCAAAGAATCTTGAAGGATTGCAGAGAATATATGGGGAAAGGCAAAGAGCAAATATAAACATGAGAGAAAGAGTTTCTGCTCTCTCATTTTAGCCCTCTTACCTTACAGCTCTACCTTTGGATTTTACATCTTTCCTCCCAGCTTTCATTTCATGGTCAGATATGTCAAAGTTATCCTCTTAAAAACAATCAATTACTTTTCATTGCGCTCTGTCAACCTACCGGCTGCTTTCACTGCTCCCATTTCTGACTGCTGAGGGCAGCTAGAAAAGTAAGATGAAAGAAACAAAAATCCAACAACCACCACAATACTTGACAAATTAGCCTCTACCATAAATTACCCCTGCCTAACTTCATACCTTTGCTGTCCCCTTAAAGCTGAGCCTGAGATGAAGACTCTTGTTCCAGTTATTTGTTAAATTTCATACCCTCAGGAGTAAAGTTGTGGGGAGGCAAGATAGGGCAGGTTAGAAAATCTAAGGAAGGATGGGTTTCACCTAGAGGCTATTCGGCAAAGCCCTGGATCATGAATTGCACCCACGCAGTTGGTTCTATCTTGAGTCAAGGCAGTGGGTCTCTGTATGTCTCTGTCAATGTCTGGTTGTGGTCTGCAGTGAAGGGGGTGGTCATACTCTAGGAAAGGGTACAGCTGTGAGTATTTAGCAGCCAATATTCACAGCAGCCGGCGTTGGGTACACGACCAGTAAAGAGGACCTGGATGGGGCACCAAGAAAATCCACTATCATTTTCCTCCTACTAGCTTTTATTCTTCATACCAGATTTTTTAAAAACTCCCCTTATTCACCCGAAAGTCTGGAGAATGTACAAAACTTGATGTCAATTCCTCTCAGCCTGCTGGCCACCCCAATACTTCTCCATAATTGTGCCATCTCCAAAATTTCTCAACATATTTATCATTTCTTATGTTTTCCCCTCCTACCTCAGTATAAAAAATACTTTCCAAAGTTTTTTTTTTTCACTTTTGCCTCCCACTTCATTACTTCCTCATCTTCAGTCTCATCATTTCCATTTTTCCTTCAAAAAGTTCTTCCTTGATACTACGCAATCTTTGGTCCACCACTTTGTTTTGCTAGCAAACTTGTTGAAAAAATAATTTTGGCTCCTGTATCCATTTAATTACCTTCTGTTCATTCCTTAAGCATTTTCTTTTTTTTTGGCTCTAAAACTACATTATCACAAAGATTTGGAAGCAGAAAAGACATTTTTTTGATGAAGAAATATCACAATCTGATTTTTCAGCCTCCAAGATGATGCTGAAAGTATTCCATCAAAGATCAACTATCTAATCACCAAATTCAATGACATTTTCTCAGTTCAAAAACTCCTATAAGGCATTCAACACCACTGATTAACTCCTTTTCAAATTTCTCCTACTTGGTAAAATGATGTGGAGAAAATTGTACATCCTCTTGGCTTAGAATTTATCATGGAGAAAATATCATCGTTTCTCTTCGGATGTAATACTTTAATAAACCACAGTCAACAGCAAAAGAACTTCCTTCTAAGCCAAAGACATCCTGCTGATTGTAAGGTCTCTTGGTGAAGAGAAAATTTAGATATGTGATATTCAAGTTTGGGTCCAGAGAGAGATTATTCTGCATAGGAGTGGAAAGGGAAACCCAGATGTGGACATTGTACAGAGTTAGAAGAGAAAGAACCACTAGTGATAGAGTAAAAAGTAGGGGATTTGAGAAATAAAAATATTTACATGGATTTTATTAGTGAAATTTTGTGTTCTATGGGACAAAATTCTTTCTGTTAAGCTCATTAAACCATCAGTCATGATTATAAAAATTATAGGCTTTCTGGCATAACTCAATATCTTGTAGAAATAAGAATTTCCTGCTTGACTTATGATGGAGATCAAACATCCAGCACAAAAAAGTGGAAGGTGGACATGTGGATTGTTCTTGGAGTCCTCAACTCTGTATTATGTTCTTCTGTTTGAAGCTACTCTTTCATTACTTTGATGGGTAGTAATAGCAGTGGTGTTGGTAGCAGTAGACTAGTAATACATAACTTTCATTGAGTACTAGTAATTGGACAGGCACCATGATAAACATTTGGCATGGATCATCTTATTTAATACTCATAACCTATATGGAAAGTGCTAATACTATTAACCCCATCTTTCAGATAAATAAATTGGGGCTTAGAACAATAACTGCTATAATTATATTTATTTTTAATTACAACTAAACTTCCCCAATCCTATATCCCTTTAGGTAGGAAATATTCTTACTAGCAGGTTGTCATATTTTCATTTACCTTTTTATGTTCTGGTGTGGACCAGATATTTCTTATATCCTTAGTGTCTAACAGAATTTGTGATACTGAGAATAACAATTTAGCACACACTTCTTAAGACATAAAAGGTATCTTAATAGATTCTAGACAAACAAGATGAAAAGCTTCTCAATTGACTTTTCAACTTAATACTTGGGAACTGTTTACTGTCCCTAATATAGTCCCTGGACCACTTATTTAAATGGGAAGTCCCTGGGAAAATCACAAGGCACAAACTCTGTGCCCTCTGTGAGGGCAGAAACTATATATGTTCAGTACATCGTTGACTAATATGTCTAGTATCCATGCTCATAGAATATTTGGCCACTGATAAAACATGTGAATAAGCCAGTCATAACAGATGCTGGATGTATATAATCACACACTGCATATGACTATCAGTCCTTCTAGGGTCTAGTGCCTATTCATTGGTATTCCAATGGATATTGGATTAAATGTAAAAGAAAGAAGGAAGGAAGGAAGGAAGGAAGGGAAGAAGGAAGAGAGAGAGGGAGGGGGGAAGGGAGGGAGGGAGGGAGGAAGGAAGGAAGGAAGAATTGATGAGATTTCCTCCACAATTCTACAATATGTTTGGCTGATATATAAACTTCCATGTGGAAGCAAAAGGAAGCAAAGCAGAAAGCTTTTTAAAATTTCTTTTCAGGAGGTAAATGTTGCCTATAGATTGACTATAACTAAAATTCTTATCCAGAAGACATTAATATTTCTTACAAACAGAACACTATTTCATCCACATCTTAAGATTTGGTGAGTGGATGAGGTTCTTCTCATTTTGACTAAAAATGGAAAAAAATTTTTGAATCCCAGAAATGACGCCTTAGGAATACAGGTTTGGAAAATTCAGCTTCCTCTTTTTCTAACATCTCATTTATGCTTGATTATTTACTAATCCTTTGTACCTGGTGGATATATTCAAAATAGACTGCAGTTTACTAATACCAGCAAAACTTTTGCCACCTCCTTGGTGAGAAAACCACACACATTCTTGTGACTTGAAAATTTAACATATCTCCAGTAGAAGTCACTGTGAGGGATAGATGAACTCCCATAATACCAGTCAGTTTTATGGTTATAACTGCATTCAAAAATCAACGTGGGAGAAGCTTCAAGATGGCAGAAGAGTAACACGCGGAGATCACCTGTCTCCCCACAAATACATCAGAAATACATCTACATGTGGAACTGCTCCTATAGAACACCCACCGAACGCTGGCAGAAGACCTTAGACCTCCCAAAAGGCAAGAAACTCCCCACGTACCTGGATAGGGCAAAAGAAAAGAGAAAACGCAGAGACAAAGAATAGGGACGGGACCTGCACCACTGGGAGGCAGCCGTGAAGGAGGAAAGGTTTCCACACACTAGAAGCCCCTTCGCAGGCAGAGACTGCAGGTGGCGGAGCAGGGAAGCTTCTGAGCCACAGAGGAGAGCACAGCGACAGGGGTGCGGAGGGCAAAGCGGAGAGATTCCCGCAGAGGATCGGCGCCGACCGGCACTCACCAGCCCGAGAGGCTTGTCTGCTCACCCGCCGGGGCGGCTGGGGTCTGGGAGCTGAGGCTCGGGCTTCGGAGGTCGGATGGCAGGGAGACGACTGGGGTTGGCGGCGTGAACACAGCCTGAAGGGGTTAGTGCGCCACGGCTGGCCGGGAGGGAGTCCGGAAAGAGGTCTGGAGCTGCCGAAGAGACAAGAGGCTTTTTCTTCCCTCTGTTTCCTGGCGTGCTAGGAGAGGGGACACAGAGCACCGCTTAAAGGAGCCCCAGAGACGGGCGCGAGCCGCGGCTATCAGCACGGACCCCAGAGACGGGCATGAGACGCTAAGCCTGCTGCTGCCGCCACCAAGAAGCCTGTGTGTGAGCACAGGTCACTCTCCACACCTCCCTTCCCGGGAGCCTGTGCAGCCCGCCACTGCCGGGGTCCCGGGATCCAGGGACAACTTCCCCGGGAGAACGCACGGCCCGCCTCAGGCTGGGGCAACGTCACGCCGGCCTCTGACGTCGCACGCTCGCCCCGCCTCCGTGCCCCTCCCTCCCCCCGGCCTGAGTGAGCCAGAGCCCCCGAATCAGCTGCTCCTTTAACCCCGTCCCGTCTGGGAGGGAAATGGACACCCTCAGGCGACCTACACGCAGAGGCGGAGCCAAATACAAAGCTGAACCCCAGGAGCTGTGCGAACAAAGAAGAGAAAGGAAAATCTCTCCCAGCAGCCTCAGGAGCAGCGGATTAAATCTCCACAGTCAACGTGATGTGCCCTGCATCTGCAGAATACCTGAATAGACTACGAATCATCCCAAACTGAGGAGGTGGACTTTGGGAGCAACGATATATATATTTTTTTTCCCCTTTTTCTCTTTTTGTGAGTGTGTATGTGTATGCTTCTGTGTGTGATTTTCTCTGTATAGCTTTGCTTTATCATTTGTCCTAGGGTTTCGTCCATCCATTTTTTTGTTTTGTTTTTTACTTTTTAAAATTTTTTTCTTAATTATTTTTTATTTTAATAAATTTATTTTTTATTTTACTTTATTTTATTTTACTTTATCTTCTTCCCTTTCTTTCTTTCTTTCTTTCTTTCTTTCTTTCTTTCTTTCTTTCTTTCTTTCTTTCTTTCTCCCTTTTATTCTGATTCATGTGCATGAAAGGCTCTTGGTGCTCCAGCCAGGTGTCAGGGTTGTGCTTCTGAGGTGGGAGAGGCAACTTCAGGACACTGGTACACAAGAGACCGCCCAGCTTCACGTAATGTCAAATGGTGAACACCTCCCAGAGATCTCCATCTCAATACCAAGACAAAGCTTCACCGACTGACCAGCAAGCTACAGTGCTGGACACACTATGCCAAACAACAAGCAAGAGAGGAACACAACCCCAACCATTAGCAGAGAGGCTGCTTAAAATCATAATAAGGCCAAAGACACCCCAAAACACACCACCAGACATGGACCTGCCCACCAGAAAGGCAAGATCCAGCCTCATCCACCAGAACACAGGCACTAGTCCCCTCCACCAGGAAGCCTACACAACCCACTGACCCAAACTTAGCCACGGGGGACAGACACCAAAAGCAATGGGAACTACGAACCTGCAGCCTGAGTAAAGGAGACCCCAAACACCGTAAGTTAAGCAAAATGAGAAGAGAGAAAAACACAGCAGATGAAGGAGCAAAGTAAAAACCCACCAGACCTAACAAATGAAGAAGAAATAGACAGTCTACCTGAAAAAGAATTCAGAATAATGATAGTAAACATGATGCAAAATCTTGGAAATAGAATAGAGAAAATAAAAGAAATGTTTAACAAGGACCTAGAAGAACTAAAGATCAAACAAACAAGGATGCACAACACAATAAATGAAATTTAAAATTCTCTAGAAGGGATCAATACCAGAATAACTGAGGCAGAAGAACGGATAAGTAACCTGGAAGATAAAATAGTGGAAATAACTACTGCAGAGCAGAATAAAGAAAAAAGAATGAAAAGAACTGAAGACAGTCTCAGAGACCCCTGGGACAACATTAAAAGCAACAACATTCGAATTATAGGGGTCCCAGAAGAAGAAGAGAAAAAGAAAGGGACTGAGAAAATATTTGAAGAGATTATAGTTGAAAACTTCACTAATACGGGAAAGGAAGTAGTTAATCAAGTCCAGGAAGCACAGAGAGTCCCATACAGGATAAATCCAAGGAGAAACATGCCAAGACATATATTAATCAAACTATCAAAAATTAAATACAAAGAAAACATATTAAAAGCAGCAAGGGGGCTTCCCTGGTGGTGCAGTGGTTGAGAATCCGCCTGCCAATGCAGGGGACACAGGTTCGTGTCCCGGTCCAGGAAGATCCCACATGCTGTGGAGCGGCTGGGCCTGTGAGCCATGGCTGCTGAGCCTGCATGTCCAGAGCCTGTGCTCCACAACGGGAGAGGCAACAAAAGTGAGAGACCCCTGTACCGCAAAAAAATAAAATAAAATAAAATAAAGACTATTACAAGAGACAAGGCCACTACATAATGATCAAGGGATCAGTCCAAGAAGAAGATATAACAATTGTAAATATTTATGCACCCAACACAGGAGCACCTCAATACATAAGGCAAATACTAACAGCCATAAAAGGGGAAATCGACAGTAACACATTCATAGTAGGGGACTTCAACACCCCACTTTCACCAATGGACACATCATCCAAAATGAAAATAAATAAACACAAGCTT
Organism: Kogia breviceps; assembly: GCF_026419965.1. Classification (NCBI taxonomy): domain Eukaryota; kingdom Metazoa; phylum Chordata; class Mammalia; order Artiodactyla; family Physeteridae; genus Kogia; species Kogia breviceps. Next base: position 10,429,000 of record NC_081318.1, read on the forward strand.
AAATGATACATTAAACAAGATGGACTTAATTGATATTTATAGGACATTCCATCCAAAAACAACAAAATACACATTCTTCTCAAGTGCTCATGGAATATTCTCCAAGATAGATCATATCTTGGGTCACAAATCAAGTCTTGGTAAATTTAAGAAAATTGAAATCATGGCAAGTATCTTTTCCGACCACAACGCTATGAGACTAGATATCAATTACAGGAAAAAAATCTGTAAAATATACAAGCAGATGGAGGCTAAACAATACACTACTTAATAACCAAGAGATCATTGAATAAATCAAAGAGGAAATCAAAAAATTTCTAGAAACAAATGACAATGAAAACACGATGACCCCAAACCAATGGGATGCAGCAGAAGCAGTTCTAAGAGGGAAGTTTATAGAAATACAATCCTACCTTATAAAACAAGAAACATCTCAAATAAACAACCTAACCTTACACCTAAAGCAGTTAGAGAAAGAAGAGCAAAAAACCTCAATGTTAGCAGAAGGAAAGAAATCATAAAGATCAGATCAGAAATAAATGAAAAAGAAATGAAGGAAATGATAGCAAAGATCAAAAAAACTAAAAGCTGGTTCTTTGAGAAGATAAACAAAATTGATAAATCATTAGCCAGACTCATCAAGAGAAAGAGGGAGAGGACTAAACTCAATAAAATTAGAAATGAAAAAGGAGAAGTTACAACAGACGCTACAGAAATACAAAGCAACCTCAGAGACTAGTACAAGCAACTCTATGTCAATAAAATGGACAACCTGGAAGAAATGGACAAATTCTTAGAAATGTATAAACTTCCAGGACTGAACAAGGAAGAAATAGAAAATGTGAACAGACAAATCACAAGCACTGAAATTGAAATTGTGATTAAAAATCTTCCAACAAACAAAAGCCCAGGACCAGATGGCTTCACAGGCGAATTCTATCAAACATTTAGAGAAGAGCTAACACCTATCCTTCTCAAACTCTTCCAAAATATAGCAGAGGGAGGAAACTCCCAAACTCATTCTACGAGGCCACAATCACCCTGATACCAAAACCAGACAAAGATGTCACAAAGAAAGAAAACTACAGGCCAATATCCCTGATGAACATAGATGCAAAAATCCTCAACAAAATACTAGCAAACAGAATCCAACAGCACATTAAAAGGATCATACATCATGATCAAGTGGGATTTATCCCAGGAATGCAAGGATTCTTCAATATATGCAAATCAATCAATGTGATACACCATATTAACAAACTGAAGGAGAAAAACCATATGATCATCTCAATCGATGCAGAGAAAGCTTTTGACAAAATTCAACATCCATTTATGATAAAAACCCTGCAGAGAGTAGGCATAGAGGGAACTTACCTCAACATAATTAAGGCCATATATGACAAACCCACAGCCAACATTGTCCTCAATGGTAAAAAACTAAAACCATTTTCACTAAGATCAGGAAAAAGACAAGGTTGTCCACTCTCACCACTATTATTCAACATAGTTTTGGAAGTTTTAGCCACAGCAATCAGAGAAGAAAAAGAAATAAAAGGAATCCATATCAGAAAAGAAGAAGAAAACTGTCCCTGTTTGCAGATGACATGATACTATACATAGAGAATCCTAAAGGTGCTAACAGAAAACTACTAGAGCTAATCAATGAATTTGGTAAAGTAGCAGCATACAAAATTAATGCACAGAACTCTCTAGCATTCCTATACACTAATGATGAAAAATCTGAAAGTGAAATTAAGAACACACTCCCATTTACCATTGCAACAAAAAGAATAAAATATCTAGGAATAAACCTGCATAAAGAGACAAAAGACCTGTATGCAGAAAATTATAAGACATTGATGAAAGAATTTAAAAATGATACCAACAGATGGAGAGACATACCATGTTCTTCGATTGGAAGAATCAACCTTGTGAAAATGACTCTACTACCCAAAGCAATCTAGAGATTCAATGCAATCCCTATCAAACTATCACTGGCATTTTTCACAGAACTAGAACAAAAAATTTCACAATTTGTACAGAAACACAAAAGACCCCAAATAGCCAATGCAATCTTGAGAAAGAAAAATGGATCTGGAGGAATCAGGCTCCCAGACTTCAGACTATACTACAAAGCTACAGTAATCAAGACAGTATGGTACTGGCACAAAAACAGAAATATAGATCAATGGAACAGGATAGAAAGTCCAGAGGTAAACTCATGCACATGTGGTCAACTTATCTTTGATAAAGGAGGCGAGAATATGCAGTGGAGAAAAGACAGCCTCTTCAATAAGTGGTGCTGGGAAAAATGGACAGGTACATGTAAAAGTATGAAATTAGAACACTCCCTAACACCATACACAAAATAAACTCAAAATGGATAAAGACCTAAATGTAAGGCCAGACACTATAAAATACTTAGAGGAAAACATAGGCAGAACACTCTATGACATAAATCACAGCAAGATCCTTTTGACCCACCTCCTAGAGAAATGGAAATAAAAACAAAAATAAACAAATGGGACCTAATGAAACTTAAAAGCTTTTCCACAGCAAAGGAAACAATAAACAAGACAGAAAGACAACCCTCAGAATGGGAGAAAATATTTGCAAATGAAGCAACTGACAAAGGATTAATCTCCAAAATTTACAAGCAGCTCATGCAGCTCAATATCAAAAAAAAAAAAAAAAAAAAAAACACAAAAACCCAACCCAATCCAAAATTGGGCAGAAGACCTAAACAGACATTTCTCCAGAGAAGATGTACAGATTGCCAACAAACACATGAAAGAATGTTCAACATCATTAATCATTAGAGAAATGAAAATCAAAACTTTGTAGTTTTGAAGATATCATCGCACACCAGTCAGAATGGCCATCATCAAAAAATCTAGAAACAATAAATGCTGGAGGGGGTGTGGAGAAAAGGGAACACTCTTGCACTGTTGGCAGGAATGTAAATTGATACAGCCACTATGGAGAACAGTATAGAGGTTCCTTAAAAAACTACAAATAGAACTACCATATGACCCAGCAATCCCATTACTGGGCATATACCCTGAGAAAACCATAATTCAAAAAGAGTCATGTACCAAAATGTTCATTGCAGCTCTATTTACATTAGCCAGGACATGGAAGCAACCTAAGTGTCATCAACAGATGAATGGATAAAGAACATGTGGCACATATATACAATGGAATATTACTCAGCCATAAAAAGACATGAAATTGAGTTATTTGTAGTGAGGTGGATGGACCTAGAGACTGTCATACAGAGTGAAGTAAGTCAGAAAGAGAAAAACAAATACTGTATGATAACACATATATATGCAATCTAAGGGAAAATTAAAAAAGGTCATGAAGTACCTAGGGGCAAGATGGGAATAAAGACACAGACCTACTAGAGAATGGACTTGAGGATATGGGGAGGGGGAAGGGTAAGCTGGGACAAAGTGAGAGAGTGGCATGGACATATATACACTACCAAACATAAAATAGATAGCTAGTGGGAAGCAGCCACATAGCACAGGGAGATCAGCTCGGTGCTGTGTGACCACCTAGAGGGGTGGGATAGGGAGGGTGGGAGGGAGACAGAAGAGGGAGGAGATATGGGGATATATGTATAGCTGATTCTCTGTGTTATAAAGCAGAAACTAACACACCATTGTGAAGCAATTATACTCCAATAAAGATGTTAAAAAATAATTTAAAAACAAAATAAAGATTTAAAAAATCATCATGGCTGTCACTGATCTGTCTTGGCTTTCTGGCTGATCCTCCATATAGTCAATCTTGTTGCTTTAAACCATCAGTAATCTGTAATGCAAGGATGTCAAGCTATAGGTGTAGGGAGTTCAGCATTTCATTGGTTGTCTATATGAGTCATTTTTTTTAGCATGAATAAGTCATGCTTAAATGGTCAGCTTCAGCCTACATTAAGAATCACTTGCATTAGGAGAAAGTTGAAAAATAGAATAAATTCAGTTGTGGGGATGCCCCATGCATTCTCCTTTATCCAGTATCCCTTTTTTTTTTTACAGTGAGATGATAAATGTACAATCATTTTAATACAAATCTTGCTTACGACTCCTGAAACTGATTTAATAGAACAGCTTGTGATATTCTAGTAGAGAACTCATTTAGGAAATTCAAGATTCTGAAGTCAGAACAGCATTGCTGCTTCTCAGACCATGCAATGATAGATGGAAGCGTCTTTCTATGCATGTTTACCAGCAGGCAGGTGTATTTCATTCCCTTGATCCCTTCAAGAAGAGTTGAAGGATTTCTTTTCAGCATTAACTTCTCTCTTTTCAGTCCCAACAGCAATCTGTCATGCATTTCGGGAAGTGTTTTGCTTGGGCATCTGTCTTAGTATTTCCTTGATTTTTCTTAAAGGGCACACCATTGTCTTTTTTTCTATAGCGGAGTTTAGACTGTGCCAAGAGCAATGGGTTATGTGCTGAGGATCAGCCTACACATCCTCAGTTGCACACTTTCCATAGTCTCTGCCAGGTTTGATTGCATATAAATACTGGAGCACCTCACTGCCCCATAAGAAACCTTACCAATCAGGTCTACAGCTGAGTGTTAGAAATAAATATGAAAACAAGAACACCATGCTGCAAAACATGCCCCAAAGTAACACATGGAATATGGAGGAGAATTTCCAAAATTCTCATTCAACATTTTTTTACCCATTTTTTACACTCAGTGTAGATAAGCCTAGTTGTATAATTTCCCATCCCATACAAAATTAGAATCATCAAACTAGACAACCTGTGAAAGAAAGGCAGGAGCTACAGAGAAAAGCAAAGACGCTGGAAACATGTACATTGGAAAAATAGTATAATTGCCTAGCAAGAGGAGGAAAACTCAATAAAGTTCATGATTATATTATATTCATAACCTACAATATTATACAGCAAATAAACTGGAAACGTATATCAGAAAAAAGTATAATTGCCTAACAAGAGGAGGAAAACTAAATAAAGTTCATAATTACATTATATTCATACACTACACTATTATACAGCAAACAAGCAGAATGATCTAGAGTGGCAGTCAGTAAACTCTTGCTATGAAAGACCAGATAGATAAGAAAGATTTTAGGCTTTGTAGTTCATAGAGTTTCTGTCACAACCACTCAACTCTGCTGTTATAGCACAAAAGCAGCATGGACAATGGATAAGCCAGGCTAGATTCCAGGGCTATTATTCTAATACAACTTTATTTACAAAACCAGGCAGCAGTACAGATTTGGCATTCAGGCTATATTTTACTAACCCTCAATGGACAGTTAGGTGAAGAAACATGGACAAGCCCCCCAAATGTAATTCAGGGCAAAAAACAATAAGTTGCTGAATGATATACAGGGTGATGTCACATACTTATTAAAGTAAAAAGAAATGCAGCACTTCACTATATAGTGTTTATGGGTCCACACACATACCCTAAAAATATAAGAGCATGCAAAAGAGTGACCAACACACATCTGGTAATGGTTATATCTGGAAAGAAAGCTCATGGGATGAGGGAAAACAGGGGGTGCCAACTATATCAGTAATGACTCTTCTTAAACTCTGTGTTGGCTGCAAATATATTCATATTACTCGCTATACTCTAAAAATATTACATAATCATAAAAATAGGCATTTAAACTCAAACAACGTGACATTCTGGGGCTATTTAATAGGGGCAAAAAAAGAATTATACAATTTAGTATCCTTAAGTTTATCAATATTTTATAGAAAGTGAAAAAAATCATGCACATAACAACAATTATAATTTTGAGGCAAAAAGAGAAAAATGAACTTTAGTCCAGACTTCTGTTGAAGAATCCACAGACATTTCATATTTCAGGGAGAAAATAAAGTTAATATTTTAGGCTAAAATATTTTGATGCTTATTGTGCTTTCTGTTATAGACAATCATGTATGTGGAACATCTCATGTTTGATTTGCCAAGCAGAGTTTTTAGTATATTATAATTTTTAACTATTTGACATTGTTTAAGACATATATGTATACATTTATAGTCTACGAATTTTCAGGAAAGTCTTCCCTGACTTCTCTATAAAAGTTACTATATTTTGAAAAAAGCATATGATGGGCTTACTCATTTACATGGTTTCTTTAGCAGATTTTTTTTTAAGGTTTTAATTTTAAAAGCCTGTGATTTTTCAACTCAGGGAATCGGTGACATTTATTCCAGTATTAGTGACCCCAACTGTACCCTAAATACTATTACACTCAATAAATCAGTAACCAAGCACTAATAAAGATGATACATGGGGAAAAAATTTCTTCTAAACATGCAATTTTAAGGATGAATTTGCATAAAGTATCTTTCCAGTTACTGGGAATCAGGATAATAAACCTTTAGAGATTATACCCTTATAGAAAAACAAACAATTTTTCATATAAGTATACATGAACTGTAATAATTAATATATAGTTAATATTTTAGTTTCTGAAAAGACAGTTGTGTACACACACATATATCTTTGCTCTGTCAGTTGAGAGGACCTAGAAGCAACAACACCTTACTAACAACTAGCATACCTAGCACTTAGATCTTGATTTCTAATACCATTCTGCAATAAAATGTATACTGTAATATTACTTGATGTTTCTCTTGAACTAATACTGAAGTTTTCATGTGTCTTGATTTCCCAAAACCAGCTATAAGTTTCTATGACTCTGGGTTCATAAATACTTAACTAATGCCTACTATATTTCAAGCATTCAAGCTTTATGGAGATGAGGCATCCACCCATCTTGATCACAAATACTGACAACAAAACAAATATTAAATATCTAAGTAAGACATTTTCTAATTTTTATAAGGGCTATAAGGAAAGTAAACAACATGATGTGATAGAGAGTAGTGGGAGAGGTCAGCTTCATGGTCTTTAGCAAAGGAACTTCTCAGGAGACAATATTTATGCCAAGAACAGCATGATAAATAAAAGCCAGCCATGGCATGAACTGAGGAAAGAAAATTCCACACAGAAAGGATAACGAGTGCAAAAACTCTGAGGTATGAAAGGGCTTTGTGAGCCAAAGGATCAGAAAGGAGAACAGTGTCTGGAGATGATTGGAGAGGGAGAGTGATATGGGATGAAATTGGAGTAGACACACCATGAACAGGTTTAGAAGACATTGAATATTTTGGATTTTTCCTAAGAGAAATGAGAAGCCAATGAATGGATAGAAGACAAGGGAGTAACATTTATACTTTTACTGTCATTTAAGGTTACTCTGGCTGATGTGTGAAGAATGGATTTGAGAAGGAGCAGGAGGAGAAGCAGGAAGATAAGATTTGAGGCTAATTTCAGTTTTCCAGGTGAGATATGATGCTAGTTAGACTCAGGGAGAGGTAGTGGATATGGAGGCAAGTTGATGGATTTGAGAAATACTTTGGAGATATAAAGACTTGGATTTGCTAGTGAATTAGATCCAGGTGGATGGAAGCACCATTTTTACTGAGATTACAGGATACTTGAAATGGGGCAAGTTTGTGGTGAGGGTAGTTTCATTTGTCACAAGTTGAGACTAGGCTCTCTAGTTAAGCTCTGTATTGGCAGATAACTATGAGGAATGAATAGATATGAATTATCAGCAAGAGAAAATATTCAAGGCCGTGAGACAAGATAGCATCTAAAAGGCCAAGTCAAGAAGAAAAGAGAAACTAAGACTGGCCCCTAAAGCTTTCCAAATTTTAAAGGTCTGATAGAAAATTGGCCAAGAAAGACCAAGAAGAAGCAGTCAATAAGATATTAGGAAGCAAGGGATTGTGGTGTCACAGAAAACAATAAAAGTATGTTTAAAGAAAGAAGGGCCTCAGCTCCAGGAGAACAGTATGGAGATTCCTTTAAAAAATAAAAATAGAACTACCATACGACCCAGCAATCCCACTACTGGGCATATACCCTGAGAAAACCATAATTCAAAAAGAGTCATGTACCAAAATGTTCATTGCAGCTCTATTTACATTAGCCAGGACATGGAAGCAACCTAAGTGTCATCAACAGATGAATGGATAAAGAACATGTGGCACATATATACAATGGAATATTACTCAGCCATAAAAAGACATGAAATTGAGTTATTTGTAGTGAGGTGGATGGACATGGAGTCTGTCATACAGAGTGAAGTAAGTCAGAGGGAGAAAAACAAATACCATATGCTAACACATATATATGGAATCTAAGGGGAAAAAAAAGTCATGAAGAGCCTAGGGGTAGGACGGGAATAAAACACAGACCTACTAGAGCACGGACTTGAGGATATGGGGAAGGGGAAGGGTAAGCTGTGACGAAGTGAGAGAGTGGCATGGACATATATACACTGCCAAACGTAGGGTGGATAGCTAGTGGGAAGCAGCCGCATGGCACAGGGAGATCAGCTCAGGGCATTGTGACCACCTAGAGGGGTGGGATAGGGATGGTGGGAGGGAGGGAGATGCAAGAGGGAAGAGATATGGGAACAGATGTATATGTATAACTGATTCACTTTGTCTTAAGGCAGAAACTAACACACCATTGTAAAGCAATTATACTTCAATAAAGATGTTTAAAAAAAAGAAGCGATGGTGAAATGGATTGAATATTATTGAGAAGTTGGATAAAAAAGAACTTTCCATAGATTTAGGCAACATGGAGAAATATGATGACCTTTTTCAAGAGTATTGGAGTCGTTGGGATGGTACCAAATTGGAACAAGTTAAGAGGAAAAGAGAGGGAGGATTTGGAGGCTGTGAAGATAGATCACAATTGTAAAAGACTTTTCTTATAAAGAGGGAAGATGTGGTGTTAGCTGGTGGGTTATGTGGAGTCAGAGGACATTTGAGATTTTGCATTTTCTTTGGGTTGGCTTTGTTTTATTCATTTTAAGATGGATGTTTCCAGAACATGGATGAATGCCGATGGGGATGAAATGGTTGAGTGAAAAGGACCCTTGATGTGTGAGAGAGAATCCATAAGTTGAAAAGTGATGTTTTAAAATACTGCTGAACTGATCTGACCCTGGCCCTTCGGGCTCATAAATGGAGCACAATCCTTATTGTTCTTATTAGGAAAAACTGGGTCAGCAGAGATAGATAAAACATGGCATAACCCCAATCCCAATACCAACCATGAATCTCAATTTTCTCTCTTTTCTTTCATCTACTAATTTATTTTACATCTGTAGCTGTTAACAAGTTATGAAATATATGCAATGTCATCCTTTCTATAGTTTCCTTATGAAATTTAACTAACGTCTTTAAAAAGAAAATGGTCAAAATTATATAGTGAAAAGAAGGAAGAAACAATAAAGATTTTTATCCACAAACTTATAAACCAGTTTTTTTAAATTTTCAAAAGTTTATTAGACACTGAATTTTTAAAATGATGGTTGTTTGCTGAGGTATGGTCTAAGTACCACTGGTAGTGAGCCATGTGACTTGAAACAGATGAAACAGTAAGGGGTTGGGAGGCGGAGGGATACCCAACTGGAAAGATAGGGCCAAGTTGTTGAAAGGACAGTAAGGGGAACAATGGCTAGGAAGGAAGGGCGGGGAAAAGTGGTATTGGAGGAAAATACAAAGGTTGCTGAAGTTTCTCTGTGTGACTTATTTTGCGTGACTCAGTGTGCATGTGTGTGTGTGTGTGTGTGTGCGCGCACACACACACACATACACACACACACATATTCATAAACTCGTGCCAGTTTGTTGTCTTGGAGTCAGCAAGTCCTGTCTTGGAGTTTTCAGAGCAAGGCTGGGCCAATCGAGATTAGATGACCAGAGAGAGGTCAAGGTCATCTACTGCCAGGCACTGCTGGAACCCAAGACCATGTGCTTTAAGAAGATGAGGGCAGGGGTGAAGTCTCGGAGTCCATTACAGATTCTTCAGAGCTAGCCAAGCTGAGCTATTATAAGATAGCCTTGTCTGTCTACTAGAATTCTATTCTGGTCTTGGCTGAGACGTACAGCTTTGGGAATCCACGTGTATCATCTCACCTCTCTGAGATTCAATAACATGGTATGAACAAGAGTACTATCCTACAAGATTGTGAGTGCTATGCCTGGCTCAAAAAAAAAAAAAAAAAAAAAAGAGAGATAGAACTCTACTTTTAAATCCTCTCAATTCATTGATCAAGTCTTCCAATTAACAAATATAATTGAATTACCTACTTCTTATCTGAAAAAATTGTTGCAAATATCCTAAACATTCTGAATTGATACTTACAAAACTGGGAGTTATTAAATAGCCAAATGTCTGAGGACCAGATCCAGAACAGCCTTTCAGATGGCTTCTGGAAATAAGTTTGTTGAATAAAAACAACTTACAGCTTATGATTAAGAATTAACTTTTAGTTTTGGAGGAATGACTAAATATGTTTTATGTTTCCTACTACATAGATAATGCTGGCTGATATTAAAAATTTTTAAATAGCTGTGCAAAATTAACTTTAAACCTCATTTTCATCTCAAAGTGACAATGTACTATATAACTACTAGTGACCAACAAACCCTATTTTTCTTCACTCCTTTCATTGAAGAACTAATTTGCAGCTCAGAAATTTTGTAAATTAATTACATGCATTATTGCTTTGTTTTACTTATTTTTAAATTTTTGAAAGCCAATAATTAGTATGCTTTGTTATACATGTATGTATTTAGTTATACATGTATAACATATTTTGGTTACACATGTATTCTTATGCTTACTTTATATATATATATCACAAGAAGGCAGTTTTTTTATTCTTGAAATTATAAAGTTTATTATTAAAATAAATTCAAAAAAGAATCTTCTAAAAATATAAGAATAATAATAGGGTGAGGTCATGTCAAACATGGTGAAGGTAATTATTTAAAAACAGGTATAAGAAAAGCTTCCTTAAATAAAGAAAATGGAAAAGTTGATCAATGATATACCTTTTCCACACATCAATGATTAAAGAGAATAAATACATTTTTCAAGATCATTCTAGAGTTAGAACCATGTTTATAAACTTGTTACCACTTTTCTTTAAATAGCCTGAAAATATTATAAAACTTCTTTAAGATAATTGTGCTTAATTATGGTTCCCAGGGTATCAGGGCTGATTAAAAAATATATATATATATTTTTTAATTATGCTGTTGAATAATACTTGAGTTAGTATATCTATATCTAAATTAAACAATGAAATTAAAAAAAAAAAACTACATTACTGCTACCCAAATAGTAAGATTGGGCAAAAATGCTCATAAAATCCTATCCCAGAGCCATGAGCTACCCGAGGTCTTGGGCTACAGTAATAGGTATTCTAATGAAAATGGTGACAGCACCATCTGGTTAGCTTGAAATAAGGTCAGAGTGCAGACCTAGAAGGGCAATACTTGAAAAGTTGCCTGAATTTTGTCTTGCAAAGGTAACATTTGCCTTATCTCTAAAAATTGCTTACTTTACTCAGTTTTATGGGCCCAAAGACTTGAAAACTGAAAGTTAAAAGCTCTCTGAATTATTTTTGGTATTGGCTCAGTGACAAGTTCAAGGAAAGATGCCACCCTAGAAAATGATTTCTTCTGTGTCTACTCACTACTCATCACAGGAGAAACTAAGAGAACAGAAACCTGATACATATGATTTAGAATTTCAGAAATTTGAGAGCTGGAGAGGACCCACCTCAAGATGATCTAACATGATTTGCACGAATGAAGAAATTAAGGCCCCAAAGTTTAAGTGGCTTGTGCACACACCCCCACACACATGCATGCACACAGCTGGCTAATGATACAGAAAATTTCACATGTTCTCTGCAAGATAAGGCCTTTTCCCAACAATATGAGGAAGGAGTCTCCACATCTATTTTTGTTATTTCATTGAAGTCCTTTCTTTCAAGCAAAAGTAATAATAATAAATTCCAATATTTTATCTCATGATTCCTCTGCATTTTCTTTTTTTTTTCTTTGCACTGAGACCCCGACATTCCTCGGTATTTATTGTATTTCCCCACCTAGGACCCCACCCCTCGCGAATAAAAGGCCCTCTCGTCTGGCCAAAATTCTGAAATTGCTTCGTGTCCGCTGTTTGCTTTGAGGGCAGCTCTCTGCATTTTCTATCCTAAAATGTATCTCCCTAAGAAATGCAGATTTCCTAAACGCTGCTTAGTGAGAACAGCAGGAATAATGGCGACCCTTCTGAGCAGGTACTGGAAATGGTGAGACCCTCAGCTCAACTGAACAGCCCTCAGTTGGGTGTTTTGTGAGGCACCTTTTGGGCTCTATTAACTCAAGGGACAAACCCTCCCCTTCCTGCAGAAGCCCTTGGAGCCAGTTCACAGGCAACAAAGTGGACTTCATTTCTAAAAAATAATATATACCCACAGAATTATTTTTCTGATCATAAAAGTAATAATTCATGGTTATTATAGAAAAACTGGAAACCTGGAAAAAGAATAGGAAAGATAGAAATCAATCACAATCTCACTGCGGTGGGAAATTATTGATTTTATTTTCAGAATTCATTCCGACTTCCTCAAGACCTCTAGTTTTATTTTTGAATCCTTGCCCTTCTGGGAAAGCAGATGTCCTTTTGAGCCCCAAAAAGGTACCCAATGAAGGTCTATCCCCTGTCCACAGCCGCAGTGTGTCCATGGCTCAGGTGTAAAGCTGAATCTCCTAAGTCAACTCTGAGAATGCTTTTTATGTTAAGGATATTATCTTATTGTCATATTTATTGCTAATATTTCCCAATCTGTTTTTTTTGTTTATTTTATGACATTTCAATCTAAATAATTTTTGAATTTTTTCATAAATGCAAGTATACATTTTTTTCTTTAGAATTCTGTCATTGCTTTTATATTTAAAGTTCCTTTCTGCTGTGGTCCAAAAGTTTGTGTCCCCCACAAATTCATATGTTGAAATCCTAACCCCCAAAGTTGGCAGTATGAAGAGGTGGGGCCTTTGAGAAGTGATTATCTCATGAGGATGGAGCCCTGGTGAATATCAGTGCCTAAGAAAAAGGACCTCACAGAGCTCCCTCACCCCCTTTCCCATGTGAGGACACAGCAAGAAGACACCAGTTACAACCAAGAAGCAGTTTCTCACCAGAACATAAACATGCTGGTCCCTTGATCTCAGACTTTCAGACTCCAGAACTGTGAGAAATAACATTTGATTGCTTATAAACTACCCAGTCTGTGGTATTTTGTTATCACAGTCCAAAAGCATAAGATAATTACCTTTCAGAACTAAGCCATAAGCACTTAGACTTTGCCTAGGTTTTATGGCACTGAAGAAAAATTTTAATACTAGTTCAAAAAGCAGCTGAGAAACTGTAAGAAGTGCTTTCTGCCCATATAGTCTTAAGGTGATTCTTTTTCTCTGTGTTATTTTAATTACTAATTTATTTAGCATTCATGCAAAATATATTCATCGAGTTCATGCCATGTGTTAAACACTGTAGTAGATAGAAAAACAGAATTTCTACTAGAATGAAATTAGAATTATAATAGAATGTCACAAAAGTGTGCCTTGGAGAATTATGGAGAGAACTTCCCCCTTTGCCTCATGCTTGGAAGTATTAAGAAGGACTCCGTCAAGGACTTTGAGCAGAGAGAAGAGTTTAAAGGCAGAGACACAAAAAAAGAATGGCTTAAGCAGAAGTATCAAGAGGGAGAAGCACAGGGAAAATGATTCACCTTTGCTGGAACTTAGGACACAGGAAGGAAAGTAGTTAAAAATAAGAATGGAGAAATGGAATGAACACAACATAGGGGCCTTGAAAATCAGACGTTAGCCGTGGCAAAGTGAGTCTCTTCAAAGCGTTTTTGCAGGAAATTGAAAAGAGATGTTTCAGGAACTATATCCTCAAATTGCATTTAGTGGGAAGAAAAGACTGAAGAAGTACATATGTCTAAACCTTAAAATAAAATAAAAAGAAACCTAACAGGTTTTAATAGTGTCAAAGGAATGTCCCATGATAGCAAATAAATTGAACTACATGTACAATTTTCTTAACAGTAACAAAATTCATTATCACTTTAGAGGAAAATTACTACATTGTCCTTCCTTCCTACTCATTAGAGTATGAAAGGGCCAGAAATGCCATCCCTCCTACCTACTATTAGGTCCCCAGAGGCAGAAAAAGCAATTCTAATGAGGAATTAGTCAAATACAAGCAAGAAGACTAGACATAATGAGTATTCTCCTCCCTCTTGGCCCCTAAAGATTTCCAAATACTATATTTAAATTTTGATGTAAATACGACTCTTCTTTTACATTTTAATTGCTTCTTTGGCTGATAGCTATCTTTGGAGAGGCTGACAGTCATATTTTTAGCCACTATGAATATCTAATTTTTATTCATGCATTGTACTCTTTGCTACTGTGAAGCTAAATTTGAGCTTAAAGTGGGATTTTTTTTCCTGCTGCAATTATTCTCTCTACCACACACAGCGTATTTTGAATCCTGTTGTTCTTCATGGTTTCTCCTGGGGGCAAAGTGAACTTCATAGAGCCAATTTATGCCCTCCTATAGCAATTTTATGAGTCTGAAACTATGGAGCCATCCCTATGTGATTTTCATATACCTTGGAGAATTAGATTCAGCTGTAATAGAATTAATCTTTGTATTATATTTCATGAAATGTTGATATGCCTGTTGCCATACTAGCTCAGAATGCCCTGAAAATAATCTACCTTAAAAATATTAAATATTGAAAATAAAAGTGGTTTACATTATTCATGGTCAGTTTGACAGGATGCCCAGATGTAACTAGGGTCTTTATTTGAACTAAATCCTGATCTAGAACGCTATTGTAAACGTGACCCCTAGGTTTTTACGGCCAGGCTACAGTTTGAATGAAAAATCACCTCATTTAAACATAGTTTCAGGTAATGTTTTTCTTGATTTTTATACAATGAAGTGTTTTACTGCAGGGGCTGGGGGATAACGTACAAATTTTCAAATCAATGTGCTCAGCGCTTCTGGAGAAATTAGTTCACTTTTCATAGAGCTAAAATCATATACATTTATACTCAAGCATTAAATTCCTAAAAATATCTCTTCCATGATACTTACCTGATAGCAGCACATAAGTATTTTAGTTCAAATTCAATTATTTGAACATTCTGGTTATGCTCTTATAACAACAAAAACAAAACTGCTCAAAAATGTCAATTGTTAAAATATTTCAACAACTTCATAAGAATAGGTTAAACTCGGTGTCATGATAGATTAGAAAATAAATACACAGAATTGTTGAAGTAGGCTTTAGTTTATAATTAAACTTATGCAAAATATGATACAATTAACCATATTATAAAATCATAATTATAACCATATAAAATTAACCATATTATAACTTAGGAAACATTTTTTAAAATATAGAAAAAAGCAATTCTAGAATAATCTTCATAAGAGCAAAATGCATATATTAAAATAAATATCTATGTAGATATTATTTAAGCAAGTGATTCAATTATTGAATGATGGCTTAATACAAAAAAATATTAAAAATTAGAAATAAGTGCAAGAGGTTAGAGAAAATGTGGTTGTCTGGATACTTATTGATCATGGACTATTAAGAAGTTACTGAGGGCTTCCCTGGTGGCTCAGTGGTTGAGAGTCCGCCTGCCAATGAAGGGGACATGGGTTCGTGCCCCGGTCCGGGAGGATCCCACATGCCCGGAGCGGCTGGGCCCGTGAGCCATGGCCGCTGAGCCTGTGTGTCCGCAGCCTGTGCTCTGCAACAGGAGAGGCCACAACAGTGAGAGGCCCGTGTACCGCAAAAAAAAAAAAGAAGTTACTGAGAGGATCTCTGGTATGACTTCAGAAAATGCAAAGTAGAGCAACCTCAAAAAATTATAAGCAAATCTTCAAATCCTACTAATTAAAGCAAAAATAATAACAATGTATACCAGGTATTTTAACAGATTTAGAAGTAAAATGTGTGTCAATGATAACATAAAAGATAGGAGGGAGAGAAAATGGGAGTAATTTTATGCAAATTTCTTACATTACTGTGGAGTGATACTATATTATTTGGAGGTAGACTCAAGTTAAAGATGTGTATTAAAATCCCTGAAGAAACAACTTTAATAAAAGAAAACAATGAGGTATAGCTAATAAGGCACAAAGTAGAAATAAAACGAAATCATAAGAAAAACATTAATAGAAGAGAAGACAAGATAAACACTGGAACAAAGATCATATGGGATGTATATAAACAATAAACTTGTAGATTTAAATCAAACCATAGTGATATTTAAATTAAAAATTAACATTAAATATAAATAACACTGAATAAAAATCAGAAATTGTTAGAATTAAAAAGCTAAAAACAATTATATGTTGTCTACAAGAAACAAAATTTACACTGCTGTCTGGTATATTTGAAGGTTTTTCAGAGAGTAGATCATAAGGGTTCTCATCACAAGAGAAAAAAGATTTTTTCTGTTTTTCTTTTGTACCTGTATGAATGATGGGTGTTCACTAAACTTATTGTGGTAATAATTTCATGGAGTATGTAAGTCAAATCAATATGCTGTACACCTTGAACTTACACAGTGCTGTATGTCAGTTTTACCTTAGTAAACCTGGGGGAAAATAAAGAAAAAAATTAAATATAAGACAAAATGAGGGTAAAAGTAAAAGGATGTGACAAAACTGATATAAGATAAAGTAGATTTTAAAAGATGAATATTACTAGGAATAAAGAGGGATGTTTCATAATGATAAAGAGATTGATTCATCAGGAGGATATAAAAATCAGAACTGTGTCTGTATCCAAAAAGCATAACTTCCAAATAAATGAGGGAACATGAAAACTGGTGGAGCTGAACAAAGAAATACACCAGTCAACAATTTTAGTTGGAGATTTCAACACTATTCTCTCAGTAATTGACAGAAAAAGTAGAGCGGTAATCAGTAAGACTATAAAAGACTTTAGCAACTCTATTAACCAACTTGACCTAATTGATATTTATGGCTAACTCCACCCCAAAATAGATATATTAGACTTTCAACTATACTGTAACATTCACCAAAGTAGGGCCTATACTGCACCATAAAACCAGGCTCAATACATTTAAGATGACTGAAAACATACAAAGTATTTGCTATTCAAAATGAAATTAAGCTAAAAATCAATGATATAGAAAAAAATCCCCAAATGGGGAAAATAAACAACATATTTCTAAATTATACATGGATCAAAGCAGAAATCCAAGAAAATTAGAAAATATCTTGAACTGAAAGAAAATGAAACCATAGTACATAAAATTTGTTAGCTGCAACTAAAATAGTGCTTTCAAGGGAAATCACATCAATAAATGCTTACCCTAAAAATAAGAAAGATCTCAAATCTAAGCTTCCACTCTAAGAAACTAGGAAAAGAAGAGAATATTAAACCCAAAGCAAGTAGAAGAAAGGAAGTACAAAATGTAAGGCTAGAAATCAAAGAAATGGGAAAACAATAAGGAAAATCAATTAAATCAAAAGTTGGTTACTTTAAAAATATTATTAAAATTGGGAAACTGCTAGTAACACATCTGAAAAAAAAATAAGGAATTAACGTGCTTATTCTAACATCACAAACACTTCACTTCTAATTGTATAGATATTAAAAGATAGCAAATATCATGAGCAACTGTATACCAGTAAATTTGAAAACAGATGAAATGGCCAATTTTCTTGAAAGACACAAACTACCAATCTCCCATAAGATGAAGTAGGTAACCTGAACAGTCTTAAATGAACTTGTGGTTAAAATCTTTCGACAAGGTCTTCCCTGGTGGTGCAGTGGTTAAGAATCCACCTGCCAATGCAGGGGACACGGGTTCAAGCTCTGGTCCAGGAAGATCCCACATGCCGTGGAGCAACTAAGCCCGTGCACCACAACTACTGAGCCTGCACTCTAGAGCCCATGAGTCACAACGTCTGAGCCCGCATGCCACAACTACTGAAGCCTGTGAGCCTAGAGCCCATGCTCTGCAACAAGAGAAGCCACCGCAATGAGAAGCTCGTGTACCGCAACGAAGAGTAGACTCCACTCACCGCAACTAGAGAAAGCCCCCAGGCAGCAATGAAGACCCAATGCAGCCAAAAATAAATAAATAAATAAAATAAGTTTATTTTTTAAAAAAAGAAAGAGAACTAAAAAAAAAAAAAGCTTTCAACAAAGGAAATTCTAGATTCAGAGGTCTTATCTGTTGAATTCTACCAAACACTTATGAAAGAAATAATCCCAATTCTACAAAAACTTATTCAGGGACAAGAATAGGAGGAAATATCTTCCAATTCATTTTATGAGGACAGC
Organism: Kogia breviceps; assembly: GCF_026419965.1. Classification (NCBI taxonomy): domain Eukaryota; kingdom Metazoa; phylum Chordata; class Mammalia; order Artiodactyla; family Physeteridae; genus Kogia; species Kogia breviceps. Next base: position 10,447,296 of record NC_081318.1, read on the forward strand.
ACTTACCCTGATATCAAAACAAGACAAAAACTGAAAGAAAACTTCAGACTATTATCTACAATGAAAAGCCACAAAATCATTTAAAAATTTTATCAAATTAAATCCAAAGATACATTTCTTAAAGCAATACATTATGACCAATTAGGATTCACTCTAGAATACAAAGTTGGTTTAACACTAGAAAATCAATCAATGTGATTCACCAAATTGTGATATTAAAGTTAAACATTATTTGACTGCAGTACTAAAGAAAAAAAAAAAACTGAACAAATTTCCACAAATAAACACTCAGCAAGTTAGAAATAGAAAAAACTTTCTCAAATTGAAAAAGGAGACCTATGGAAAGCCAACAGCTAACATAATATGTGATAGTGTAATACTGAATGTTTTTGGTGTAGAAACAGGAGCAAAACAAGAGTGCCTGCTCTCACCATTTCTATTCAAACACAGCACTGGAGGTTCTGATTACAACAATAAGTAGAGGGCAATATAAGTCTATTTATAAGTCTACTGGTAGACCCTAATGTCATTACATTACATTGTGAGAGGGAGAAACAGCCAAAATATTTGACAACTCATTTCCTGAATTCAACTAAGGCCCCTAGGGTTTTGTTTTGATTCATTTGTTTGTTTGTTTGTTTAGTAAATGGCACTGCTTCATCATGTCTTCTGATCATAGCCTAAGAAAGACACTAACCAAAACACACCAATAAGGGTCAAACAAGCAATACTAATGAATTAATCAATCAACTAACAACCTGTAGAGAATTTTCTCAAGGATTTATTGGCTGTCCCTACTGTATCCCCCTTAGCTTGTCAAGCTGTATATTGATCTGATAAATAAAGACTAAACCTACTGTGGTAATCATTTCACATGATATGTAAATCAAACTATTGTGCTGTACCCCTTAAACTTATACTGTGATGTATGTCAATTCTTTCTCAGTAAAACTGGGAAAACTATTTTTTAACTTAAGTTTATTTTTTTAAAGAAAAAGATGATCTGTACTAATTCAGCAGGTGGGTTGTCTCTTGTGGATTACCTGTGAAGTTTTGACTAAATTGCATTTTAAATGCATTTCTAAAATGAAAATTCCACTATATATAATCTCAGTGTTCAAAATTATATTGAATAACTATGTACATGATAAAGTTAACCACAACAATGAGCTGTAATAGATTTAATTTTCCATCCCGTTAATTTTTCACCTCTGGAGTAGGTCCTGCTTTGCTCTTCAGTTACTGAATTTGGTTGTATTCATCGTGTGATTCCCTGACGATGCGCTCAGAAGTAACACGGGTGAATTCCAATTTTGAAAATAATACCCGTAAAGCTTATGTATGGGAAAGGTGAGGGTATATCTCATGTATTCTTCCTTGATACACGTAAATGCATGCACACATACGTACATACACGTAGGCATAGACATATTGCACTGCAAATCTCTCATTTCACAAACTAGAAATACACAACTCAATTCTTTATTCCTAAATTCCTAGTTATTAAAAGTGTATATTCTTATGTGATGAACTTCTTGTACTTGGCTGAAAACCTCACACTACTTCTAAAATTGTAAGTAGGGAAGTGTATTTCTATCTTTATTATTCCCTTGTTTTGTATTAGTATATATGCAAAGTCATACATGAATGGACTGTGCTAATAGAAAATTAAATGAATATTCCAAGGTCACACAGAAACTGCTGACATCACACGGTGATGTGTGATGCTGTCTGTAGGCAGCATTAATTTCTGTTCTATGATCCAAAGTTTTGATAACTATTGAAACTATATGCAAGCATGTTGGGACATCTTGATTCTTTTTTAAAGGTAAGAGCATTGCTGCTTACTGTCTGTCATTCTTAATCAAAGAAACCCTGAAAACTTAGAAATAAGAAATGTGAATAAGTGCAGGTGCCTGATTAGGGAGTTGAGAGGGAGAAGGGAAATGGGAAAGAGATCAGAATGGTTGCCTCCATTCTCAGACCCAGATAAGGTCCCTGCACGCCGGGCGCTTCACACTTGGGGCTAGAAGAGGAGAACAGGGAAGAAGTGGGGTTTGGGAGCAGTTTGCTCTGGCTCAGAGAAGGGCGAGTGGGAGTAAAGCCCACAAACTCACTGGAGCATCCCGCCCTCCCACTACTCCCTGCGTTCCCGCACTGATCTGACATGTGTGCTCATCGCGGTCTTGTTTATGAAGATCAGTCTTCTCGTGCTAATAGATGTTCACGGCAATGAAGAATAAAGCAGGATATCAGGACTGACTGTGCATAAGAAGTTGTCATGGTAAAAGTAAGAGGATTGGCTTAGCTGACAGACGAGTGTGATTTCAGCGGAAGGGTGAGTGTGATTAACCACCGATTCAAGGGGAAAACCAAACGGGAGCAAAACAGGGAAAGCTAGGGAGGAGACATTTATTTACACCTCTCCCTGGTCATCCATCTTAAGTAAACAGAACAGCATTATTCTCGGGAATCTTATTACTATAAGAAACTATACTTGTGTAAAAAAAAAAAATATATATATATATATATATATGTATACACACTAATATCTGTGAGCATTTAAACATTTCCAGTGCACTCGCAAATCTCAAGCACCACATGAAAGCAGTGAAATGACATCTGAGAGACATTTTCAATTACATTTCAAAAGGATATAAATGATCAGAATAATAAAAATAAAAAAACGTGCCTGTCAGAATATCTACATTTTCTCACATTTATCTTGAATACACGTTCAGTACTTTCATAGGGCGAGCTCTGGAAATCAAGACTGTAAATGAAATATCATTGGCATCCCCTTCTCATTTCAGCTGTGGTGTGAGTGAAGAGTGGTAATGTCTCGATAAATAATTTTAGCTTCAGTCTCTTTTACCCTCATTCCCAACAGATGAGCAATTTCTGAAAAGCAACTGTAGAAGATGCACTTTTACCTCTTCACCAAAAACCTATAAAAATGAAATATATTGTGATATTTATCACCATGTATATTACAAACCACCATGGAGATCCAGTACAAATGGCTTTTTTCTCTGTGGCACCGACCTTCAAAAGTGATGATGTGAAAAGCCATAGACTTTATGACAGCTTAACTAGAAATACATTACAGCTGCTATATTAATAGGTAGTTGTGGTTTTGCTATAAAGCTTGAATATGAAAAGAAACTCTGATCCTCATGGTCTGCTATAAACTTTAAATATGCAGAAAAATATGTCCCTGAAAGCAGCCAGAGGACGCTGAGACAATGTTTATGTGAAACGATGCCATCCCTTCTTCTTCGCCTCCAAACTTAATGGCAGTTTTTGCATTCAGTCCATAAATTCAGCATTAGCAGCTGAATCACTGGCATAATGTTTAGCCCAGCAAGTCAGAAAAGCTTCCCAGAACTGCGTAAGTGTACATATTTGCACTTGTAGATCCCTGTGTATGGTGACGTGAATCTTTATGTATAGATAGGCTTAAACTCCTTATGAAATCAATGAGTGAGTATATTTCAGTGACCAAATGCTGAGCAGTGAAAAACTGATGGTCATTGAAACGTTACTTTGAAAGTGTCAAACATTTCTTCTGTACCTTCAAAATATTTTCATCTAGGTAAACGTCACGATTTTACATTTTTAGTAGCTTATCTAACACCTATAATCAGTTTGGTCAATATTTTAGTTTTAAGTGGACACAATTTCCCTGACATGTATATGACATTACGGTGCATGCCAAGATAATTTTTATAGTATTTTAAATTAATTTGCAAACATCCTCAAACAGGTATATAATTTCTTTTCTGATGATGGTACAGGTGGGCATGAGATGTAGCTTAAACATGCCCTCTCTAAGAGGCTCAGACATTAGAGGACCCGTCGTAGCTCTGGCTGCTATAATAAAATACCATAGACTGAGAGGCTTAAACAAGAGACATTTATGTCTCACAATTCCAGAGGCTGTAAAGTACAAGGCCAAGGTGCCTGCAGATTTGCTCCCTGGTGAGAGCCTTCTTCCTGGCTTGCAGATAGCCACCTTCTCACTGTCTACTCACATGGCACAGAAAGCTCTCTGTCTTCCTTTACTTGCAGTGACAGTATCCCACTTAGAGCCTCACCCTAAGGACCTCATCTAAACCTAATTACCTCCCAAAGACCCCACCTCCAAACACCACTATATTAGAGGTTAGGATTTCAACATATAAATTTTAGGAGGACAAAATTCTGTCCACAGCAGAACCTAATGTCTTTATCCATGTTAGCAGATTTATCAGTTTTGGGAAATTATTCAAACCACAGGAATGAGGAGGAAGCCACTTACGTTTATTTTTATATTATTGCCATAACTAATTTCTTTTTTTTTTGTGGTTCGCGGGCCTCTCACTGCTGTGGCCTCTCCCATTGCGGAGCACAGGCTCCGGACGCGCAGGCTCAGCGGCCACGGCTCACGGGCCCAGCCGCTCCGCGGCACGTGGGATCCTCCCGGACCGGGGCACGAACCCGTGTCCCCCGCATCGGCAGGCGGACCCTCAAGCACTGCGCCACCAGGGAAGCCCTACCATAACTAATTTCTGAATGGTGGTTTTGCACACAATCAGCATTTGGTGGCTTAGAAGGCTAAAAACTAAAAGAAAAAAGATAAAGGACCTATATATTTTAATGAAAGTACTAACTATGACAGAACAAATTAAGAAAAAAACATTTTTACATTAATGAGAATGATTTTTGAGAAGAGAGGCGGAGATAATAATTCTGCACACTTTAAATTATTTTTTTTCTGATAGTTTTCTTTGCCCTGTATGCTTTATAACTGATGATTTTATTTGTTCTTTGAGGTTTACAGTTTTGAAGAGTTTCAGTTTAATCATGTCTCATCTATTCCACAGTGGCCAGAACTGATCACTTTATGTGTCAAAATTTAAAATCTAATCTGTTCAAGGCTGTAACTCCTTCACAGATGTGGCTATTTAAATGAAAATTGAAATTAGTTAATATAAAAATAAAACTTAAACATGTAAAATTTAGTTTCTCAGTCATATTAGCCACCTTTCAAGTGCTCAATAGCCACATATAGCTAATGGCTACTATATCTGGCAGTGCAGACTGAGAACATTACCATCACTGTGGAAGATTTTACAGAACAGGCCTGCTCTAGAGTGTCAGGAAATTATGGCCTGTGGGCCAAGCCTGCCTGCCATGTGTTTTTGTAAATAAAGTTTTATTGGAATGCAGCCACACCTATTCCTTTATGCCTTATCTATGGCTGCTTTTGTACTATCCCAGCAGCCTTGAATCACTGCAAAAAGAAACCATATGCCCTGCAAAATCTAAAATATTTGTTATTATCTAGCCCTCTACAGGAAAAGTGTGACAGCCCCTGCTCTAGAGGATGGATACCTTAGGAGTTTGTAGCTCAGACTCTACAGGTCAACATACTGGAATTTGAACCCTATTTCTGGCAGAAATTAAGTTCTCTAAGCATTCTTTTTAATTGTTTGTAAAATTGGAATTGTAATAATATTGATCTTACAGACTCATGTGAGGATTAAATGAACGAATTATGTAAAACACTCAGCACAATGACTGAAACATTGTAAGCCCTCAAAAAACATTTCTTGTTAGGTTTTTAATCATTGTTATGTTCACTAATATTATTCTTGTGACCTGTAAAAGATGTGCAAAGGTACCCCCTCTTTCAAATCTTAAATCAGCGCCATAGCTCAAGAAGTGACAAATTAACCAAAGGTACAAAGGCCAAATATTTTATAGGCTTGATGGTGACCTAGGTATATAATTTACTTCAGGCAATGTATATGAATGTTAAAAAATAAATATCTTTTGAAATTTTATATGCATTTCCTACCTAGTGTGTGAGACACACAAACACATCTGAAATATCCCATGCCTAGGAACCAGCAAGACAAACTTTATCTGAAATTCCTTGGGTTCCTACTCAAAGGCTTGGTCCTATGAAGCTGTTGACTAGTTAAATCTGTCTTCCTAGCCATTATCAATAAATCTAGAAACAATAAATGCTGGAGAGGGTGTAGAGAAAAAGGAACCCTCTTGCACTGTTGGTGGGAATGTAAATCGATACAGCCACTATGGAGAACAGTACAAAGGTTCCTTAAAGAACTAAAAATAGAAATACCACATGACCCAGCTATCCCACTACTGGGCATATGCTCTGAGAAAACTCTAATTCAAAAAGATTTAAGTACCACAATGTTCATTGCAGCTTTATTTACAATAGCTAGGACATGGAAGCAACCTAAGTGTCCATCGACAGATGAATGGATAGAGAAGATGTGGCACATATATACAATAGAATATTACTCAGCCATAAAAAGAAACGAAATTATTTGTAGTGAGGTAGATGGACCTAGAGTCTGTCATACAGAGTGAAGTAAGTCAGAAAGAGAAAAACAAATACTGTATGCTAACACATATATATGGAATCTAAAAAACAAAAAGGTTCTGAAGAACCTAGGGGCAGGACAGGAATAAAGATGCAGATATAAAGAACGGACTTGAGGACATGGGGAAGGGGAAGGGTAAACTGTGACGAAGTGAGAGAGTGGCATGGACATATATACACCACCAAACATAAAATAGATAGCTAGTGGGAAGCAGCCTCATAGCACAGGGAGGTCAGCTCGGTGCTTTGTGACCACCTAGAGGGGTGGGATAGGGAGGGTGGGAGGGAGACGCAAGAGGGAGGGGATATGGGGATATATGTATATGTATAGCTGATTCACTTTGTTATACAGTAGAAACTAACACAACATTGTGAAGCAATTATACTCCAATAAGGATGTTTTAAAAAAACCTGTACAGCACAGAGATAATTATGTTTTGTAGAATATGGATTGTTAGGCATTTTAAATTGATGCTTACCAGCAATAAGTTATTTGCTGAATAGCAATCCTTTTTTCTTAAGAGAAACCCCCTTGAGATTTAATGTATACACATTATATCTTATACACATATAAGATCATTTTAAAGCATATTTATAGAACATAAAATTCACCCATTTTAACTGTAAAGTAGTATGGTTTTAGTGAATGTATAGAGTTGTGCAACCACAACGAGAAATAAGTTTTAAAACACTTTAATCAACCCTCCAAATTCCCTATATGCCCTTTTGTGGTCAAGCTGCCCCTTGTCCCCAGCCACAAGGCAAGTAGAGCTGCTTTCTGCTGTTATGTTTTTTCTTTTTCCAGAATTTCATGTTCATATGTCATATGTGTTTTGTGTCATTTATTTTTTTACTTATCATTATGTTTTTGAGATTCTTCTACATTGTTCTGTATATGAATAGTTTATTCTGCTTTACTTGCAGTTGTATTCTGTTGAATGTATGTGCCACATTTTGTTTATACATGGACCAGCTGATGGATATTTGAGTTGTTTCTATTGTTTGGTTATTGTGGATGATGATGCTATGAACATTTGTGTATAAAAACAAAATCTGTCTTCCAAGTTTGATAATACTCTAATCGCCATTCATTGTAGCCTTGCGGAAAATGACTGGACTCTTTGGCTTGATACTTATGGCCATGTGCAGACTCTATACTATCTAATTTTTTCTTTAGTTTCAGCTACATAGCAGTAGCCTCTTCTCATAAAAGATTAGGAGGTATAGGGGAAGTATTAACAGAAAAGGACTTTGTTGATAAAAGAGCCACCTACATATGGTAGAAATCAGCCCTTGGCAAAATTGTGGGGAGGCTGCCAATGTGATCTCACCTCCCCTTTCTCTCACCTCTCTTGATTCGGGAGCTTCTCACACCCTGGCATTCCCCACTCCCAGCCCACTGAAATCACTGAACTCCCTGTTTCCATGCGACCCTCCCAGTGCCTACAGCCTCCCTCCCGGACATTAATGCGCCAGGCAGATGCCCCAGCTGTACAAGGGCTAATGGGTGTTGGACCAAATAAGAGTGTACAAAGATCAAGTGCTGTGGGAAACCTACACAGTATGACAGGCTGTTCTCAGGGTTTTTTTAAATTTTTCCTTCCACTTTTTCGTCATCCCATCATTATGGACTTTTAGCAGCATATATTACCTGCAATAGTATATATTATTACTTGCATGGGATGACCCTCTATCCTAAAATACTACCTACCAAAGTTATTTCCAAATGAGCCTTGAAATAAAAAGAAGGGCAGGGCAGGTGTGTGGGAGGAGGATGTTGCCCTTTATATGCACCAAATAAAGAAAGAAGGATAAAAAGGAGATGGAAACAAATCTATACAGAGAATTTGCCATGTGCTTAGAACTAGGCTAGGCACATTATAAGTAGTAACTCAGTAACTAATTTTGTCGATGTGTTTCTAAAGCAGGTATTAAAAGGTCCCTTTTGTTACCAGCAAAACTGAGATTCAAAGAAAATTCGTAATTTGGTAATAAATGATAGAGCTGGAATTCAAAGTCGAGTCTGTCTGATTTCAACATTTATTCCCTTCTACACTGTATTATCTCTCATTAAAGTAACCTATAGCACATGCTATTTTATATGGTGGAACTTTTGTATAAAGTGAAAAAATTATCTGTAATTCACCTCTTTCATAAATCTGGATTGTAGCACAAATTTGATAAACATGTAAATAGTCATAAATTCCAGGAATGGATCTGAATTACAGGAGACACATATAAATCTATACACTAAATAACTGTCCTTCACTTACATTTGCAGTGAAGGCCATGTTTGAACAGCAGCTGGCAGAGCTTCTGGAGTTTACCTGCTTGGGTTCACTGCTTGGCCCTGCACCTGTGCACTACATCTTGCACTGTCTTTCTAGAACACATGCTTCCAAGGACCCCAGAGCATTTATCTTCATCTGGAGCGCGTGGAAATAAATGGGACTGAGCATAATCCACTAGATGAAACTTGACCTTGTTGTTTATTTCTGATGACTTCAGAGATCAGATCTCTCCCCATGAATCACCCTGGCAGATGATTTCAGATTTCTGCCGTCGGTACACCGGAAAAAGCACTTTAGTGTTCAGGATTTTGGTTTGTTTGTGAAGAGCCTCAACTTTGAAATTCTGCTTTTTCAGAGCTTAATGAAGCTTGAAATTGGTGACCTACAGAACATTTTGCTTTCTAATGCTTTTTCTGAATCAAACCAAGACTTGAACGTCTCGTCGAACTTGAAAAAACTCATTCTTCATCCCAAATTTTGTCTTGGAAAGACCCAAAGTCACATTAGGCTGGTAAATATCTGTAGATGAAGATGCTTTTTTTTTTTTTTTTTTTTTTTTTTTTAGTTAACAACATTAGTATTTATCGTGCAAAGTTGCATTAGGAGTTCATTTTCAAAGTACAATTATCATTCAATAATACTAAGATATTTTAATCTTCAAACTATTCAAGAACAAAATAAACTACAAGATAATACTGTGATAGCAGAGGCTACCAATAGTTGAGTGCTTTTTCTGCCTTCGATGTTGCTAAGGATTTCATACACTGATCTCACTTATTTAAACAGCACAAGAACTCTGAGATGCATGTTTCATTGTCCTCATTTTGCCAATCAGTAAACAGAGACTCAAGGAGGTTACACGATTTAACTAGTTTCTGTTAACAACTGATTGCGTATACAGAATTTGAACTGAGACTGTTTGAGGCCAAGGAAGACGTGCTGAATTACAAGTGACAAAAAGAAAAGGTGCAAAGATAAGAACTCACATTTGAACCCAGGACATTATGCAAACCACAGGGCAACAAGTGCAATGAAAATGTACTGTTTCTCTAGAAATATCTCCAGTTCTGCCCCAGTGTCTAGATCACCCTCTGTGACCAGCCTAGTGGTTCTCAACCGTAGCCTTACTTCACAAGCACCTGGAAAGCTTTTGAAAAAATACCTAATATCTGAGCCTCACCAAGTAGATCCAAATACGGGGGGGTAGGGTGGGGTCCGAGTATCAGATATGGGTCTCATGGCCATTTCGATAAATAGGTCAGTTAGCATCAGAGAGACAGGGTGACTGTGATAATAGTAGAGGTGATGTTCGCTTTCGTTGTGTTAAGGGGAGGGAGATGTGAAAGAACAACTGGATAGAGGAAATCCCAAACAAATTCTTCCAGCATTTTCAGGCTTGAAAATTATCAAAAGCTACATCAATGCTTGATGACACCCCCATAGACCTGTCCTAGGCCCACTAAGGTCCCAGTAAATCTTTCTGTGTCCTGACAAGTAAAGTAGCCAGGCAGTTCAGTAAGTGTATTACAGTTAAAAATATCTGATGGTGATAAACAGATGAAGTGATTTCAGTGTTCATTGACTCGACATGGACGTGGGTGCAATGGGGCTTTTCATAAAACTGCTGGCATTTCATAAAAGCAAATCTTATTGCCAAAAACTCCTCTTCCAAACTAACATGATTCTTTTCCATGGGGGTTAATTCAACAAACAAAAAAGCACAATAAATGGAACAAGTCTGGAGACATACTTCATTGGGTCAAGGCAGTGTCAATGCCACCATTAGAAGTTTCTTCCATTTTACAGAGTAAATAAGATCTTGGTAAAGAGAAAAGGACAGAGAAGAAAATTGCTTTGGGTTGGATGGTGCCAACTTGGGAAGCAGGAAGCCATTTAAAAATAGATCCTTAGTAAATACTATAATACCTGCCACTAAGATTGCAAAATAGTAGTAAACCCAAGAAAATGCTTTACCCCTTGTAGGCACTATGTATGTCTTCTGGACGATGCAATTTATAAGGCTTGAGAAGAAAGAACGCACCCTCAGTAAGCCAATGGTTTCCTGCATGAATGTACATTTTTCAAACTTGGTCTCAGAAGTGTAGGAAGCTCATATACATCAGATAAATTCCCATTTTGTTGCAGAAGTTTCAAAACATTCCAGAGATAGAAAACCACTAAGAAAAATCATAAGCACCTCATATAAAGACTGCTGGAAGCTTGTAGGAAGATTACATGTGGATTGCAAGATTCTTTATATGAACCGTAAATATCCACTTTTCTGCTCATTTCTATAGCTTTCCTGGGCCCATTGAAAAGATTGAAATGTTTTCAAAATCTAGGTTAAAAAAATAATACAAGTGTTTTACAGGCCTTTAAAAAACTAAAAATAGAACTACCATATGACCCAGCAATCCCACTACTGGACATATACCCTGAGAAAACCATAATTCAAAAGGACACATGTACTCCAACATTCATTGCAGCACTATTTACAATAGCCAGGTCATGGAAGCAACCTAAATGCCCATCAACAGATGAAACAATAAAGAAGATACGGTACATATATACAATGGAATATTACTCAGCCGTAAAAAGGAACACAGTTGGGTCATTTGTAGAGTTGTGGATGGACCTAGAGTCTGTCATACAGAGTGAAGTAAGGCAGAAAGAGAAAAACAAATATCGTATATTAACGCATATATGTGGAATCTAGGAAAATGGTACAGGTGAACCTATTTGTAGGCCAGGAATAGAGACGCAGACATAGAGAACGGACGTGTGGACACGGGGTCGAAGGGGAGGGTGGGACAGATTTAGAGATCAGTTTTGACATAAATACACTACTATGTGTAAAATAAATAGCTAGTGGAACCTGCTGTATAGCACAGGGAGCTCAGCTCAGTGCTCTGTGACGACCTAGAGGGTGGGATAGGGAGGGTGGGAGGGAGGTCCAAGAGGGAGGGGATATGGGAATATATGTATACGTATAGCTGATTCACTTCATTGTACAGCAGAAACTAACACACCATTGTAAAACAATTATACTCCTATAAAGAAAAAAAGAAATACTTTTAAGGACTCGGTACTCCAAGTTCTTTGTATAAAATATGAACACTGCTGATGGATAAGGAAATCCACACAATAGGTGTTCTTGTAGACATGCTCATGGGGCCTCTAATTTCAGCACAGGCAGTAAATGTTTCTCCAAATTGGATTTGAATGCAGGTTAGAACTTCATGCACAAATGTATTGGAAGTATTACAGAGGGCCAATGCTCTTATTTTTTTTCTCTGTAAAACAGTGATGTCTCGCTCCCATCCCTAGACATCCTGACTTAATTTGTTTGAAGTGTGACCTGCTATTTGGATTTTTTAACACTCCCAAGGTGATTCTAATATGCAGCAAAGATTAGGAACCACTGGGCTAGACTGATTGGTCTCAAATTCCTATATGACTGTGTCATTCTTCTGCTTAAAATGCCATATACCTAATCTTAATAAAACAGTCCAAATTCTCCAACACAACCTCTAAAGTCTTTCAAATCAGACTATTTGTCATCACTCTGACCTCACCTCTCATTCCCCTCCTTCTACCTTAGTTCTTAACATCCACCACACATCACTTACCTCTCAGTGACTGTTTCCCTATGGCCCTTAAATAACATAATGAAGGCAAAGATTAATTTAGATCATAATAATTGAGGAGATTCTCTTTATCATCTGGAAGCCAATTGGTAACAAGCCCACTTCCGGGATGGAAATTTTTGCAAAGATTTTATAGTTGAGCATAAAAGTTGTAATATCCTTTCCTTCCCATCCATTCAGCACCCCTAACACTAGAACAATCCACAGTAAACTGTCACTATCAAGAAAGTCACAATGGAAAGCTTTTGGATTTCTGTAAAGGGGCACCTTTCAAGTCCTTGTGTCACTTTGGGGAGATCTTTACATTTTATGACCTAAAGCCCAACCACCCCTGACATCCAGGTGCCATATGTCAGCCACTTTAGGTCCATGAGTGTACTTACCCCCATATTCTGGCATCTTACATCACAAATCCTTAGTTGTATAAATATTAAACAGTTGATAAAAGTGGTGTCCTCTCTCCTAAATTAACAAAACGATCAGGAATTTAAACAAATCCCTTCAAGGTAAATAAGAAAAATAATGCAGGATGGATGTGGAGAGTTATTTCTCATCATAAAAGCTCCTAACCAGGAGAACAAAGTGAAATTCTAGGGCTATTTGTCATTGTGGAAGTTCTTCATCCTTCACAATTCTAGTCAGGACACAAGAGAAAAAACAGGTAGATGTAGAAGCCATTTGGGCTCACCTAGGTTCACCCAGTTGCAACAGGGGCTTAAGTATTTGCGGGTATTAAATCTCCCTCATTCATTTTTGTCCTCTTTTTCTTTTTTCAAGTGCCATCACTCTACCTAAAACATCCTGTCCAGACCCCCTCTTCTCACCACCATCTGACTTCTCTCCCCGGCTATCTTCTCAGTGACCTTCAGGATTAACCTCAGTAACTGCCTCTCCCAGGGGGGCCTGACCCGGACCGGATGCAAGTCTCCTCCACATGCATCTCGAGCATCCTGTCCAGGTACCTGGCCCACTCCCATTTCCCTACAATGACTGCACTGAGGTGTTCCAGAAGGGACCCCCGTACTATTTGTCTTTGCAACAGCAGTGCTGGGTGCGATTCACCCTCCATAAATATTTGATGTTTCATGATTGATTGAATGGATGAATGAATGAAACCTTGACATTAAGCTCGAGAGAGTCAGTATTCTCTGTTTTAATATGCACTTGTCTATCACAAAGTTGATTTGAATATTAAGCATACAACATCTGGAAATAGTAAATCCTTGATAACCTCTTTTTCTCTTCCCCTTTTCTCTTTTGTATTTAAGGCTCTTGTCCATGTGAGGGGTACAGTTATAGAGTAACAAAGCAAAAGAATTCAGAAAGTTAATACCATTTCCTGATTAAAGCACAGATGCACATGCAATTCTTATTTCACAACTTGGAAATACATGAATTTTACATAGTAGTGCTATGCTCCACCTTTATGAAAAAATATTGATGGGAGGAATGATTATAATAGAACAAAGAATGTTGATTCTACAATCTTTTAGAAGCAGTGTGGTATGATTATTAAGATCATGGGCCTAGAGAGACTTGGAGACAGGGAAACTTGGGTCTTAAATCTCAGCTACTTAGTTGACATGTATCCTTGGATGACTTACTTAACCTAACTAAACTTCAGATTTCTCATCTTCAAAGCAGGGACATACCTAAATCAACTGATTGATGTGAAGATTAAAGGAGATTATTTACGTAAAGTACATAAAAACACTCAACAAATGAAGTTGTTATTAATTACTAGGGAAAATGTGTTTTAAAAATAGTCCATGGGACAGGAATGCACACCTAATATTCTATTTGTCTAACACTTCTCCTACTTTTTCTGGGAAAAATATGTCCCCTTCTTTTGGGAAATATCTATCCCTATTCGGGCCATGCAGGAGTAGGGAGCTACCAATTTTCTTATGCTTTCTTGTCCAGCATAGGTATAAGCAAATTTTAAACCAACAAGAACCCTTCTGTGGGATAGCACAAATTGGCCCTAAGAAAGGAATTACCTTGTCACTGTGGTGAGCTGGAAGTTGTGCCTGGGAATTGACATGCTCATGGGTCCAGCATCTTAGAAGAAATCAGTGTGAGAAAAATTAAACCATCATTGAAGTGCAGCAGAGAGGGGAATTGGGGAATATTCTGAGGGTTCAAGTCTCTGCTTCTAGTTATTCCTGGGATATATTCCTGTCCTTCCCAGGGCTGGTTACATGAGAAAATATACCCCCTTCCTACTTAAGCTTGTTAGATTCGAGGTTCTGTAATATGAACCTGAGATGACTATCTAGCCTGGGAACAAAGGCAAGGACAACTCAGAGTGCTCAAGCCTGGGAGCAGGACCAGGACAGAAGTCCATTGCTCTGTATGTTAGAGGGAAAGAGATTTCAAATGAGGGGCAATCCCAGAAGAAAGACAATAAGGAATAGTAAAAAAAAAAAAAAAAAAAAAAAGAAAGAAAGAAAGAAAGAAAAAGAAAAAGAGATTTGAATAATGTAATTAACAGCTAGAATACTCTTGGAGTAAGAGACCAAAGAAAATTCTCCCTATTGTCAAATTTGCCCAAAAAGCCATTATTAAGAAGAATGATTAATGTGTAATTTGTCAATGTGCCACGAAGTATAATACTAATACATGTTGCATGGGATTGATTGTGTGAGTGCATGCATGTGAGTGTGTGTGTAAACTGAGGGACCATTTGAATTGCTTATCTCTATTTTCATCATATGGAACAAAGAAAGGGAATATGGAGATGCAAGAGACTGGAGCCAGAGTTGATCCGCCAAATCCAACTAATTTCCTGACCCTCAGAAATATAGAGGAGGTCTTTGGAATTCTTTCAGCCACAGGATAGGTTCTCAAATTTGTTATGTTTTGGATCTAAGAGAGACTGGAAGATTCTACCTATTATCTGGTGTAGGGGAGCAAGAGTTGCCACTCCAAAATATCTCTTTGGCATGCAGATTATTTAGAACTGAAAACAATCAAGGTCCAAAAGACTCAGGAAGAACCTTTGACCTTCCCATTCACTGCCTAAAGAATGTAGATAGGGAACATTTTCCAGGAAAGGAGCATCACCATAGATAATTACAGTAGGAACTAGGTGTTAGACAAGGAGGAACCTAGCAAGGCCTGTTTATTTAAATTCCTCTCTCTGTCCCACTGTGTCTGCCTGGCTCAGCAAACATTTGTTTACCACATATTTGTTTTTCCATCTCCATGTCCATTGCCCTCCTCCCCTATGAAGTCCCAAACCATGGCCCCCAACATCCTATTTTGCCTTTAGCTGACAATGGTATTTAAGGGGAAGGCTTCAGCCATTTTGGGGAGGATGGGGGGAAGAAATGTTTTATTTAGATAAACTAGGATGGTTGTATTAATTACATGAAATGAGCAAAGCCCAAATCAAGTGATGGAAATCTTGAATTTACTCCCTAAACAGAACCAAAATTGCATAAACATTACCAAAATAGCTCTACTAAAACAAAGAAGAAGGAGAAGAAGAAGAGGAGGAAGAGGGAAGGAAGAAGGAGAAGAAGGGAAACTGTATGGAAGTAGTGGTGGTGAGAAGTTGTACATAGGATATGTGTACTTTCTGCTCAATTTTTCTTTAAACCTAAAACTGCTGTAAAAAAAGGTCTATTAATTATGAAAAAAAGAAAAACAAAGACATTGTTGATTCAACTTCAGGCCAAAGTACAGTAATAGGAACAAGATTTATCTTCTTACCTGAAAGAACTAAAAAACTAGAAAAACATAAAATGGCAATTCAAGAGATTGGACATCAGGCAATGAAGGAGCATGATCTATGAGAGAAGGTGAAAAGAATAAGATGAACTCTAGGACAATGAAAGCTTGTTAGCTTGTTGCCTGGAGAGAGCTCCTAGGCCACGGTGCAAAGAAAGGGAATGCAGATGGAGTTTGGTAGTTTTCCTGAGCTGAGGAGAGGAAATCAGTTTCTGGGAAGGAACAGGCAGCTAAAGTTCTCCAGATAGAAGATACCAGGGAAGTGCAAAGTCCAGAGTAAGTCTTTAGCTAAGACTGCATCAGTTAATGAGTGTGAGGAAACCACACAAAGTCTGGAAAGTACCAACCAGAAAGTTGAAGGGACCCAATTCCCAAAGTTTGCACAGACCAAGAATAGTTCTCTTCACAAGAGCCTAAATGAAAAATCCCATCATTCACAAGGCTCAGAAAGTTCTACATCAGTAGAGTAGAAACTTAGTCCTAGACAAACACTGCTCTGACACTGTCTAATAAAGTTTAAAAACAAGCCAGAAAGTAACAGCCTGTTTGTAAGTAACTTAACTACATCCTAGACTAAAATGGAACAATATTTAAAGGAATGATAAAAAAAAAAAAAAAAAACCCACAAAAGCCACAATGTTTGGCATTCAATAAAAATTTACCAGGAATGCAAAAAAGCAGAAAAAAAAATCATTCAACCAAAAACAACCCTGGAAGAGATGACAGAGTAGGTAGATAAGCTAATGAGAGTTAAAACTATATATGTTCAAGAAGCTAGAAGAAACAGTAAGCATTATAAGTAGAGACATAGAAGATATTTTAAAAGACCAAAATCAAGCACTTAGAGATTAAAAATGCAATGTCTGAGATGAAAAATACAGTGCATGGTATAGATAACAGATGAGTCATTGAAGAACAATTTATCAGTAAACTTGAACACATAGCAATAGAACTATTCAAAATAAAATAGAGAGAAAAAAATGATTACTTGCAGTGATATTTTCAGTGATAACTGGTGAAAAGTCAAGGAGCCTAATATGCATACAATTGGTATCCCCAAAAGAGAGGACAGAATATAAAAATAGTTGAGGGAATAATGCCCCCAATTTTTTAAATGTTATGAATACTCGAACCTACAGACTCAAGAAGTACAATAAACCTGAAGAAGGAGAAGGAGAAGGAAAAGAAGGGGAAAAGGAGGAAGAGAAGGAGGAGGAAAGGGAGGGGGAAGGGGAAAGGGGAGGAGGAGGAGAAAAATACACATCAAGACCCATCATAATAAAGTGCTTAAAATCAGTAATAAAGAGAAAACACTGCCAACATTCAAATAAAAAAGATACATTGTGTGGAGAGGAACAAAAATAAGAAAGAAAGAAGACTTCTTATTATAAGCCATCCAAGGCAGAAAGACAGTGAATACCAAGAAGGAAAAGGAAAAAAGCAAAACAAAACAAAACCTTTCAACCTATAATTCTACAGCCAGAAAAAAATAGCTTTCAAAAATGAAGGCAAAATAAAAATTTATTCACACATTACAATGCCAAAAGGATTAACCAGCAGCAGACCTGCACTATAATAAACAGTGGAGTAATTCCTTTAGAAAATGGAAAAATAATACCAGGTGTAAATATGCATCTACCCAAAGGAATAAGGGGCACTGGAAAAAGTAACAACATGTAAAATTTTTAAACTGTTTTTCTTACTGCTTAAATATCATTAAGACACATATGACTGCTTTAAGTAAAAACAGTAACAATGAACTTTTCAGTTTATAACACGTAGAATTAAAGTGTATGACAACGTTATGACAAAGGACAAGAGGGGACAATTGAAGTACACTATGATAAAGTTCACATACTGTATGTGAAGTGGTATAATTATCACTTGAAAGTAGACTGTAACAACTTAAAGATATATAGCATGAATTTTAACATAAAATAAAAATTAGTTACAAAGACAATAAAATAGAATCATAAAATAATAATAATAATAATTAATGCCAAAGGAGTCAGGAAAAGAGAGGAAAGGGAATAAAAAAACAGATGGGAGAAATGGGAAACAAATAGCAAAATGTTACAATGAAAACCAACCATATCAATATTTACATTAAATGTAAATAGCCTAAATACATTTTTTAAAAGCAGATATCATCAGATTAGATGAAAAAATTAGAATAAACTATATGCTGCCTAAAAGAATTACATATTAAATATAAAGATATAAATAAGGTAAGAGAAATAGAATGGAAAAGGATAGATCATGCTAACAATAATAAAGAAAGCTTGAGTGGTTATATAAATATCAGACAAGTATTGTATATTTAAGAAAAATGAACATCAACAGGGATAAAGAGCATCATTTTATAATTAGAAATCAATCAATACACCAAGAGAACATAATAATTACAAATATTTATGCATCGATGTTAAAACTGCAAAATACATTAAGCAAAACCTGATAGAACTACAAGGAGAAATAGAAAAACACACAATTATAGTTAAAGATGTCCCTCCTACACTGTTGGTAGGAATGTAAATTGGTACAGCCACTATGGAGAACAGTATGAAAGTTATTTAAAAACCTAAAAATAGAGCTACCATATGATCCAGCAATCCCACTCTTGGACATATATCTGGAGAAAACCATAATTTTAAAATATACATGCACTCCAATGTTTGCAGCAGGACTATTTACAACAGCCAGACATGGAAGCAACCTAAATGTTCAATGACAGAGGAATGGAAAAAGAAGATGTGGTCCCTATAAATAATGGAATATTAGTCATAAAAAAGAATGAAATAATGCCATTTTCAGCAACATGGATGGACCTAGAGATTATCATACTAAGTGAAGTGTGTCAGACAGAGAAAGACAAATATCCTATGATATCACTTATATGTGCAGTCTAAAAAAATGATACAAATAACTTATTTACAAAACAGAATCAGACTCAAAGACTTAGAAAACAAACTTATGGTTACAAAAAGGGAAAGGGGGAGAGGGATAAAATAGGAGTTTAGGAATAACATATACACACTACTATATATAAAATAGATAATCAATAAGAATCTACTATATAGCACAGGGAACTCTGCTCTATACTCTTGTAATAACCTATATGGGAAAAGAATCTGAAAAAGAATAGATATATGGATATGTATAACTGAATCACTTTGCTGTACACCTGAAACTAACACAACATTGTAACTCAACTATAGTCCAATATATAATTTAAAAAAAAAACAAGATTTCAATACTAACGTTCTCAAAAGTTGATAAAACAAAGGGATAGAAAATCAGTAAGGATATAGGAGACACAGACAATACTGTTGACCAACTTGATCTAACTGATGTTTCTAGAACACTCAATTCAATAGCAACAGAATATGCAACCTTTTCAATTGCACATGAAACACGTAACTAGGTAGACTGTTTTCTGGGCCATAAGCAAGAAAACAGATTTTTTTTAAAAAAAACTTAATTTGTATGTTCTCTGACCCCAATGGAATTTAATTAGAAATAATAGAAAGATATCTGAACAATCCAGAATATTTGAAAAATGTTCTAAATGTACAAATTTAGGAGGAAATCAAAAAAGAAATTAGAACATACTTTGAATTCAATGAAAATTAAAAGATAACTTATCCAAATTCGTGGGATACAACTAAAGCAATATTTAAAAAGAAATCTAAACTACAAAATGCCTATATTAGAAAAGAAAGAGGCCTCAAATCAGTGATTTCAACTTAAACCTGAAGAAATGAGATTAGCAATTTATCCCAAAGAAAATTTAAGAAATAAAGATCATAGTAGAAAACAAGGAAATAGAAAACAGCAAAATGATAAAGAAAATCAACGAAACTAAAAGCCATTAGTTTGAGAATATCAATAGAGAAGATAAACTCATAGCCACCATGATCAGGAAAAAAAGGAAGAAGATATAAATTACCAATATCAAAAATGAGAAAGGTGACATCACAGATTCTACATATAAGAAAGGAATTAAAATGACAATTTTGAATAATTGTATGCTAATAATTGAGACCTTAGATGAAATGAATAATTCCATGAAATATATACACTACCAAAAGCTCACTCAAGAAAAAAATTTAACCAGAATAAAGCCATGGTTATTTTAAAAAGTCAATTCATACAACTAAACAGTCTATAAACAGGGCTGCACATATACGCCAGATAACTTTTTTGATAAAAAGTGCAGTGGCAAATTCTGTCAAAAAAGGGGGGTCTTTTTAACAAATGGTACTGGAATAATTGGATATCTATATGCCAAAAAATGAACTTTGATCGAGACTTTCTACCATACGAAAAAATTAATTCAAAATGGATCATAGACCTAAATACAAAATCTAAAACTTTAAAACACCTAGTCAAAAACATAGTAGAAAATCTTTTTGACACTGGGTTCGACAAAAACTTCTTAGATACAACACCAAAAGCATGATCCATTTAAAAATGTTGATAAACAAGGCTTCATCAACAAGATTTTAAGAATTATGATCTTCAAGAGCCATTGTTAACAGAATGAAAGGATGAAACACAGACTTGGAGAAAATATTTGCAAATCACATATCTAAACAAACCATTTCACTCCTAGATATTTTCCTAAGAGAAATAAAAGCATATATACATACAAAGCTTAAACCTGAATGTTCATAGCAGCTTTATGTGTAATAGTCAAAAACTTCGATCAACCTAGATGTCTGTGAACAGGTAAATGGATAAACAAATTCTGTTATATCCATACAGTGGAATAGATTTAAGCAATAAAAAGAAATGAACTATTGAGATACACTGTAACATGGACGAATCTCAAAATAATCATGCTGAGTGAAAGAAGTCATATACAAACAAAAGTACACACTGGATAATTTCATTTATATAAAATTTTAGAATGAGGAAACTAATCTATAGTGACAGAGAACACATCAGTTGCTACTTGGGGGCTAAGTGGAGGATAGTTTACTCGCTGGCGCAAGGAATCTTTTGGAAGTGATGGAAATGTTCACTGTCTCGATTGTAGTGATCATTTCGTGTGTGTGTGTGTTTGTGTCTGTGAAAATGTCACTTTGTGTAATTTAAACATGTGTGGGTTATTGTTGGTTAATTATAAACCAATAATTTTTTTTTAAAAAAGATAAGTTGATTTTTCTCAGAGAGAAGTGAGAACAGATGAATTTAATAAAATATCTAAGAAAAAAATTCTGAGTGGAAGATCAAAGAAATGAAAGATCTAAGTAAATGATAGGTAAGTGAGTTAAGAAATAAAGGAATAATTATGATACTAAAAACAGCTAATATGCATTATTCATTTAATGTGTAAGAGACATTATAATAATTACCTTGGTACGTGTAGTGTCGGCTGTGGTGACAGCAGTGCTGGCTGTCGACAGCTCAGAGTTGCAACCCTCTCAGGCATGGCCCTGGGCCAAAGGAAGTTGCTCACCCAAGGCTGTGCCTCCTTTCTGAGGGGTTAGTTGCATCCAGTGATTGGTCTGGGCAGCGCTGCAAAGACCCGCCCCCTTGCTCTGACTGAGAATTCCGCAGACATTCCAGCTCTATAGAGTTCCCCGTGAAATCATCTGACACTTCTGTTGCAACTGCAGAGCAATGCACTTTCCTCTGCCCAATCCTTCAGTCTCCTAAGCTTGCTTCAATCTCCTGCGGAGTTTCTCCATTAACCTCTTGTAATGCAAATATCAGAGCCTCAGAATCTATTTCCCAAGGAAACCGATCTGAAATAATTGATTATCTTATTTAATCTGCCAAACAATTCTCTAAGGTATGTTCTACTAGTATCTTGGCTTCACATGTGAGGAAAGGGTTGAGGTTAGAAATTTCAAGTAACTCATCTAAGATCACTAGGACAGTAGTTGGAGGAGCATTAAACATGGAACTTTTTAAGGCCAAACTATACAGCCTCCTGGAGGTGGTTTTACCATCAATGAATTATTAAAATCAAACTTAATATATTTTTTTTTACATTTTCATGTTGGCAGATTATATGAACGCTGAAGGCATAGTTTATCTTGATATATCAAAGTATCTCAAATAATGGCTTTATAAGGGGAAATGAGATATAAATGATGGTATAGATAGATGAATTAACAGCTAGTTGAATCAATGTACCCAATGAGTGTTGATTAGTAGGGCTCTGTCAAATTAGCCTGTGTATTTTTTGTGAGCAACATATTGTTCTGGCCTACACGGGGCTGCCACATAATTCAGCCCTGATACATACTTGTGGAATTTAATTGAAGCCATCCGGAGCCCCGATGGATTGTTACCAAGCCCTTTCCTTGGCCTTGTCTTATATAATATTTATGTCAGTGAATTGAATGGAGCCCACGATCATACTTATAAAATTTCCTATAAATGTTACATTAAAATAGTGTTTAATATTTTTTATTATTTTTTAATTTTAATAAATTACATATTAAAAGAAAATTCAAAGATATTGAATTCAGCAATATTTACTCAAAAACATCATTGAGCAGACACTGTGTACTAAATCAGACACTAACTCTACTATACACTGAAATCACAAAAATGATTAAGATATTTTCAACTGCCTGGTACAAGATGACATTTAATAGGTTTTATGAGAAGCGCTAGATTTATTTTCAAAAGGAATTGCATAATTCAGGGTAACCAGTCAAGGCATTGGGTTGATATTGGGTTGATTATACAATTATGGGACGCTAACAGTACAATATTGTTATTAAGATTATCTGAGTCGAACTTATGCTATGTTAGTAGAAACACGATGTCCAAAGAAATAAAAGGCAGAAAGCTGGCTTTATTCTGATTGGTCAGACCACATCTACAAGACTATTCAATCTGAGCACCACATGAAAAACACCAAAGCCAATGAAACATTAAAAAATAACTAAGACACTAG
Source organism: Kogia breviceps (assembly GCF_026419965.1). NCBI lineage: Eukaryota > Metazoa > Chordata > Mammalia > Artiodactyla > Physeteridae > Kogia > Kogia breviceps. The sequence continues at coordinate 10,470,285 of NC_081318.1, forward strand.
CAATTTCCCAGATTAAAGCAACTAGAATACTCTAGGAAAAATAAATGAAGGGGCTAGAATTATTTAATCTTAAGAAATGAAGGCTAATAAAAGAGAACACATTCACCAAGGGTTATTATGTCAAACAGAGTAAGCTTATTCTTTGATGTTTCAGAAAAGAAGGTGAAAGAAAATTAGAAGGAAGCACATTTTGGTTTTACCCATGAAAGAACTTTGTAACAACTACACCAATTTCAAAAGAGGAGTGTTCTCAGGACTTCCCTGGTGGTCCAGTGGTTAAGAATCTGTCTTCAAATGAAGGGGACACAGGTTCAATCCCTGGTCAGGGAACTAAGATCCCACATGCCGTGGGGCTACCAAGTCCACGCGCCGCAACTACTGAGCCCGCCCACTCTGGAGCTCACATGCCACAACTAGAGAGAAGCCCGCACTCTGTAACAAAGACCCGATGCAGCCAGATAAATAAATAAATAATTTTTTTTTTTTCTTTTTAAAAAGGTGTGCTCTCTCTCAGGATATGGTGAGTTTTCTCCTTCATGAAGCATATGTTTTTAAGTAGCTGCATAATATTTGTTGAGTTCAATAACTTCTGAAGTTTCTCCCACTTCTATAAAACAGATACCTTTTGCTTTAGGATAGACCATTTAATAGATGGAATGTCATTGTGGTTTTTCACGGAGCTCATAGAGCCTGAAAAATAATGCACATATTTTATTTCCTACAATGATACATTTCCTCCCTAGAGTATATCAAGAAAAACATATTGAGGAAAACCAAATTCAAACTGCTACAACGTTTGAGGACTAAATTCCAACAAATGGATCTTATACACTATTCTATGTATTTGAAAAACTCAGATTATTAACAATGTCATAAAGATTATTCCCTGCAATATATTTTAGTCACTTGTCTCTTGACCTCCCTGTGCCATATAATTTAGAGTCATTTCAAATCTTAAGTAATATTTATATACCCTGAATTAAGGGAATGAATATACTACATGACTACTTCTGGTTTCAATTTAATAAGTTGGAACAAAACTATACATTTTTATATGTATTTCATAAATATGGTTTGCACTTCTTTTTCTTTTTTGGCTAAAAGATAAATAATGTAAGACAAAACAAGTGCTAACCAAAATGTTAAATGTTTTCCAACCAGATAGTTGACAACTGTTATGAACATCCGGTGTGTTATTGAAACTAGGTAAATATTTTTGCATTATCTGCTTCCTAAAGAGTCAACATATTTTCTGTTTGCTAAGATCCAAAAAAGAAGCTCTTATTTCTCTCAAAATGGTGGAAACTACTCGTGTACCATTCATTGGAAAATGCAGAGTACTTAACCAGTTGTAGAACACTAAACCTTATTCTGAAATCTTTTTTTTTATATTAAGTGACTTGGTGATTTTTATAAAGTTAACCTCTTAAAAAAACACACAAAACTCTCACATAGTGACTAGTAAGGTCAAGCAGCACACATTTTTCTAACAATAGTTATTAGCTGTAACATACATTTTTCAAAGAAGCTAATGATTCATTTTATGCAACAATCAGCTCTGAAAACATTGGTCTTTTAACAGAAATCAAACAATGTGTTATGATTCTAGGACAAAGAGCTAATTAATGAACAGACACTTGTGATTTCCACTTGGGGATACTGTGATAGAAAAGATAGATATGAAGAAACAAAGCAGTCAGTTTATAGCACATCTCTGTGGATTTTATAAGAGCTAAAATTTATTCAGGAAAAAAAATTGGAGGATAATTTGCCAGAAGAATTTTGATGGAACTGTAAAGTAACTTTTAGCTTTGAGGAAATTTAAACCATTATCAACATCCTGATAACAAATGTAAATGAAGCAATTATTGTGTGCACACATTATACGATGCACAAGGATAAAAAGAGATTTAAGAAATGTGCCCTGTCCTTACTGAGCTTAAAGTTTAGCAATCAGGGATAGGAGATAGGCTTTACCATGAGTGCTATGATTAATTTTAAAGGGCTTCCTGGAGTGCTATATAGTAAAGGAAACTGATACAGTGCCAAAGCTTTACAGGAAAGGGAACCATTTTTATTTATTGAAGCTTGCCATTGGCATGGGAGAGAGTAGTGAGTGAGATCACATGAATAGCATTGTGAGTAATGGTTTAAAGCACAGGCTCTAGAGTCAAACAGCCTGAGTAAAAAATAAATAAACTAGCATTTGCTAATAATTAGATACTAGATACATATTTATGTATATGTGTGTGTGTGTGTCTGTGTGTGTGTGTGTGTGTGTGTCTATGGAGAGTTAAAGAGAAACAGATCATACTGTGCGTGGGTATAAATGGATGATAGCTAGATTACACACAAAAAAAACTTAGACAATTCTGTACACAGATTCTAAGGGAAAATCTCATAGACAAATTGAAAACCAAACTGGACTATACAAAAGTCTAGGGACTACATATATGAAGTGGAAATTGACCACAAATGGGTTAGGCTGAGCAATAGCTAGGTTATTCCACAACAAAACTGGAATATCCATGTTTTTTTCCTGGTAGACGCCTTTGGATGAAGTCAAAATATCTTTAAAAAGCCATGGAGAACACAGAATGCCAGGACAAGGACCTTGGACATTATTTTGTGCTTTAGTAATAACAGATATTTTTTAAACAAGGAAGTATTATCTTTCAGAAAGAGTGGGTTTTAAGAGTATGTTGGAGGATTTCCAGAAGCTCAGGGAAAACAGCAGCTTCACAAATTGGAATTCCTGCACAGATCCTCCAAGTATCTATACAGACCAATAAGACAATATGTTTTAACAAAGTAGAAAGAATGTGAGTATAAAAATTAGATGAAGAAAGACAGGAGCAGCCCAGACCTGGTGCTTCAGAGCCTTCTATTTCTCCAGCCTCATTCAAAAATTGGTGACAGTGGGTTAATACTGGCAAATGGGTCACAACCGGACACCCAAATGTGTAAGGTGGGGTCTCCAGGAGGTATTACCTGCTGTTTGTTGGCTCTGAGTTGACACTAGTCTCCAGGGATTCACCATGCCTACTTTAGTCCATCAGTCAGAGTGGGGAGTTGTGGAAATCAGATCTATGTCGAGTCTTTCCAGTAGTCCATCTTACGATGAGTCCTGTAGACCTGAGAGACCATTCTGAGTTTCTTTTACTTTGGAAAACCCACTTCACTACAGTCAACGTGTGTGTGTGTGTGTGTGTGTGTGTGCTTTTGAAGGCTATTACAGTAGAAAAGACCAAAAATAACTGCTTCTCCCATAATAAGTAAAACAAAAATAATATGCATTTCTGAAGGAAGTCCAAAGATTAATAGCAAAAGAAAAGACCTGAAAGATACAGGGCAGTTAATTCCTATTATATCCCTGAATAACTCAACTCTTTGGCTAACATGGGGACCTAAAGGATTTTGGACAGTAGATCATCATAAACTTAATCAGAGAGTGAAATCAATCACAGCTCCCACTGTAAGTATGGTATCTTTACTGGTACAAATCACTGGAGCCCCTTGCACCTGGTATGCATTTAGGCACCTATTGAGTAAATGTTTTTTTCTCCATCCTACTTAATACGAAGACAGTCAGAAGGAGGTGACCTTTACCTGGCAGGTACAGCAGCTACCCTCCCTGTCTTACTTCAGGGTTGTTTATATTCTTCTCATCTCTGTCCTCATAGCATCTTCAGAGACCTTCTTGTATCCCAGAGAACATCATGCTAGTATTTAACATGATTACATTAGGCTAATTAGACCAGGTTAAGTTATATTCTCTTAGTAAGACTTAAGAAGACACACATATGTCAGCAGGTGATGGACAAATTCCATGAAAATCAGGGGCCTGCCATATCAATAAAATTGCTAGGGGTCAGGACTCTAGAACATGTCAAAATATTCCCTGTAAAGTGAGGGACAAGTTGTGATAGTTTTTTAGTGTGGCCAAGCGGGCTGCATATAAATTCACCTCAAAATTCCCATCTTGCTAAACTTTTGATTATCTTGCTTTATTGCAGAGGTCAGCAAACTTTTTCTTTAAAAGGTCAGATAGTAAATATTTTATGTCGTGCACCATATTCTCTGTGGCAACTACTCAACTCTGCCATTGAAGAATGAAGCAGCCATAGACAGCAAGTACTGAGTGGACATGGCTGCATTGCTATGAAATTTTATTGGTAGGTAATGTGCCATATTCAGCCTCAGGGCCACAGGTTGTTGTTGTTGGGTTTTTTTTGGGGGGAGGGGTTCTGTTTTGTTTTTTTTTTAATTTTTCTCAGAGTATAGTTCATTTACTATCTTGTGTCAGCTTCAGGTGTACAGCAAAGTGAATCTGTTATACACATACATATATACACTCTTTTTTAGATTCTTTTCCCATATAGGCCATTACAGAGTATTGAGTAGAGTTCCCTGTGCTATACAGTAGGTTCTTATTAGTTATCTATTTTATATATTATAGTGTGTTTATGTCAGTCCCAGTCTCCCGATGTATCCCTCCCCTCAACCCCTGGTAACCATAAGTTTGTTTTCTACATCTGTGACTCTACTTCTATTTTGTAAATAAGTTCATTTGTATCCTTTTTGTTTTATAGTATACGATAAGTCCCCTACATATGAACAAGTTCCATTCCAAGAGCATGTTTGTAAGTCCAATTTGTTCATATGTTCAACAAAGTTAGCCTAGGTACCCAACTAATACAATCGGGTGTATAGTACTGTACTGTAATAGGTTTATAATACTTTTGACACAAATAATACATAAAAAACCAAACCCCAAAAATAAAGAAAACATTTTTAATCCTACAGTACAGTACTTTACCTTGAAAAGTACAGTAGTACAGCACAACAGCTGGCATACAGGGGCTGGCATCGAGTGAACAGGCAAGAAGAGTTGCTGATGGGAGGAGGGAGAGGAGGTGGGAGACGACAGAGCTGAAGGATCGCCAGCAACAGGAGACGGAAGGCAAGCTGCAATTTCACTCACGCCTGACATTGATGGCACAGGTTCTGGTCCCTGAACATTCAAAGATGCAGGTTTGCATCTTTGAAAGTTCCCAACTTGAAGGTTTGTATGTAGGGGACTTACTGTACCAGGAAATTCCAGCCTCCCACACCTACTGACCATAGAATCTAGGTTTAAAGTAACTAGCCACTCCCATTGGGAGAAAGAGAAGCCAAGTGAATGGCAGGCTAGGTGATACAGTGCTTGGAGGCCAGCCTTCCTGGACTCCCCTAAATGTCTTATTAATGAGGTACACTATCAAAAAATTTAGAGGGCTTCCCTGGTGGCGCAGTCGTTGAGAGTCCTTCTGCCGATGCAGGGGACACGGGTTCGTGCCCCGGTCCGGGAGGATCCCACATGCCGCGGAGAGGCTGGGCCCGTGAGCCATGGCCGCTGAGCCTGCGCATCCGGAGCCTGTGCTCCGCAACGGGAGAGGCCATAACAGTGAGAGGCCCGCGTACCGCAAAAACAAAAACAAATTTAGAGATCACATTTTAATAGCTAATATCTACGAGTATGAAGTATTAAGTCAAAATTTTTGATGCATAATGTTCATATAGAGTGGAGGCTTGTGTACACACACGCTCTTCTGTTAAATGCTGGGGAATAATACCCTTTAAGACATTTCCTCAAACTTTCAGTGCTTCCTGCCCCAGAGCTAGATGGATTTTTTGATGAATTTTGCTTCCTGAGGTGACACAATGAGACTTTTTGTTGCTTTGCAAAAGCAGTAATGATTCCTCTTCAAATTCATAAATCTAAATATGCAATTTCTATGATCCTCCTTGCACTTACTACCCTTCAACAAAATTTTTGCTCAGGAGTAATATTAATGATTAAATAATCACCTTGCAAAGTGTATTTATTTGACTGTATTTCTTTCATTACCTTATCAGCGTTGCGCATCTTTAATTTCAGGTATAGATCATACCTGAAGCTCACCTCTGTTTATCTTACGTTGAGCACAAACAATACTTAGAATTAACTCTCAGAAAGATTATGAGCAGAGGCCTAGATGATTGTGATTTTCTGTGCCAGGGACCTCTCAACATGACAAAAGAGGAACAGAAGGTCATCTTTCTACCTCTAGACAGACCTTATAATACTTCAATCATTCCCAGACAGGTAACAAATTCCTTTCTCCATTTCTGCTGGGATGGCATCAGTTGCTTATTACTTCTCTTTTATAGGCCATTGATTTTTCTTATGCACTCCATGTCATCATTACTGTCTGAGTAATGTTAATGCACCTTCAGTATTATAAACTATTTTGGCTTTAATGATTTTTTTTCTCCAAACAAATATTGAGAGTCAGAAATCCTTAACTCTTGGCCTGCTCTTCCATTTTGTCTGACTTTAGGCAAATCACTTCCCCTTCTTGGCCTTAGCTTTCCGTCTATAAAAGGAATAGATGGTTAGAAATGTTCAATTACAACACTCACTAAATTCATGAAGTCTTTTCCGTCTTATTGAACCACTTCTTCTTTCCTGCAAAGTTTAACATGCTGCCTAGAAAATGAGAGGGGTTTAAAGTTGTGATTAATTTAATTAGCATCTGATGTTATTATCTTGTATTATTTTGAATGTATTGTCTTGAAGATATTTCATTTAGACCCTGCATCATATTCTTTTTTTAAAATAATAAATGGACGTTTTTGACACTGTGAGCACTTCATCCTTTCGTACTTCTTTGATTTCCACAATGTTATACAACATCTCTAACCACTCCCTTTTAAGTTTGCTTTGCTAGCTCCTCATTTGACCTTTCCCCAAGTTCCTCAGGACTGTGCCCAAGATTTGATTTTCTAGTCACCCTGTACAATCCTCCCAGACAGTCCTATCCCCACACGTGGTTTCAGGTACCATCTATACATTGATAATGGCTAATCAACATCTCTAGCTCATATATCTCCAGAGCTACACCCCTTCTGTTCAGCTGCTTACTTGGTATCTCTAATCAGATGTGGTACAAGAACCTCAAATGCTGTGTATCTGATGCTGAACTCATCACCTTTCCCCAATATTCCGTTTCCTATTCTTGTGAAATATCACCATCATTCACCCAATCGCCCAAACCACAAACTGGAAATCATCTTTAGATCTTCTCATTCTCAATTCCTACATCCAATTAATGTCTTTGAAGACATTAATTGACATTAGTTGTGAATGTGAGAAGTTAAAACATGAATAGCTTTGCTTTTTGTATAGTATAACAGACCCCTGTGGACAAAACCCCGCCTTAAATTGAATACAACGTTTGGTTCATATGAGAACCAGTTCGTGAATTCATTTTGCAAAAGTAGGGTTAATATTTAAAGAGAATATTCTTCTCTAAATTTGAAACTTACTTCCACACTAAACTTAATGAGGTGATCTAAGTGAACTCTCATCCTGTTAATTGGCTGCATTTTCTTTAGTGAATTTTATGTGGATACACTCCAATCCAACCAAAAATATTCTTTTAGTTTTATTCAATAAACAATATACATTTTGATTTAACCCTGGTTGTTTGAAAGAGACGATCTAGACAGAGGTCCTATGAAATTTAGTTTTGTGCTAAATAAGAGAATTATGAAAAAAATTTGGATTTGTTAACTTATAACACTCAATTTCCTTCATACCTATAAAACCAGTGATTTGTTACCTACACTGATCTATTCCATGTCAAGTGACTGCAAAAATTTACAAACACAAATACAAACAAAGCCCTGGACTTTTTCTACAGTCTCCCTTGCTCTTGTTTGAAGTCTTGGTTTCCTTCTACCGTAAGCAAAGGGGCCTCATCAGAAAAACACTGACGTAGAAACATGCATGAATTTTTAAGCACACAGATTGAAGCCACAATGAAGAGAATTTTAAAGTATTTTCTTTCTAAATTTTACAAAGGTAAGTACTTTATAAATATTAACTTCTTTCAGCCACGGAGTAAGTCTATAAAATAGATGTCTATAAAATCTGTAAAATGGAATAGTGCCCATTTTACAGATGAAGAAACTGATGCTCAGAGAGATAAATGACCTAAGGTCATATAGGCAATAAGTAGTCCAGCTGGGATCCAAATTCCAGGCCATGGGGCTGCAGAATGCATGTGCTTCATCATAATGTCACATTTTTTATCCTGAGTTCAATCAGACTCCAAACTCAAACAGCACCTGTTAAATTTCTTGGGAAATTTTCAGGAGAGTCAATTTATTTTATATGAATTTTTGGATGTATAGTGAAGCACTATAAAAATCTTCACAACCTGTATGCAAATTCCTCCTGCACAATCTCTTTCCTTCCAACAGGTGCAGGAGATATGGTTTCCCCACTATCCACGAATCTGTCAGAAATTAGTTCCTACGAGATACACTTCTGTATTAAATTTAACTTCAACAAGATCAAGGTGATATTCAAAGATGAGAAGATTATTTAGAAGTGTTTCAGGGCATACTAGCACTAGAAATGAAATGTGGTCGAGGTTTCTGAAAAGACTCACAAAAAGCAGAAATGCTTGGAAATACAGAACACGTGCATTAACAATTCACAAAGAAGTCTGTTGCACCACATAAAATGTTCATAGCCAGAACCTGTCCAGGTGGCCTTAAATGAATTTGGAGAATATTTTTATAAACATCAGGTGTGTTTGGCCTACGAAAGAGCATTTACATGAAGGCAATTATTCTAACATATGTTTTCAATGCTAATATATAGCCAAAATCAAATGAATCTCAGGGACAGTGTTCCTTCCAGTTTTGGACATATTTCTGGTTCCTAAACAGTTATTTTGAATTTCTCTATGCCACTGTACAGGAGTCAGGATCACTTTGTAAAACATAAGCAAGGTCACTACTTAAGTAATATGATTAATAATAGGCTGAGGGAAGCAAATAGGTGGAATATAATTACACATACCTATATAAAATAGACAAAAATAATTATAAATATTAACAAAAAACACTGGGATGTCTCTTTAGGTTTATACAAAGTGAAGAGGTAGAATTATGTGGAATTTTATTTACTTTAACATTCCATGTATCCAAAGTTTTGCTAAATAAAGTTAACTAAACCAGAGACTTCATATGTATTTCTTCTCTATCACATAAATATTCAAAAGTCAAATGAAGCTCCTTCAGTTCCTTACTGAGTACATCTTGCAAAAAGCCCTGTGACTGATGTTACGCATCCTGCTAAACTGGCTGAACACTCCTGCTATTCCTGCTGCCCACCCAGCAGCCTACTATCGCCTCTTAAATGTCACTCCTGTAATTCCTGTAACTGTCACCATGATTGGTGATTCCTTGAGTTACAGAAAAAAGGCTAGACAATTTATTTTTCCCTATGTATACGGGCTTCAGAATAGTGAAACAAGCTCACAATCACAAAATAAGATCTGACAAAACTCAGACATGAATTTAGCTCAACTGCCTCTCTAGAGAGAATTTTAAATGATATACTTAATTTCAATGAAATCTTCTGACCACCAAGGGTTATTTATATCATCATAAACCAGCCTATATACTCAGTAACTTTGTTAGTAATTTATCCATAGGTCTTTTATAGAACTAATCACTCAGACTGTGATCTCTCTGGTAGCAAGCTCTTCTGGGATCAAATCATACCTTCTCTTAGGACAGGAGGAGTAAATTCAGTAGATTATGAGAGGGAAAAAAATTGATGCGATCTAAATATGCTGAGTTTATCTGGCCCTTTGGATCATTTGGAAAGGAGGGACAGCACAGAATAGTGGTTAAGAGAGCAGATTTCCTATAAAAGGAAAGGGCGTGATTATAATAGTGCTTGAGCCATAGGGTTATTATCCATGCTGAGTTAATATATAAAAGTTCATAAAACAGGGCCTGATATGTAAAAGTTAACTAATAATATTATTCACTGTCATTATTTTTTATCCAACTGGAGGCATCCAAGCAGTTTTCAATGGGTTCAAAAGTTCAGTAGAGGAATATGGGCCAAAGAAAGAAATCTGGGAATCATTATTTCATTGGACAATGTTTCTCAACTGCAATTATGTGTTAGAATTATCCAGAAGCATTAGAAAATATCCTTGCATTGGACCTATCCTGATGAGTCCAATATACAGCTCACAATAAGGGCACAGGTAGACAGAGGTGGTAGATGGAATCATATGTTGGGTGCCATCTCCCTGGAAGAGTGGACCGAATGACCGGAGGTCTTAAGGTTCAAGGTTTCCAGACCAAATTCATCATCTTTCTAACATGACCAGCTCTAGCTCCAGATTCTGTCATTTTACTTGTCATAATGGCTCTGTGGGCAAATGTCAACCAAAGTATCATGGAAAAAGGTAAAGATGCTGGAGTCTGTTGCTTTGTCCTACCTGTGATGAGTCATGGCGGGACAGGGAGGTGTCTTGGGGAAGCCAGTTACCATTCTCAATGTCAAGTCACGCCAAGGCAGAATTCAGGCAGTCCTTGAGAACCCTGGACTGGAGCAGATTCTGGGTGTGACTCTTCTGTTGAGGGTGAGCTGCCCCTGGACCTATGGCAGCAAGCTAAAACTCTAGCAGCACCATCAAGTTGGAAACAGCAGTGGTGGTAGAACCTCCAGCCTCAAAATCATGCATTTACATCCTGGGCCCACAGGCAAATGGGTAGAAGAATTATAAACAGCTCTGTGGGCATGAGAATAACAGAGCACCCTCCTCACATTTTAAAGGGAATTGCTGACTCCAGCAGATTTTTTGACTGATCTTCCAGGTGACCCACAGATAATGACAGATCTGGGCAGTGGAGGAAATAAGTAGACCATGACATGGAACCACCATAGCTGAGCATAATAGCAGAGAAAGGAGACTTCCTTTTTTTTCCCCATCCCCTTATACGTGCAGATGGAATTACAGGTTATCTGTTGCAGCACTTTCTTTGGAGGCCAGAGACCTTCCTGCTGTGTTATAGGAAGTGTACTATACCTCCAGACTAAGTATTGTCAACAGAGACAACTAAAGAACGATCATTAATTCACAAAGACCACTGTTCTTTAGGTAGCTTTATATAACTCTGCCTTGATATGTTTTCTGTCAAAGAAACAAGGCTCAGCTAGGCAGAATGAGGTTATAAATATGTCTACAGTCTAAAACTAGTATCTTCCCACTATAATATAGGGTGTATTTGGAAAAAATAAATACAATGGTCCAGTTTAGCTGGACCATTGTAGAATAAACTGTAGAATAAAGATGAAAATAAATTTGAAATAATGCTAGGAAAATGGTTTGGAAGATTACTTTATGCCTTGAGTCTCAAGGAAAAGAGTTAAAACTGAATGTAGTGAACAGTGAAGAGATTGGTATCATACAGCATCGATGATTGTTGAACAACTCACCCACTCCATTCCACAGACATGTCATGTGATGCCCCTACAATACACCACACCCTGCTGTGGGCTCTAGGGATTTAACAGTCAAAAAAAGTGACAAGGACTTGCCTTGTCAAGTCCTCATGGAGCTTAAATTCTAACTGAGGGAGGCAGAAAATAAATCAACAAACTCATACATCTGGTGATGATACATGCTATAAAGAAATGTAAAGTAGAATAAGGTGGAAACAAGATGTTGATAGAGAGAGAGGTGTCCTGGTGAATATGGTAGTATTTTATAAAGATGGTGCCTCTAGCAAGGGGACATTTGAACGAGACCGGAAGCAGTAAGGGAATGAGCTATGTGGATGTCTGGGGAGAGAGCAGGAAGAATGAAAGTACAAAGGTCCCAAGAACAGAAAGTAGGACACCAAACCCTTGTTTCCCTAATTCTGACTGTCTACCTGCTTTCCTTACATGAATGTCTACATTATTAATAGGATGTGTTCTGTGATTTGTCTTATTTTTATAGATAAGATTTTTACAATATGGGGTCTTTGGGAACAAGATAAAGGAAAAAAATTCCTCTCCATCCTCTTTGTCCTCTAGAAACATTATAGCCAAAATCACTGTTTAACACATCTACCACCACCATTCTTGTCTTCTAAGCCCTACTATCATTTTCTAGTAGACCAATTTTCTCTTGTCTGTCGACTGAGGATATAGGGGAGCAGTCCTTTATTGTTCTCTGAAACATTCCCTACAATGTGAGAGAGCTGTGTTTTCTTCTTGCACTTCTAATTGTGAAAGGGAACCTGGACACAGCATGATCAAAGTTATCAAACAGCTGTGATGAACACTTTTCTGACACTTTGATTCATTAAAAAGCATATTTTGCTCCTTTCTGGGTAATAGTTTTTTAAAATTTCTGTAACACAATGATCTTCTGACCAGCTCGATAGTGTCCTATGTGCAAAACTTTATTTTCTCAACATTTGGAATAGAAGCCCAAAGTTACATGACTTTCTGGATGTTTGAAAGGACATAAAACACCTCAGAGAAAATCGTTTCTTAGTGAGAGCCTCTGTGAAGCCAGCAAGAGTTTTCACTTCATCAGTGTTTTTCCAAATTGGTAATATTAGAAATTTGATTTTTTTTCTCATCATGTCATTGTAGGTCTTACTCTCTTTACTTTCTATTCAATCTAACTTCAGTCCAACAGTAACACTTCATAATTTACAACTCTCTTAAAAACTAAGGGCAAAGGAAATCTAGCAGCAAGTACTGTCAGGTAGAACATTCTTTTCTGCCTTTGATGAAGTAAGTTTTTGGAGCATAAAAAAATGGCATTATCGAAGGGGAGAAATACAATCTGGAATTCAACCTTGACCCAATTATTGAACTTGAAACAGGGCCAGCTTTAAGCCATGACAATGTTGGTAAGATCAGGCAGTATTATATGACATGAACCACAAGACATCAGGAACTTCTGTGGTTAAAATACTAACTTTTTCACAGATGCTCCATTAGTGTGACCCCTTGCTTTGGGTTAAATGTTACTGTATCCCCACAATTTTCCTTAAGCACCATTTCTGGAGGGGTACACATGAAACATGGGTTATTTTCACTTGTGTTTCTGCAGTATTTTTCTCTTGGATACTTGAGTAGTGAGGACATGGGAAAATAAAGGAAATGGTAGGAAAGGACTTAAAGTGCAGGAAACGAATCAACAGACAAAGGATTAATCTCCAAAATATATAAACAGCTCAAGCAGCTCAATATTAACAAAACAAACAGGGCTTCCCTGGTGGCACAGTGGTTGAGGGTCTGCCTGCTGATGCAGGGGACACAGGTTCGTGCCCCTGTCTGGGAGGATCCCGCATGCCGTGGAGCGGCTGGGCCCGTGAGCCATGGCCACTGAGCCTGTGTGTCCGGAGCCTGCACTCCGCAGTGGGAGGGGCCACAGCAGTGAGAGGCCCGCGCACCACAAAAAGAAACAAAACAAATAAACAAACAAAAAAAAGACCCAATCAAAAAATGGGCAGAAGACCTAAATAGATATTTCTCCAAAGAAGACATACAGATGGTCAAGAAGCACATGAAAAGCTGCTCAACATCACTAATTATTAGAGAAATGCAAATCAAAACTACAATGAGGTATCACCTCACACCAGTTAGAATGGGCATCATCAGAAAATCTACGAACAACAAGTGCTGGAGAGGGTGTGGAGAAAAGGGAACCCTCTTGCACTGTTGGTGGGAATGTAAATTGGTACAGCCACTATGGAGAACAGTATGGAGGTTCCTTAAAAAACTAAAAATAGAATTACCATATGACCCAGCTATCCCACTAGTGGCCATATACCCTGAGAAAACCAAAATTCAAAAAGACACTTGCACCCCAATGTTCATTACAGCACTGTTTACAATAGCCAGGTCATGGAAGCAACCTAAATGCCCGTCAACCGACAAATGGATAAAGAAGATATGGTACATATATACAATGGAACATTACTCAGTCATAAAAAGGAACAAAATTGGGTCATTTGTAGAGATGTGGATGGATCTAGAGACCATCATACAGAGTGAAGTAAGTCAGAAAGAGAAAAACAAATATCGTATATTAATGCATACATGAGGAACCTAGAAAAATGGTACAGATGAACCGATTTGCAGGGCAGAAATAGAGACACAGATGTAGAGAACAAATATATGGACACCAAGAGGGGAAAGCCGCAGGGGGTGGGGTGGTGGTGGTGAGATGAACTGGGAGATTGGGATTGACATACATACACTAATATGTATAAAATAGATAACTAATAAGAACTTGCTGTATAAAAAAGAAAATAAAATTTTTTAAAAAACCCAACAAAGCGCAGGAGAATGATGGCTAAACCACACTAAACCCATTTCTTTAACGTGTGTCCTAGAGGCAGCCCTACACGTGACAGCAAATGGTTAAAATTCTTGCTACTCTGCAACCTTAGCAGGACCACAGAGGATAGGAGAAGGCAATCAGACATCTGGTAAACAGGCTCCTCCTTGAGAAATACATACACAAGTTCAACATGCCCAGCCATTTTCCTCAAATTTAGTCTGAACAGAACACGCACCTGAATGGTTTCAGTCTATAGAAATATTAAATGGACGTTTTATGTCTTCTCTAACACAAAAGAGTGCTGTAATAAAAAGGTGACAATTTGCCACTTGTAGGCAAGTGAAAAGTAGAAAATTACTCCAACCTGGCAGAACAAGTTTTTTGAAAATATTATTAGGATAACTGCCTTAAAAGAGGCAACAATTTAAGGGTCTAAGTTGTAAAGAATAAAAGGTTGTACAACAAAAAAGTTGTAAAATAATTGCACATAAACATAAAAGTCTCCATAGCATAAAAATGGTGGTGTTTCTTTTTGTTTTTTTTCCTTGCTCACACCATGTGTCAGCAAAAGAGATTATTAGCATCATTATTTCTGTAGCCTTCTTCATTATCCAAATGCCTTATAGACATTGATTAGTTAGCTGCATGATACCGGCCAGAAAGGTCAGTGAGATTAACCTGAAGGCAGAGCCAGAGTGCCCTGAGGTTAAATGATTCATCCTTTCCTCCAAGGAGATGAGTGGAGGACAAGACCTCACCTCTAGAGTTCTTCTGTCTGAAGCTGTTCCTATCCTGGCTGATATATGTAACAATGAAAATGCTTTTTCTTCCCCAGCATAAATGATGTCCAAAAAGTCTGGAGGTTGTACACACTAATTGGTAAAGAATGAAATGCTATCCTGGTGAGATTCTTTGTTCGATTAGAATAAGTACATTTAGGTAAACTTTCCAATTAACAGCCAATGGAGGGGTTACAGGTTATACAGCTTATATATATATATATAGGCTATATAGGTTATATATCTTTGCATCTTCATGCAACAAGTATTTATTGAAATCCCGTCATCCCCAGAAAAATGCTCTAGGCTCCAAGGATCTCAAGGTGAATTTGAGAGCCAAGGTTCTGTTTTCATGGAGCTTAGTTTCCAAAGGGGTGGGACTACAATAAAAACATGAAAGAAACAAGAATAATAACACGTAGTGAAAAGAACAGGGAGAGAATTAACATAGGATGATGTTATAACTGTGCCCAAGTGATTTTTAGATGGGGTAGGCAGGGAAGGCATCTCTGAGAAGGCGGCGTTGAGAGGGAATTGACAAGAAGGAACTAGCTATGGAAAGAGGAAACCAAGGAACGTTCCGGGAAGAAATAAAAGCTAAAGGAAAAGCCTTAAATCAGAAATAAACTAGGTATGTCCAGGGACCTGAAAGCAATTCAGTGTGTCTGGGGGTTAGTGGACAACTAAGAGAGTGGAATAATTTAAGATTAGAAAAAATAGGGAGGGCCAGAATGTGTACATCAAAGAAAGGACTTTGGAGTTTATTCTAAGTGCCTTAGGAAACTACTGGAGAGTTAAAGTGATGATGTGACAAAATCTTATTCCTGTTTGCAAAACGTTACTTTGGCTGTTATTTGGGGTAGTGGGGAGGGAGAGTGGAAGGAGGGAAACCAGTTAGCAGACTATTGCATTTGTCCAGGTGAGAGAGGATATGACCAAAACTAGGGTGGTAGTCATAAAGACAGAGATAATTGAGCGAACATATTTAGGTTTTGGTGGTAGAGTTGCCAGGATTTGCTAATAGAGATGGGAAATACGGGCAATATAGAATTAAAAACAACTCCTGTATCTTCAGGTAGAAAAATGGAAGAGAATTCTTAGTAACTGTTTGAAATATAAGGCTCATCAAAAGATAGTTTAACTTGGGAAATGCATAGCGCCAGAAAACAAAAAAATCTGGAAGATCTGATATAGCCTAGGAGGTCAGCAAAGGCTTCTTTAGGAAGTGACATGTAAACTAAGATCTGAAGGACCTGACTAGAAAGATGCTATGATCATCACTGAGCTTAGTTTCCGTCATGATCATAGTGATCACCATACGATAAAGTCATAATTCATATACTCATACACAACAATTCACTGACGACAGCCATTATGTCTCCTTCTTTAAATTCCAGAGAGAAAACATGTGGTCAGTTAATTGACTGTCTTTAGGGCAGATGTCCAGTCCTGATCCACTCAGTAGTGACTTGGGGAATGAGAGCGTGTCACAGGGTCTGTGGTTTCCAGGGACTCAGGAAGAGACTGCCACGCTTGAAGCTGGGTATGACAGCAAATTGACTTATGTGTCTAATATCATCCTCCATTCACCTTTGCCTTCCCAGAGCTTAACAGAGGTCCATGCACATAAGAAACACTCAGTGTCAAGTGAGCAAATGAATACAGGCTATTTAAGAGACAGGAGGCAATTCTGGGCTTCTCTTAAGTATCACAACCACTTTTTCAACACAGTACTACCCCCACCTTCATAATCATTTGAAACTGTGCCTCACGAACAGCTATGTTAACACTATTGGGTTAGAAATATTTTGGTTATTATTAACACCTGAAGTTTTTCACATCGTAATCCAGTTCATCTCAAACTTTGTGGAACATAAGAATCACCTGGGCAACATTTATTAAAATGCAAATTCCTGGGTCTAGTCCATTTCAGCACAGCCAGAGCAGAGCCCAAGAATATGAATTTCAGTAGGATCCAGCAATTATTCTTCCGGGTATATATCCAAAAGAATTGAAAGCAGGATCTCGAAGAGATATTTATAACCTATGTTCACGGCAGTATTATTCACAATAACCAAAAGGTGGAAGAAATTCAAATGTCCATCAATCAATGAATGAATAAACGAAGTGTTGTGTATACATACAACAAGATATTATTCAACCTTAAAAAGAAAGAAAATTCTGACACAAAACACAACACGGATGAACCTTGAGAACATGACACCAAGTGAAATAAGCCAGACACAAAATGACAGACACTGTATGAATCTACTTATTTGAGATACTTAAAGTAGTCAAATTCATAGAGAAAGAAAGAATGGTGGTTGCCATGGGCCGGGGAGAGGAGGAAATTGGGACTTATTACTGAATGGGTGTAGAGTTTCAGTTTTACAAATTGAAGAAGTTCTGTAGATTGCTTGTGCTACATTGTGAGTATACATAACACTACTGACCTGTACACTGAAAAATGGATAAAATGGCAAATCTTATGCCGTGTATTTTACCACAATTAAAAATTACAACAGAGAAGAATACGAATTTTAACAAAGATCCTAAGTGATTAAGATGCAAATGAGGAAATTTACGTGGAGAATTACTGCGCTCTTGTCAGTATCTTCCCCAAACCAGTTTAATGCAACGCAAACGGTCTCACAGATTCTCTCTGTCTCCATTATCACTGTTGCTGACTTAATTTAGACTCCATCACCTATCGACTGGATGCCAACAGCCATAGATCTGCTCTTTCTGGTTCCTGTCCCTCCATGTCTTAATCCATCCAGCAGTTTAATCCAATATTATCTTCCCCAACCAATGATTTCTGTTTAATAAATGGAACACACTGTGATGGAAGAATAGAACAGAATGAAAGAAAACAAAAACAATGTGGAAAATGGTCAAATGATCACAAAAAGCAGCAGAATTTACTATGCTGATACCAGAATTACAGATTTGAATTCTATTTTTCCTGTATTTTAACCTCCTCAAACTTCAACTCTTTTACTCAATATGACCTACAAAAGAATCCTGTCTATTTACTTCTCCTTATAGAATAAAATACAAACACTGCCACCTCTCACAGGTGTGCCTCAAGTCCTCCACTCACGTACCTCCCCCTATTTCCCGAAGTCCTCTGTTTTACATGACCTGATATTCCCCAAACGAAAATCCCAGAACGAGAATACCCATAGGACATTTGCACTCAGGCACTGTAAGGCACTTCAGCAGTGCCTATGGAGGGATTTTAAAACATTGTTGTTTAAATCACAGCAGAAAACAGTTCTCAATTACGGATTATGAAGATGATGAAGGAAAAGAAGATGAGCTAGTGTGAAGTTTAAGTTTACCAGAGACTGGATGGCTTGAGAAACAGAAATTTAATACTCATAGCTCTGGAGGCTGGTAGCCTGACAGGGTGCCAGCATGGTGGGGTCCTGGTGAGAGCTCTCTTCCTGGCTTGCAGAGGACCACCTTCTCAGGCTCAGGTCTCTTCATCTTATAAGGGCAGTCGTCCCATCATGGGGGCTCCATGAGGTTTCATGACCTCGTGTAAACCTAATTACCTCCCAAAGGAGGTATTTGGAGAAATACCATCACATTGGACATCAGGGCTTCAAAATATGAACTTTTCAGGGGGCAAGGTCAGGCATTCAGTCCATAACAGGGAGGAATACAGGCACAAGAGATTAAAAGGGAATGTTATATCAACAGTGGTTGTCATTGCCCTGGCTGTTTTCTGTCATTGGGCTAAGCTGGATACTCAGAGGACGGTGACTTTCATTTTATCTCAACTAGTCTTAAAAATACAGATGATTCTAATCTCCTCCGTTGGCACTGCTGAAGTGACATACAGTTCCGGAGTGCAAATGTCCTATGACAAGGGTAACTCTAAACAATTGATCCTTTTCTGTCAGTTACATAACTCAGTCTGCAGGGTAGAGTTGTAAGCAGCTTGTAGATATGTCGTTTTGAAGAACTGACAGCTGAAGGTGGGGGAGGGGCAGAAGTAACCACCATCTTCCATCGCACAGGCAGGGACAGTGAAAAGTGGACTAAAAAACCACATAGGGATTTCGGAACACAAACAAGCAGCCCCAAACAGCGACAGACTCAAGAGAGTCAAGGGAGTTAGAAGTTGTGATACGGCTTTAATACAACAAGCCTAACTTTTGGGTGAATTCCATATTTCTAACAATCTGTTTTGAGAATATGGAGATGGGGGAAAAATATACCAAAATGTTAAATTTAAATGAAAAAAACAACAAAAATCTTTGTTTAAAATGGTTACGGTGCTTTGGGGGTTTGCTCTATAAATTTGATTTTATTATAGTGGTTAGTTTTTCTCACTAATCAAATTAATTGCATTTTGAGACTTAAGAGCGTTTTTTTAAATTCATGAATTCTCATCTCAGAAGAAAGCTACTAGCTTTTATATACTTCCTTACTGCCACCTAGTGTAGACCAATATACTGCAAGGAAAAGGCAACACGTACACCAATTTATCAATGTTAAGACCAAAGCTGGTGGCTAATCAATTTCTGAACAAATATCTTTGATGTAGCTCCGTGAGGTCCAAATATCATGTGGGAGCATCTCCGTTCACTCACATGGCTTTCTCCGGCCTTCAGAGACTGTTAAAAGGGCTCCCTTTTGTTTAGAGATTATGACTTTTTTATAGTAATGTTAAAATGTATTTTAATAAAATATTGACGATTGATGCAAAGAGGTGGGTGTGTTTCATTTTATTATTATATTTTGATTACCTTACTTGGCAAAAAAGGAAATTGGGAAAGCTGGTCATCCTTTCTTGAGAAGGCTAAGACGTGTTCAGAGATACCCGAGCACCATCTGTTGTTTTCTTCACTCCCCGTTATGAGCACAGGACCTCACTCGGGCTGAGTTGGTTCAAAATCTGGACATCGGTACATCTGATGCAGACTTCGTCTTGACGGAGGCACACAGAGAGTTAGTGTAACTGCTTCTTGAATGGTGATAAAAAATGCCACAAAAAGCTTATGGTGAAGGAAGAATTGGGGGGTCCAACTCAATTCTGGCAGGCTTCCAACAGCTTAGAAAGTATCACCAGATACTCTACAGAGACAGATATAAATGCTCTACAGCGAAACAAGGGCAAGGGAAAATCTGCACTGAAACACACTGCATCTATTCCCAATCTGTGCAGCTGCATCACATCCATTAATTTCTGTACCAGGGGACAAATAAATTGCATCTTCTAGCATGTGTGTGATGTGTGTGTGTGTGTGTGTGTGTGTGTGTGTGCGTGTGTGTCTCCATATTCCCTTCCTATCAATCCAACACCAAACGGATAGCTCTACTTTACTGCCCCCCTTACCCACATTCCCATTTTTGTTTTTGTTGTTGAAATTTTACAGGACTATAAAATTCACAAGTCTAGGAACCATTGACATAGCTGATGAAAATAACGGAATGTGAAAGGAATGAGCTATTTTGGAGCCGTATTCCCTTTGGTCTCTTGCCGATATGAGTACAATCTGTTAATTATGATATATGGACTGTTGGCCAACAGATCCCGGTGAGATGCCAGTTTGGGGAATAGAGTGGCTGATGGGGAAGTTGATTCATGAGAAGGGGGCGTGCATTACTTGCATTTGGAAAGAGAAGCCGTCACGGGAGCCCAAGGCTAAAACTGATTCACAATTTTGCTTAGAAACAGGCCTGTCCCTGGCCTTCTATAGCACAGTGATCTGTGAGCAGAGGGTTGTGGGCACGTTTCCTCAGCAAGAGAATCATTTCGGAAAGGCGAAGCTTAGACAGCAGAGACACAGGTCACTAAACACGTCTTCTACTTCCTTCTTACCTCTTAGGTTTTATAAAACTGTGGCTTCGACTGTCAGGTGTTTTTTGGTTTTTCTCTTCTCCTTCATATTTTTCTTTAATCGATATCATAGTAAAGACTTAAGAAAAGCATCTTATCAAACTCTAAAAATATGTCTAGCCATTAAAATATATATTCAAGTTCTTCATTCTGTTCATTTAGACATTTAATATTTCTCAAGGCAGTGTCTGATTAGTCAAGAGACACTTATTCTCCCTTTTTCAAATACTTCAAGTGCTTATTGTTGGCAGAATTCTGACAGCCTCCAAAGCTTTAGCAAAGCGCACTAACTTGGTTTAATTCAGGAAAAGCCTCATTAACTCAGCTAGATCAGAGAGAGTCTGCCAAACATTAACCTATTTAGCACAGAAATAGTTCCTCTTTACCTGTAATTGTCATTTCTTCCAGATCACTGCAGTCAGACCCTCACTGGGTTTTTTTTTTTTTTTTTTTTTCTCCACCCACAAGACTGAGACTCCTGCAGCTCACAGAATGATCTGGCATTTTACAATATTGGGCTCATTTAAAGGGCCATATACATGTTTTCTCAGTTATAATCTATGCTGTCCCAAATACAGCTTTTTGCTCTAATGGATTTTTTAGAAATTATCTATCTTGAAAAATCCCATTTTTAGCACTAATGCTAAAGTTTTATAAGTGATATTTATTTCAGGTCTTCCCTTTAAAATGAATAGTTACGGCTGTTTGAATAAAACAGGGAAGGTGCTAACCTACTCTTTCAAAGGGAAATTGTTTTTGCTACTGATTCATACAATAATGGGAAAGAGAAAAGTAGCATGAGAACCAGTAAAAGTGCTTTCTTACTCTGTAATCATTGAAGAGTGGGGAGTGCTATAATATTTGATTCTTTATTACTACTTTTAAAGGCAATGTGTCAAAGGTGAACACTTTTGTTCACTTTCACCAAATTGAGTTCTCAGTGCTTTTCTTAGCAGCACTGACTTAAAAAGCTTAAGTTATAAAATGAGCAGTTAAGTGTTTTATTGATGAGAAAAATTTCAGTTGAAATGAAGATGTATTACTAAGAATCATAAAATGATTGAGCTGGAAGGCAGTTTAGAGAAAACATAATCAAATGTTCATTGACTCCTCATTTGATTGTTCCACAGGTGATGAAACTTGAGTCCTAATGAATTGCTTAATTCCACAGACCTAATCAGTACAGGGGGAGAATTTACTTCATTTTTTTTTAAGGAAGCCAGTAATATATTGTCTTAGATTAGTTGTTGCAAAAGCATAGTTTGTTTGCAAACTCTATCAAAATTTGTTAAAATTGGCATATGTCCGGCATTTAATAAATACTATTTGGTAAGGTATTATAAGTGTAACATTCTTTGTAGATAAAATAGATAATAAATGAAATTATTTACGTTACTGAGTTCTTCATGGGTATTCATAGTAGAAATGAGATCAATCGTTTTAAAATTTTTATTAATTGAATTGGTTGGATTTTTGTGTTGCTGAATAGATTTTTAATAGATAACTGACACTTGAGATGGAATCGTATTCTTATCCAAACCTCACATAGGCAGAAACACACAGAAGCCCTCACAACCAAAGTCCCAGAGGCAAAGCAAAGCTAGAACAGAGGGCTTGCCATGATCTGCCTCTTTGAGGAGAGAAATACCCTAATTCCCAGCTCCCTCCGTGCAAAAGAAATGTTACATCTGTGCCAGGCTTGAACAAACTTCTTCTTTCTGGAACTTCAGGCTTTACTGTCCCTAACAATGGCCCTTGAGAACTACCATGGCATTTACTGTTTGGCCTCGTTCCTGAAAATTTCAGTTCCTCAACACTTCATCATTTAGTATGATTTGATGTGTGTTTTCCTTTAGATAAAGCAGATTTGACCACCTTGTATTAATAATATATAATTAATTATTACATCATTTGTAATATATATTAATATGATAATATAAATACAATATATAAACAGTAATTATATAATACAATACATATTATATTATAAAATTATATATAATATTAATCATATATAAATTATAATTTATATACTTAACATATTTAAATCTATTAATTATATATCATTATAGTATTTATATATAAACTATAATCTACATTTAACTTAAGTAAATATGTTATATTTATATCTATCATATTACTAAATATGAAATTATATGTATTTATATAAATATATTTAACTTAAATATAAATTATAATTTATATATAAATAATAGATAATGATATATAACTAATACACCATGTAATTAATAGTATTTATATAATTATAATAAACAGGGTTGAGATTAATCTTAGCCTTTTGTTTCAGAAATAAAACTTCCTTTTCAAAGGACTAAGAAATAAATTAAAAGAAGTAATGATCAAAAGCACAATGAAAAACCTCTAGAGAATAGAGGTCCACTGTACAACGCTGTAACCATAGTCAACAATAATGTATAATTAAAAATTTGTTAAGAGGGTAGACCTCATGTTATGGTTCTTACAGCAATAAAGTAAATTTTTAAAAAAATAGGGTAAAAGGAGCATCGTTTGTAATCATTCCAACAAGTTAATAACTTACACCAAAGGCAGACCCTTGACTATTTTCCCTTCTCTCCTTCCCCACTTGCTCTCTTACCACGGCTGTCTCTGGTGAATTGCAAACTGAGTTACTTCCTAGCTTTTCCTCCAGCTTCTATGCTTAGAAAATCTTTGTCTCAAGAGCTGGGAAGAAAGTCCTAGATGGCTTACAGGCAGCTGACACGTTCTCCTCCTGGAACACAATTAACACCTGGCTAAAGGCAAGGTTCTATCAGGTGTGTTGTACTCACACCTGCCAAGACCAGTCCACCTTTCATCAAATAAGACCACACTGTCACAGGATTCCATAAGAAAGACAAAAAACCCCCCAAAACTATAGCCTTTTGCTAAAGAAAGACATTTCCTTAGGTAATTGAACCAAACCAAATAAAAAGCATTTGGCTTACCTGGAATGACCTGGGTTTCTTTACCTGACATGGATCAATCAGGAGACCGAGTCACAGTTCTTTCATTGGTCAAATCAGCCTCTACCTGAAGTTATGGTCACTTTCTGCAAAACATAAATTCCAAGGAAAACCCTTACATGAGACATTTTATTTGGAAAATGTTTAACTGAGTTGCAGATGCCTTTGGAGAATATATTTCAAAGGAATGACCTTACTGACCCTTAATGACTTCATTTTCTCTGAAAAGAAAAGAAAAAAATGTAATTCAATTATACCAGAATTCCAACTAAAATTAATAAGATTTTAAAACTTGCTTTCCTGTATTTTGTGTTTTCAAGTCCTTGAGTTCTCAAGTCCGCTGTTAAACTTTTAGTTCACAGTTGTATAGCTTAATACCTTTTCTAATGAGTGAGTAAAAATAGAAGGAAATTAGAGGTCATTGTACAAACATTTGAATATGATGAAATGTTTTACATTATTTTTCCTTAGAAATTCTCAAATGTGTTAGTGTATTTAACCAATTCAACACTATTCACTTGTTCTACAAATATTGTCTGAGTGCTCACACCTGGCAGTGTCCTAGGCACTGAGATTACACTGGTGGCTGAAGTGGACAATTGTCCCTCTCTTCATAAACTAGACAGCGGGAAGGGACAGTGTATATTAACAATAATCAAATAACTAGGTGATCAATATGACACAATTCAAAATATGATTCTGAGATTATGAAAATGGCTCTAGTTTAGATTAAGTGCTAAGGAAGCGTTGCCTAAGCCAATAGCATTTATACTGAAGCCAAAAGAATACACAGAAGACTGAAGACTACAGACGGAGTCTCTCCCGGGCAGAGAGGCCCTGAGGTGGAAAGGATTAGGTTTATTCAGAAACTAAAAGCACAGATTTAATAGAATAGTGATTTTGAGGGAGAAGGATATGAAATAGAGTTGAAGAGTGTGAAGCTTCTATAACGTGGAAGGATTGGGGTCTCTGTCCTAAATACAACATTAAGTCATGAGAGAGTTTTCACAGCAGAGTAACCCAGTCCTGCTTGTGTGTGTGTGTGTGTGTGTGTGTGTGTGTGTGTGTGTGTTTAATGAATTTTTATTGGAGTAGAGCTGATTTACAATGCTGTGTTAGTTTCAGGTGTACAGCAAAGTGAATCAGTTATACATATATCCACTCTTTTTCGATTCTTTTACCTTATAGGTCATTACAGAGTATTGAGTAGAGTTCCCTGTGCTATACAATAGGTTCTTATTAGTTATCTATTTTATATATAGTTGTGTGTATATGTCAGTCCCAATCTCCCAGTTTATTCTTCCCCCCAACTTTCCCCCTTGGCTTATATGTGGAATCTAAAAAAATGGTACAAGTGAACTTATTTACAAAGTAGAAATAGAGTCACAGATGTAGAAAACAAACTGCCTGTGTGTGTTTAAGCTTATTTTGCTTCATTCAGGGCTGTGTATGCTTTCCATGGGCTGGAAGCACCTTTGCCTTTACGAGCCCCTGGTTCCATTTTATATTTGGAGTTGACCCTTGAATAGCACAGGCATTAGGGGCACTGACCCAAATTTCAAAGTGGAAAGTCCTGTATAACTTTACAGTCAGCCCTCCACATCCTCAGATTCAGCAAACTTGGCTTCCACCAACCTTGGTTCTGCATCCCAGATTCAACCAGACTTGGACTGTATAATACATATTTGGTGGAAAAAAAACCCACATTAAGAGGATCTGTGCAGCTCAAAACTGCATTGCTCAAGGGCCAACTGTATGTGTGTGTGTGTGTCTATATATATATATATATTTTTTTTTTTATATATATATCACTGTGTTAGCATAAAGATGAATACAATCCAGGCTGGACTATATCTTTGTCTGTGTGTATACATATATATAGTATATATAATAGATATACTTCATTTTATAATATATACTATATATGTATATGATATATATTATATATATATATATAATATATATATACACACACACATTTTTCTCTGATATTAAAACATTTTCACTGGCCCCTAGTATTGTCATGGACTCTCAGCCCTGTGTCTACTCTACCCAAGGCATAAGGCAGCCCTGGCCTTATCAGCAGAGAACAGATTTTCGTCCAGATAAAGTAGAAACCTCTTCCACAAGGATAAGCAAGAGAAGGTGGCAGACACAGGCAAGAAAAATCAATAAACTGTTATTAATTTAGTTGTTAAATAAAACTAAAACATAAACCATTGACTCAGACTCTTTAAAAATATGTATCAAGAAATGGAAACCAAGATGTGCTAAAAAGCCAAAAAAAGAAAAAAAAATTTCCTTGTGGTCAGTTTAAAAAGTGACAGAAAGGAAAGAGAAAGAGATAAGGAGGCAGAGTAAGAAAGCTGAGCTGTGAAAAAAGAGGAATTAGAAGCCAAGATGGAAAGAAATGCAGGGAAGCAGAGTAACAGGAGAGGAAGAGGGGTAATAGAGTGGAAGGTGTAAGTGAAATCTCTTTGAAAGGTAAATGTGCTGTACAAACGCAGGGGAGTGCGACAGGAACGCAGAAAAATTTCCTTCGGAGTCTGGAACCAATGCATTAAAAATCTTCTAATGGTCATCCAGAGTCCTTCAGAAGAAATCAACAGAGTGTGGGCCATTACCGAAATAGTTGTGTTAGAGGGACAGAGCTTTAAAACGGAGCATATGTAGGGCTTGTTAAACCGAAGATTTCTGCAGAGAGGTGTGTTAGCAGAAAGAAGGCAGGTGTTTGGTTTTCTTTTTAACTGGAATCGTGTGCATACTTGCTAGAGAAACTACACATGGGGGGGGTGTTTTTCTTGTTCTTTTTGTAAATTTTCAGAAAATCGTTATAAGAAATAAGTCAGTGTATGTTCACAGCCTACCTTTCTCCCAGTAGAATTTGAGAAACTCTGCCCTCTTTGTCAGAGTACCTTTTCACGTTCTGCCCTACGTGGAACAGGAGTGACACCCTACAGCGGGAGCCCCAGCAGTGATGGGGGCCTTTCTTCTCTTGACCCCTTCCCTCTCTGCAACTACACCTGATCTTATGTGTCATCTTGGCCAGGCTATAGTACCCAGGGACTCACTCAAACACTCATCTAGGTACTACTATGAAGGTATTTTGTAGATGTGGGTAAGCCACAGAAATCAGTTGACTTTCAGTAAAGGAGATTATGCTTGACGATGTGGGTGGGTCTAACAGATCCCTTGGAGGGACAGAAAAGCAAAAAACTGAGGTTTCTGTGAGAAAGAAAAAATTCTGCTTCAAGTCTGCAATGCCAATTCCTGCCTAAGACTTTCTAGCCTGCTGGCCTGGCCTGCAATGTCCAGACTTGCCATCCTCTACAATTGTGTGAGCCAATTCTTGGCAATAAATCTCTTAATATATATATATATCCTACTGCTTCTATTTCTCTGGAGAACTCTGACAGATGCAGATTTGGGTACTGGGAGTGGTTCTAGAGGAACAGAATCTTAAGGATGAGCTTCTGAATTGGTTCTGGGGATTCCAGAGTTAGTTCTCTAAAGTTAGATTAAAGTTAGATTTAAAGGCACTAGTGACTCTATCTCCATTGTTAAACAGGGCACTGATTGTCCCTGACATGATGTGGGAATAGAGATAGACAAAATATTACCACTGGTATCACTAATCATACTTATAAAAGGTGAGGTTCTGGGTGACCACCTATTTGATATCTTGAACATTTTTATCAAACTAGGGAATATAATAATGAAAGTGACTCATTGCTGGACGAAGTGGGGAAAGAAAAGGATGAATTTAGGGCTTCCAATTCCCAGCTGAACTGCAGCATAAATGACCTGAAAGATTCTGTGTGTGCCCTGAAAAAAAAATTCGTACCTCCTGTAGTTGAGGAGGTAAGATGTGTGAAAACCAAACCCAGAGACTCATCCTTCATTCTTCAAGTGGCTAAATTACAACACAAATTGAATTCCCAGACTCACAGGGTGTAGTTGGATAACCTTTATCTGGAAAGAATCAGCTTGTGACTAGTGCAGCCAATCAACCATCTCAACAGAAGCCAGGAATAAAAAACAGGTTTATCTAGGAGGAATTGTGGAGATTACTGTTGTCTGATGGTTTACACTCCTGTTAACTGCACAGAAAACTGACAACAGTTTTGAGAATTTTGTATCAGCAGAAACACTGCCAGCCTGGATTGAAAGGGACTGAGACACAGAAGACACACCAAGAAGAAGGTGACATGACAACCAGAGTCAGAAATTGTAGCGATGCAGCTACAAGCCAAGGGAAACCAAGGACGTTTGGCAGCCTCCAGAAGCCAGGAAGAGGCAAGGAAGGTTTCTTCCCCGGAGCCTTCAGGGGGAGCAGGACCCTGCTGACATCCTGATTTCAGACATCGAGCCCCCAGAACTATGAGAGAATAACTCTCTGTTGTTTTAACCCAATACTTTGTGGCCATCTGTTTGAGAACCCAAGGAAACTGATAAAGCATCCATATCCAGCCAGTAAGTCATTCATCCAATCCTCCCCACTGTGGTGGAAAATATTGAGAGACACATAGAAATTATACATCTTCTGTTCCCTTTTGGAATGTTTGGGAATTCAGAGGGGATATGGTTTTGTAAAAGTTTCAGACTTTCCTCATATTTTCTCAATGTTTCCAAGATCTATACGAAGCTTGGCGTATGAAAGACTGATCTATATAAAGATGGTTTGAAAAGAAAGGTATCAGGTTTTCCTTCTCTTGACCCAGATACGATCACTATTATTAATTATTACTAAGGGAATAAAGAGAGAACGTAGAGAGAGGAAAGGTCAAAGAGAGATAGGAAGGAGGGTGAGGGAGTAATTTTATCACACATGCATGGCCTAGAAATGACATTAGTGGACCAGGAGCTGTCCCAGAATCCCAATGGGAGATGCCAGTCTCTGGCTCTGTAACATAAACTCTTTGGTTTGAAAGAGCTATTAGATATCATGTAGTGTAGAGACATAGTATTTATCCAGAAGCATGACGTAAGGCAACATTTCAGCATGCCTAGATTGTGAACACATGTAGATGTTTCTACTGAGGAATAGGGACCATGGAGACAGATGCACAACCCTGGTGGCCATGACCAGTGAGCTGGGAGACAGCCTGGTAAGCAGCAACACCGTCCTCGATGAGCATGCCATGACACACGGCTATGGCTCTCTTCAAGGTAGGCGACCACATCTCGGTTCTCCTGGGTTGTAATCATACAGCTTCAGAGATGCCTTTCCTTCAGAAGGTTGAGCTGAGTGGGTCCCATGCCATGTAGTTGAGCTATATAAAACTACACATTCCAAAGACAGGTCTTATGTTTACCAGAGTATGAGAACGTTTAGGAGAGCGGGGTAAGGGAAATGAATGGCTCTAAAGAAAATAATAGAGTGACGATGTGTTTAAATGGGTCCAAGAAAACAGAGAGATAATTGTTGGTACTTTGTAAGACATCAGACCGAAGTACTATTTGTATTGTCATTAAACCTAATCTTTAAAACTGTTTGGGAAGACGTTTGATCATTTCGCACATGCTGCTAAAAATTGTATGATTTCAAAAATGCTGAAAACTATTGCAGTAAGATCTTTCACCACCTTTTACAGATCTGCATCTCATATAAAGTACCACCAACCTTGGTTAGCTGTGTTGTCAAATCATAATAAATAGAAAACAGGCAATTAGAGGTGGGAGGGCTGAAAGGAATGACTGCACTTAGAGTTGACAGCCTGGTGAGAAGGAAGTAGACGGCTAACCACTATTTAGCTACCCAGTAAAGAGCTAATTTGTCATAATAATAGCAACTCTTAGGTGTTTCTGAAGTGCCTTGAGTCTTTAAGTTGTGGTCTCACTGAGACTCAGCCACGTGTGGGCATTTCAGGAGAACCAGTGAGGTGCCCACAGATTATCTATTTCAGAGAACAGCCTTGGAGCACCCTAGAGAAAAGATTGCTTGGGACCCCACAGTGTCTGTTACTCATTTTACCCTTTAGCTGAGTTCCCCTGAACTTGTCTATTTTTAGGGAACCATGAGGCTGCAAGTAAGAAATGAGAGACCTGTTTCCACATAAAACTTCTGTGAGTTCTTAGGAGCAAAATAATTCAACAGTGAGGGAAAATGTCCTCCCCACTTCTAAAGAGCAGCTTCAGAGAAGTGATCCTACCACAGATGGAGAGTGCAGGCATCACAGGAAGTGGTACCAGAGTCGGCCGGTCATCTGGGGGCCACAGGTATCAAGGGCTTCATTTCATCCTCAGTGGCAGAAGCAGCGGCCGGCCACGAAGCATCAACTGGCAATAGTCACTTTAGTGACATCTTAACTCACTGCAGCAGGACAGTCTGAGAGTACAGATGACAAGGCCTGGGTGACAGCAGGACCAGCAGGAGGGCAGAGAGGAGGAGCCTTCATCTGCCAAGAGTTCAGGAGCAGAAAAAGACCTCATGGTGTATTTGAAAAGAATTGTCCTTTTTCCCTTTAGTACTTGTACAAATCATTAGGGAAGAAAAATCCTGCAGTAACAAATGGGGGTTAGAGTCAAAGAAAGATATTTATTGTCATTACTGTAACTTTATTTTTATCCCCTGCCCAACTCCAGATCCCATCTGGTAGTTCTAGGGAAATACTGACTTCATTAAGAGAAAGTGTTAATTATTTGACACGCTCTTTAAGATAGCAGGTGTTACATAACACGTTTTAGGAGTGTTTTCACCAAAATGTTTTCTTTTTTTAAGTTTTGTACTTTAAGTTGTACGCTTCGGTTATCTGTGAAATTCACTTATGTGGAATAGTGCATTCCCTGACAGATAAATAAAGTATTGTTATAATAATAGAGTGTTAA
Source organism: Kogia breviceps (assembly GCF_026419965.1). NCBI lineage: Eukaryota > Metazoa > Chordata > Mammalia > Artiodactyla > Physeteridae > Kogia > Kogia breviceps. The sequence goes on from NC_081318.1 coordinate 10,500,919, forward strand.
TCCCTGAACAAATTTGATTAAAGATGGGTTTAAGAACAACTTGTATTAAGAACAACTCTTGGTTTAACTAGGAGCAAAGGGACTTCTATTTTCAATAATTATCTATTAAAGTTGGGCCAGACTTTATAAAATCTGGATTGACTTTATTGCCCAATGCCTTTTTAAAAATTATTATTCTTTCTTTCCATCCCTACTACAGTCTAGCTGTTAAAAATGCAAATTTATGGCTGATTTCCTCAGTAGCATAAATATTCAAGTTCTGAAGTCAATGTCGTTTGCTTAGAAAAACTTCTCTTACCAGTCACAGAGGAAGTCAAACATTTAACTGCTTCACAGCTGGCTGTCTTCTGCTGTGGGCAGCTTCCACCATTCCTTGGTGCTACAGTGGACTATAAAATTAACAACTGAGTGTTACGATACTCTGCAGGGCATTGTGCATCTGGCCCAAGGATGCATGTTGGGCAGCAGTGACATGGGTAAGTAACTGCAAAAAGACATCAGATTCCCAAATTAGATTGACTTTCTTTTTTTTTTTACAGCAGAGGCTCTCATATCCAATTTGCATACTGTATGTTATCAACCCAAATGCTAATAAAATGTGCCCTGAGCAAATTGTTGCTTTGAATGGAAAATGAGATCTGTGGAATAGAAAGAGAAAGCAGTAGTGGGGAGAATTTAAATGTACACTCATCATGTAATAAATATTTTTTCATGTTTTCCCATTAAAGTATTAAATTTTCCTTGTTCAGGATTTTTTACAAATGAGGAAGAACCATGCTTATATCTAGACCTCAGATAGGCTCTCTCACATCTGAGGCCACAGCAGAAGGTATCAAATGTCTTGACTGTGAACATGGCTCACTAAGGAGTCTTTCCTAAAAAATGAATTCAAGAAGAAATACATCACCCTAAATTTCAAGACAGGTAGTATATCAATTTCAAAAAATGGTAGAGCCCAGGTAAACTATGTTTGAGGATACAACGAACTCTGTGGTGTGTATGTATTGTATATATATACAATGCACATATATATATATAATGCACATATATACATATATATATAATGTGATGCTTAATATGATGCAGGCCCAAGGTAAACATTCAATCAATGCATCTTTTGTTTGTTTTACAGGGAACAAAAAGCAGCAACAAACAGAATTTTCCATGTCTCAGAAAAGAGGGATGGAATGCCATTTTTCTTTATATCAGTTCATAAAAGCTTTCTAGTACCACCTATTTTCTCCTAAAAAATGGATCGTAATTTTATCCCAAAAAGATAATTTTAAAGCAAGTGAAAAAGTGCTTATTTTTGCCTCAGATTCAGCTATTTCATTGGAAAATAGTGATTAAGCAACAAAGATGAGTCTTTGAAGTAGTTCTCCATTCTGATTTCCAGAGCTAACAAATGGGGCACGTTTTGCCAAGGACACTCCAACAGAAGAAGGGGAAATTCTAAAACATACTTGCTCCCTTCTCACCTCCATCAATGACTAATACAGTGCCAAGACCTGCATTGCCTCTTTTTCTGGGACCGTTCTATAAATGGAAGGGTCTTTTAAAGTCTAGCAAAGGGCAGATCATTTTTTGAGGCTTCTCCAGAGATCCCAGGGAGTAAAGAGAGTGAAGAGGAAGCAAAGAGCAGGAGTGCCATCCTCCTTTGTATTTGGTGGGATGGGACCAACTCCTATATGGGATGGGGAAATGGCTTAAAAGTTATGAACTTCAGTGGATGCTTTATCAAGCTATAGTTTCTAATAAGTTAAAATATGACTATCCCTCAAATATAGAATAAAGATATGTCAAGGATATATTTAACTCATTAATCAGCAAACCAGCAGGATGGTAAAGCTGGTTCAGAGCAGAATCTGAAAGATTGTGTATACATAGGCAAAAAAGAAAGAATGCTAGAATACATTTGCTAGGTTATAGGCAAAACTGTTTAATGTCCTGCTGAGCAATAAAGCCATACATCTCAGGGTCATCTTTCCATGGAACAGAAATTTTTTGCAACTCTACAGGATAAAGTCTATGTTAACAACATGTAATTTCATACAAACTGGACTCTAATAAATAGTAAGTCAAGACAAAGGTACATCCGCGAAAGAATTAAATAAGACAGTGTTCTGTTACAACGTGAAGAAAACAAGCAGTTATTCTTTTGCCTTATTTCCAAATTCTAGGTAATTTTTCTTAGCAGCATCTAAGTTATCTATATAACTTGGATTTCCTCTCAAGAAATACTCTTTTCCTTTTCTTAAAGGGTAATTCAAGAAAGTTGTAGTGATTTAGGTGTTCTTCGCCATCTAAGAGATGCCTCTATCTTTGAAAACTCAGCTCAAGAATCCCAGTAACCCCTGCTCCCACCAACATTAGTATGAACTGCTACTCCCTTTGTGTTATCTGCATTTTTTGATTATAACAGAAGTTATGATAATTCATTTGTGTCTATCTCACACAAGATTATGAGTTCTCTGATACAAAGACTGCATCTTGATAATTTTAGTATCCCAAAAACCCTTCTTACATACTACACAGAAGAATATACTCCCTAAAATCATCATCATGGATTGTGAACAGAGACCAGATTTACATCGATTTTATTCATACCTCTTTACTGGGGACTATACTAACCTGTCCAAAAGATGATTAGTTAGTAGCACATCATCCAGTGGAGTGTGATAATCCACAAAGAGTTATCAAAAATTAATGCAACATAGTTCCTTCCTAACACATGTTAAAATGCACAATCCATAGTCACCTCATTTCATTTATGATATTCATAATTACACATACAGCATCTTAATTGGTTTAGATTTATTCTTCTATTTGTGCAAAGGACTGTTGTCAGCCACAACTGGATGTGGCAAACATGCACTCATCCAGAATTTACAAGGCACTCATGCCTTAATTAACAGACCTTACATCCAATGAGTAGTAAAGTCATTTAAATTTCAGTAATATTGAATGTCCATGTTTATGCAGTCCTTTATCTAAATGCTGCCATTTGAATAGCAACATCTATTTCATTTTCCCCTTGGTTTCCCATGATTAAACTTATAGTAGATTACATTGAGACTGAATTGCCCAAAAAAGAATTCTAATGTTCTTGACATTTATTCAGTATAGCAGGATAAAAATACTAAAGTCTTAGTGGTAATGACATCTGAGTTTCTGCAACACTGTAGCTGATTTCCAAAAGGTGGAAAACAGGATCCATTAGACTATACTCTGGTTAAGCAAGATCACATCCAACTAAAAATTTATGTGATATCTTTGTCAAATTACATGATCAAACAGTATGACTTTTTTAGATTTCAGATACTAGATCTAAGCTATGCCCAATAAGTTGAGGGCTGCCTTTGAAGTGTGGCATTTCATACACATATGTCATTAGTATGGAAAACTGTAAACTATGGCTTCGTGGCCATCTGAATCATCGTTTAGGTAAATATCTAACCTTTTTAGAAGAAACAAAGCAGGAAAAACATGTTACGCTTATATTGCTGAAAATATACCTCAGTGATCTTTTGCATTTATGTTTAGAAAATTATTTAGTATCCACAAGTGAATATTAGTGTATAAGAAAGGGAAAGTGCTACTCCGTTGGGTCAAGGAAACAATGCAAAAAGCAGGTGACTATGGTTCATGTCTAAATTCGGTCATTAACTAACCAGCTACACAGAGAGGGACAGTTCCCTTTACCACCCTGGGCTGTATCAACTTCTCCACACATAGTTAGAGAGAAATTTGCACCAGATATTTCCTGATTTTTTTTCAGTTTTAATATTCAACCTCAATGTGGGTAGGACCAAAGAAATATGCTTTGGGCCCATTCTTTTAAAAACAATCCCTCCCTAACCTCCATCAAATCACTGATCTCCAGGTATTTTTCTTTCTAGAATTTTACTCTAAAGCCATTCATTTCTCTCTACCTATAGCCTCCTTTCTGGTTCAAGCTACCATGGATCGCTGCCTGGATTTTAGTAGTAACCTTGGATCTGACTCATTCACCCACTCTTTGCTTAGCTGCTCCCCCCCCACACAAGTTTTTGCCCCACTATCCCCTAAATTATATTTTTAATGAAAAATAATATTTCTTTAAAATTTAAATTAACCAGGGTCACTTCTTCCCTGGTTTTCTATTTCTCTTTGAATAAAGCCAGAAATCCTTACCATGGATTTCCAGCTCTACCTCACAGCCTTTCTTGCCCTACTCTAGAAATCTGTGACTTTCCTGAAGCCCTCAGGATGTTCAGCATGGAGTGCTATTTCCAGATCTCTTTACCAAACTAATTCCATAATCTCACTTCCTCAAGAAAACTTTCCCGATTCACACACCAAGTTGGATTCCACAAAAACTCTTATTTTCCTTCCTTTACTATTTAGTAAAATTGTGATTATTAATTTTTAAAATATCTTTCTTGCAAACTGACCTGAGCCAGTCTGCTCCTCCAACAACTGGCAGATTACTTTGTTAAATAGGGTCACTGCCAGGAACTAGAGGGAGAGAGAAGCCACCTGCACATTTCCTCACAGTGGGTGGTATAAGACAGAACAAGTCTCCAATAAGTTCTTCTACACAGAACATTTATTAGCCAGGAGGCACAGAGACTTCCCCAGAGGCAGGGCCTGTGAGTGAAATCCCACTTTTCTAACTTGGACACTGACAAGCAGCTTGCTAGATAGGTTCTCTTGACCATAAAGATAATCAATAGTCAATCAGTGAAAGAAATGGAAAATTTTATTTGAGTCAACCTAAGGATTAGAACCCAGGTGGCAGTCTTTCAGAAAGCTCTGAGGACTGTTCTGCCCAGCAGAGGTCAAAGCACAGTTATATAAGTTTTGACGTATTATTGACAGTTTACACAATCCAGATCTACATGTACAAAGCGAGTAGTGGGTCATGGGTCATCGTGGCCCCTTACAAGATTAAGAAGGAAGGTTATCTCCTAAGGAGGTCTGATTAAAGTGAAACAAGAGGGAAGGGGGCAGGGCACAACCTCTAAAAGAATGACATAGCCCTTGAGGATATGACATAAAGTGGTTAGAACCAACTAGGTCCAAGATGGCGGAAGATTCAACGTCCAGTGGACCTTGAGCCTCATACGCTCAATGGAAAACATTAGCAACTAAATGACACACCTACCTGTGCCGTGACAGTTCCAAGGCCAACCATAAAAGGTCAAAAAGTGGACGGTGGCCCACATCCTGGAAATCTCCACCCCTTCCCCCAAAGGGTTGGAATAATCCTCCCTCTCATTAGCCCATGAAGTTACCCAGCCCATAAAACTAACCACCCCATATTTCAGAACCCCTTGCCTTCTGAGATGGCCCACGCTCTGTCTGTAGAGTGTGTCTCTCCCAAGGCCATTCTTGCCTTTTGGGACAGACTGCATTCTCTCTATGGAGTGTGTTATCTCTCTAAATAAATCCACTCCTAACCTATCACTTTGTCTCTCACTGAATTCTTTCTGTGATGTGACATAAAGAACCTACGCTTCATTAAGTCCTGAGACCAGGTGTGTGATCTCAATTAAAAGAAAGTGGATTCAAGTCCCAATCTGAGTTGTACAGTTTCAAGAGCAGGTGCACAACACACACTAAAGGGGAGGGAGGAGGCCCAAAGGGACAAAGACAAATTTTACCTTCAAATTTTCTTGTCTTGCCATAAAATATGAATTGTATTCCATCAGTTCCCTCCATTCAAATGTGTAATATTTTCTGTGCAGACTCAGCCAAGGCTCTAGCCAGATCTGATGTTAGCCTTCTGTTAACTAGAGTAAGAAGGACCAGAGTTTCAAATGTCTATGTGTTAGACTGCTGGGCCTGTTGGTATATTACACCTCCATCATTCCCAAGGTTATACCAGTTTAGTTTAAATTCACTTAGTTTCCAAAGTCCTCCCTCCATGCCAAGAGGCTGGGTCTGGAGGGGCTTCCTGCCCTCCTTCCTGACTATGGGGCCCCGGTGCTGAGCCAAGGTAACCAGGGCAGAGAAGGCAGCTGTGCTTTCACAGTGAGTAGCCTCTGGAGGGTCCTGGTATACTTTCCTCTGAATCAGCCTCAGGCCAAAATAGCCATTCGCCAATAGTTAAATGCAGTGAATCTCAAAAAAGGAAGACTGGAGGACTCAGTTCTCTTCCTTTTAAAGCAAATTGTCTCACTTTGTCCCAAAGGAGAAGCTTTAAATACATGAAACTATTGGAAGGGCAGTACATTTCAAGTCAAAACAAAGAAGAGGTAATATCTCTTGCTCCCTTAGAACAATTAGCTGTTCTTTTCTAACATCTACATAACTAAGAAGGGCAATTCAAGGGATTTTTCCCAGAACAAAGAAACTCTACTCCAAAGTGACTTATATTTTCTAATAGAAAAAAACAGCAGCAATAATATTAGCAAAAATGAATTTAAGTTCTGTATGATCCATTTTGCATGCCCATAATCCATCCTAATAGTTTGTTTAGGGGTTGCGCATATTAAAGATATTAAACATGTCCTATTTATAAGTAAAAATAAATAAATAAGATTGTAGGGGTGGGGTGGGGTGTACATGCATATATTCTGTTAAGAAAATGCCAAGAATGATTCTAGATGATGCGATGGAAGATCTGAAGGCAAAAATTGCCTTTTTTCCCCTGTAGTTTATGTTTGAGGTCTATCTTGAAAAGGTTTTTGTTTATTTATTCATTCCTTCAACAACCATTATTATTTGCTTACTCTGTTGCAGGGACTGTGCTAGGTCCTGGTTCAAGGATAAAAAGTATTAAGTGCAAGTGTTTTGTAATGTATTATATAAATATAGGAAAAAGGTAACTACTATTGTTAGGGAACAAAATTTAACTGAGTAAAAGTTAAAGATCTTACTGCCCTTATTCAGTGATTCATGAATCAGGCAGCTTCCAATCTAGCAGAGAGAAAGGAGCTCCAAAGAGCTGTACAAGGAGAGATTTTTATAGACCAAAGGGAGCAGGAATAAGGAAGTTGTAGTGGGTGTGTGCTGCTGGTTGGAGCAGGGCTGCCCCCATTACATGAGCAGCGGAAAGGCTTGGAGCATCAGGTACCCTGAGCTGAGCAGACAAGTGCTGCCTGGGTGGCCTGGACCTTCCTTGGTTTGCTGATGCAGGGCTTAGCATGAGTGACTCCATCTTGGGCCTCATCTACTGACGTTAACACTCTAATAATATCCAGGAGAGTGCATGTGCTTTTGCTGTTAAGTCCATACTGTTAAGGAAACAGAAGGATTGAGATGTTTTGTTTTTGTAATGGCATTACAAAGACCTCAGTCACTAGTTAAAAAGTTCCCTAGAGCCTACATTCAGGAACAGTCTCAAATTCAAGTCAACCTCCCTTCCAAAGTGTGGAAGGTGCAGCTGAGTCTTGGCTGGAAGTGAAACTGATGCAGCAGGTAGTGCCCCCTGCAAGGAGCCAACACTGCCAGTGACTGCAAGGCAAACCTTCCAATAAAACCTGGCACTGCTGTTTTAATAGAATTTCGTACATATACTTGGATTTCACCGATGTGTACAATGCTGCAAGTCGGGAATTGGGGTTTGCTGCAAGAGATCATCTAATTTGGAGCACAAAATTCTCTTGGATGTTTACCTGTGGTTAGTTCACAAATGCAAGGTCTGTGGCCCATGCTAAACCACTCTGGCTATAGTGAGATGATACTTTCTTACATTTCACAGTGAGATGAGGTGAAGAGAGCTAAAATTACCTGTGCATCCCCTCATCCCCTACCTCCCATTTCAAATATCCTAATCACCTCCAGAAGACCCCACTTAATCAAATGCCTACATGAAATAAAACTATCAGCCAGGAGGAAAAATGATATAGCTTATTCAGAGCTAGGAAGAAAAATACAAAAAATCACATTTTTCTAGCTCTTCCATTCATTCTACAAATACATACTGAGTGTCTACTATTTGTCAGGCACTGAGCTACGTACTTGGGATAAATCAGTGAACAAAAGAGAAGGAAAGCCATGAAAAATAAATGATAAATGTTATAGAATTGTATTAATATGAGTAATTCATATTAGCTTTTACAAAACAAATACCCCCAAATCTCAATGGTTTAACCAAAAATGTTTATTTTCTCTCATATTGCTGTCTATTATGTGCTGGGGCTGTCATCCACCCTATGAGTATCCCATCTGGAAACATGACATCTAAAAACTGTACCAAGAGGCAAAAGAAGAGAAAAATAAAGAGAGCACAACTGCCTTGACTAAGAAATGGCATATATTACCTCTGCTTGTATTTGATTGGCCAAAATCAACCATATGTTCCCAGGCTAATTGCAATGGAAGCTGGGAATTCTAGAGTAGCTCACAGATATTTGATGAACAGTCTCTGCCATAGCACATTAGAAGTTTTAAAAGGCAATGGAAAAATAAAGAATAAGGAAAGGAGGCATTATGAGTGGAGCACTGAGTGGTGAGCAGGTTGTGATTTAAGTTGGGTGGTGAGGGACAGCCTCATTCAGCAGGTGACTTTGGAAACAAGGATTTGAAAGAGAGGGAATGACTCATGTAGACATTCAGGAGAAGAGAATTGTAGGCAGAGGAAATAGCCAAAGGCAAAGTAATAAGGCAAGAGTGTGTTTGGCTTGTTGAAGGGGTGTCCAAGGAGGCCACTGTGTTTAGAACAGACTGAGTGAGGAGAGGGGAGAGAGAGGCCATGTTGCTGAAGGGTTTGTAGTTCACTCTAAGAATTTTAGTTTTTGCTCTGAAAAGTGGACCTTTTGTAGGATACTGAACAAAGGTGTAGCATGACTTACATTTTAAATAGCCATTCTGTCTTGTGTATTGAGAATAGGCTGTATGGTCTAAGAAAGCTTAGGAAAAGGGAGATTATTGCAATAATCCAAGATAAAATAATGGTGGCTCCAATGAAGGTGGTAGCAATGAGAATGCTGAGAAGTGGCTGCATTCTGTATATATGTTGGAGATAATGCCAAGAGAATTTTCGAGTGGATAGGATGTTGTATATAAGAGAAAAAAGGAGTCATGGGCTGATGTCAACTTTTTGGCTTGAGCAACTGGCAGGACACAGTTGCCCTCACGTAAGATGGATTTCACCTAATGGAAACACTACTCTTAGACATTAAGTTTGGTTATACAGTTATTGAGTTAATTACAGAAGTCTAGGATTAAAATGTAATTTAGTAGTTACCATCACATAGACAGCATTTAAGCAATGAGGTGAGATGAGACCTCCAAAGGGATGAGTACAAAAAGAAAAGAATTAAAGATTGAGCCCTGAGGCACTTCAGTATTAAGAGGTCAGGAAGAAAGGGAAAATACAACAAAAATATCTGTGAAAGAGCAACCAGTGATGTGGAAGGGAAACCAAGAGAATGTGGTATCATGGAAACAAAATGAAAAAAAAAAAATCAAGGAAAAGGAGTGATTGATTATGCCGAATGCTGTTGATAAGTCAGGTAAGTCAGGAATTGATCACTGACAATTGAATTTAGCAATAAGAAAATAACTGGAGACCTTGGAAAGAGACTGTTCAGTGAAAGAAAAGAATTTTCAGTGACGATTAACCAAAGCCTAATTTGATTTAGGAGAGAATGGAGGAGAGAGGAATTGGAAAACGAATAAAGAACTCTTTCAAGAATTTTTCCTGAAAATTGTAGCAAACTAAGGAATGGGACATTTGCAGGGGGAAATTGGGTTAAAAAAAAAAAAAAAAAAGGATTCCTAAAGAAAGGAAATTCACCTCATTTTTATATGTTGATTTGAATGTTCCGGTAAACGGAAAATGAACGATGTAAAGAAGAGAGAAGCGAAAAGAAAGTGCCATGTCCATGAGTGGCAAGAAGGATGGAACTTAGAAGTGAAGTGATTAGCCCTAGAGAAGAACCCAGATTAGGGGGAAAGAATGTCTAAAATGGGTCTTTAGGGAAGAATAATGAAAAAAAAAAAAAGTGAGAAGTACTGATCTATTGTAAGACACAGTATGGTAGAGTAAATAAGATAATAGGATTAGGGGGTGGATTTTGTTAAAGAAGTATTTTATGAGTTCCATGAGTTGCCATTTAATATATAAAAGCTGGGCAGGCACAATAGTTGTTTCTTTTATGATTGATTAACCCTGAAGTTGAAATTAGAAATAAGAGGGATGTTACAAAATGGAAGCAAAAGATAAACAAGTCATATTTGCTTCTAGGAAAGTGAGAAAAAGGAAGGGAAACAGAGCTGGAAGACAGAGAGAGGAAGGCACACAGGTTGGCATTTTCTCTTTATTCCACTTTCCCCGCCTTGAGAGTAAAGGGTGGCTTTAGAACCATTCTGATAAATTGGAGGAACTTCAAAGGCAGCAGGCTTTTGCTTCGACCCATTTTGTTTGCTCCCAGCGTACATATGTCGAAAGCTGTTTCTCCCCAACCTAATCTGCACCACCCATCAGAGGACAACTGCTGACAACTTCTGTTTATGCAAAGGGAAACCAAGTTGTCCTTTGTTGCCATAACATGTGGATAAAACCAAAACTCTGTGCAAGTATGACTGAAGACCTTGCCAGAGTGAGCTGTTGTAGGTGTTTGCTGTATCACCTGGACCTGGGCCAGGACCTCAGAGAAGATTCCCACACCACGAAAGCCGAGGTGGTGCTGAGTCAGCAGAAGACCGTTAGTTACTGAAGAATTCCAAGAAAAATCAGCCCAACTCGAAGACAGCAGCAGAAAACCCAGGGAATGGACTTTTATCCTCAAGGTGAAGCATGTGGTCAGTGTTGTCCATTCACTTCCACCACCCTCTCCACAAAATCCTTGCATCAAATGCCCTCCTGGAGAGCAGGATGGTGATAAAAATCTCACAACCTAAATACTGTTACCTGAAGACACTAAAAACCATCTAAAGAGAGGTCAGGTGTCCAGCTGGCCCCTCCCTTCTTTCGGTTGCACTGACTTTTGAGGACTAACATCTCTTCCATTGCTTCAAGGGGCCCCTCTGATTAGTTGGTGTCTGTGCTATGCTAATCATTAAGTGTTTTGAATCTCTTTCCTAAAGTTACTTTCTAAATTGCAGCAGGTCATTTTAAACCTACTTAGACTAAAAATTATTATTTTCTCTCATTCTCAGCAAGTGAGCTGTGCAGAAGACCAGCTAAGACAGAGACAATAACTGAGCTATGTTTCCCCTACCTTGTGTAATTTCTAAATGATGGTTTAAGAAAGTGTATCACTTCATCACGAGTAATGCCGGCCCAAGAAGAGTATGGGTACTAAGAGTGTTAGGGTAACAAGGAACTGGAAAAAATATTTACTCTTTTCTTCATTCACTACATGTTGACTGGGTGTCTTCTATGCATGATGCATGGTTGACAGACAAGCCTGTGCTTAAAGGTATCAAGATACCATTCAAAAGTCCATGAGGTAAAATCTTGAATGAAGGTATACCTAGTTCTTAATTTGTAATATGTTTGCAAATGTCATCAAATAAAACAGAAATTTGGGTTTCAAAAAATGAAACTTAGGTCTTCTCTTAGGTATATGAAATAAACAGCATAAAATTACTCATAGTGGTTAAAAGTAGGGATCCTTTCCCAGTCATCTTCATATCTCTGGGGAATATAGATTTGAAGGTTATAGTTCTTAAGTAATCTACTCATTTCTGCTACTTTCCTTCTTTTAAAATCAGATCTGTAAACTACATATGATTGCGTATTGGACAATGATTTGGAGACAACTGTAAAATGTCTTGCATATTTTCATACAATTTAGGAAATACTTCATTTCAAAAAACAGAAATTTTAAAAGATAATGAAAACATTAAATATATATTTATTATGTATTGTATTATAATATTATGGTATTTTAATTAATGTGGCTTAAAGCAAAAAGATGCAGTTTTAGATTTTATTGGGAATCAATTAATCTAATCATAAATGAAGGTAGCAATGTAGTGAAAGAATGGCAGTAAAATGCATTTAGGAGGAAAAGAACAAATTGAGAATGCCATAAGTGAATCAAACTTGAAATGATATTCTGTACAAGATTGTAAGTATCTCCACTATTTGTTAAATTAATGCTGATGGAGAGCAGACAGAGCTCAACTAATTTATTTTTCTTTTCTCAATATACTTTTTGAGGAATATTTACATATACTAAAAAATACAGGTAAAAGATTGCAGTTTGGTGAGATCTGAGGAATTTTCTGTACTCATATAACCAACGCACCCATCAAGGAATGGAACATTTACCTAAAAATGTTTCCTTGGCCCTTTTCCACTCACTCCCTCCCACCAGAGGAAAACACTGTTGTGACTTCTGTTCCAATAAGTGAGTTTTGCCTGCTCAAGAACTTCATATAAATTAAATCACACATTTGAACTCCTTGGTGTATGATTTTTTTTGGCACAACAGAATGTTTGTGGGATTTCTTTATGCCATTGCATGTATCCGTAGTCTACTCCTTTTTACTGCTAAGTTTTTCAAAACACATACCATTCTACATTCTCACCAGCCAGGGATGACTTTCATTTGTACCATAGTCTCAACAACACTTGGTGATTTCAGTCTTTTTAATTTTACTCACTCTTGTGGGTGTTTAGTGACATCTCACTGAGAACTTCTCCGTGTGTTTATTGACCATTTGTATAATTTATTTTGTGAAGGGTCTATTCAAGTCTTTGCCTATTTCTCATTGTTTTATTTTTCCTATTGTCATTCATTGTAGGAGTTATTTTTGTATTCTGGATACAAAATATTTTTGTCAGATATATGAACTGTGAATATTTTCTCTCAGTCTGTGGCTCCTTTCTTTATTGTGAAAATATTTTCTCTTATTTTGTAGCTCATCGTATAATTTCATTAATGTCGTCTTTTGATGGGTAGATTTTAAAAAGGTTTTTTTGATTATATCTGCTTAACTACAGCGTCATCTATAGCAAGGTAAGTTACCTAGTTCAGGTGGAGAATAAGACAATGGGTCTATTTTGTCTGTTTTGTGAAATTGAAGGTCAGCTAAGCACTATGTGCACAGTACCTCCTTTAATATTCAAAGCATTTCCCTGAGGTTAGGTCATCCACTTTTAGGTAAAAACTCAGGCTAAGAGAAGCTGGATAAGTTTTCTAAAGATGACCCAATATTCAACCACAGTCTATCCAAATTCAAACTTTAGGTTCTTTCACTATAAAACACAGAATCTCATCAAGAAAGAGAAATGATTTAATTTCACCCAGACTTTGATACAATTCTCCCTGACATTGCATTTGTAGTTCCCAAAACTTGGTACCAAAAAAATCTGTGAAAGTAATCAGTCATATCCACTGAAATATAGAGTGAATTTTTTCCCTAGAATTATTCACCAAAAAAGGAGTCACCTTACATTTGAGTTTTAACAAAATCTATTACATTACAGAATACACTGCCATTTACATTATTTTGAACAGTGAAAGTACTGTTTGGAGAAAGCATACTAGCCTGAAACAACCTTCTATTCTTGAGTGCTTATAATGACCATCTGGTAGAATCTGTGTTTAAAAAAAAAAAAAAAAGCATTGGACAGCTACATGTGAAACAATGAAATTAGAATATTTTCTCACACCATATACAAAAATAAACTCAAAATTGATTAAAGTCCTAAATGTAAGACCGGAAACTATAAAACTCTTAAAAGAAAACAGGCAAAACACTCTTTGACATAAATTGCAGTTTTATTTTTTTTTAATCTGTCTCCTAAGGCAAAGGAAATAAAAGCAAATATAAACAAATGGGACCTAATTAAACCTAAAAGCATTTGCACAGCAAAGGAAACCATCAACAAAACGAAAATACAACCTATTGAGCAGGAGAAAATATTTGCAAATGAAATGATTGATAAGGAGGTAGTAATCAAAATATATAAACAGCTCATTCAACTCAATATCAAAAGAAAAACCCAATTAAAAAGTGGACAGAAGAACTGAATACACATTTTTCAAAGAAGGCATACAGATGGCCAACAGGCACATGAAAAGATGCTCAGCATTGCTAGTCATCAGACAAATACAAATCTAAACCACACGAGATGTCATTTCACACCTGTCAGAATGACTGTCATCAAAAAGACTATAGATTACAAATTTTCGCAAGGATGTGGAGAAAAGAAAACTCTCATACACAGCTGGTGGGAATGTAAATTGGTGCAGCCACTGTGGAAAAGAGTATGGAGGTTTCTCAAAAAACTAAAAATAGAACTACCATATGATCCAGTGATTCCGCTCCTGGGTATATATCTGAAGAAAACAAAAACACTAATTGAAAAAGATACATGTACCCCAATGTTCATAGCAGCATTATTTACAATTGCCAAGATATGGAAGTAACCTAAGTGCCTATCACTAGATGAGTGAATAAAGAAGATGTGGTATATATATAGAATAAAATATAAAAAGAATAAAATTTTGCCATTTACAACAGCATGAATGAACTTGGAGGGTATTATGCTTAGTAAAATAAATCAGACAGAGAAAGACAAATACTGTAAGATGTCACTTGTATGTGGAATCTAAAAAATAAAACAAACTAGTGAATATAACAAAAAAGAAAGACTCACAGATATAGAAAACAAATGAGTGGTTAGTCAGGAGAGGGACAGGGAAGGGGAAAGTGGGGGGGTAGGGAATTAAGAGGTACAAACTACTATGTGTAAAATAAATAAGCTACGAGGATATATTGTACAGCACAGGGAATATAGCCAATATTGTCTAATAACTATAAATAGACTATAACCTTTAAAAATTGTGAATCAGGGCTTCCCTGGTGGCGCAGTGGTTGAGAATCCGCCTGCAGATGCAGGGGGCGCGGGTTCGTGCCCTGGTCCGGGGGGATCCCGCGTGCCGCGGAGCGGCTGGGCCCGTGAGCCATGGCCGCTGGGCCTGTGCGTCCGGAGCCTGTGCTCCGCAACGGGAGAGGCCACAGCAGTGAGAGGCTCGCGTACCACCAAAAAAAAAAAAAAAAAAAAATTGTGAATCACTATGTTGTACATCCAAACTTATATACTGGGTTGGCCAAAAGTGTCTTCAGTTTTCTAAGTAAAAATAAAAGAAACACTTTTCATTTTCACCAAGAACTTTATTGAACAATGTATTCACCCTTTTGTTCCACTACCTTCTGCCATTTTTCAGGCAACTGCATAATTCCATCTTCCCAGAATTTTTAATCTTTCTGAGCAAAGAACAGTTCCAGGAAGAACTTACTGTAAAGGCAGGAAGACTGCCTTTACAGTCTTCCAGGGAATGGAAATTTTTTCTATTAAGAGAATTTTGTAAAGACCGAAATAACTGGAAATCCAAAGGTGCAATGTCTGATGAATATGGCAGATGAATCAGAACTTTCCAGCCAAGCTGTAACAGTTTTTGCCTGGTTATCAAAGAAACATGAGGTCTTGCATCATCCTGATGGAAGCTTATGTGTTTTCTGTTGACTAATCCTGAAAGCTTTTCATTGGGTGCCACTTTCAGTTGGTCTAATTGGGAGCAGTACTTATTGGAATTCATCATTTGGTTTTCTGGAACGAGCTCAAAATAGAGGACTCCCTTCCAATCCCACCATATAAGCAACATCACCTTCTTGGATGAAGACTGGCCTTTGGTGTGATTGGTGGTGGTTCACTTCACTTGCCCCACGATCTCTTCTGTTCCACATTTTTGTATAGTATCCACTTTGCATCACCTGTCACAATCTGTTTTAAAAACGGAACGTTTATCATTACATTTCAGTGAGAATCACACGCAGAAATACGGTCAAGAAGGTTTGTTCGCTTAACTTACGTGGAACCCAAACATCAAAGTGATTCACATAACCAAGCTGGTGCAAATGATTTTCAGCACTTGATTTGGATATCTTGAACATGTCGGCTATCTCTCACGTGGTATAACATTGACTGTTCTCAATTATTGTTTCGATTTGATCACTATCAACTTCAATAGGTCTACCCAACCATGGAACATCATCCAGTGAGAAATCTCCACCATGAAACTCTGCAAACCACTTGTGACATGTTCGATCAGTCACAGCACCTTCTCCATACACTGCACAAATCTTTTCATGCATTTCACTTGCGTTTTTACCTTTCTTGAAATAATGAAGTATAATATGCCCAAAATGTTGCTTTTTTTCCATCTTCAATATTAAAATGGCTACACAAAAATTCACCAATTTTGATAAGCCTTTTTTTAAATGCAGGCTGATATGACAGTTGTCACATACAATCTAACAAAATTGTTCTGAATGAAGTTAAAGACAACTAAGTGCTACTAGAGCCAGCTTATGGAAAAAAATGAATGAACCTTTTGGCCCACTCAATAATACTGTAAATCAACTATACTTCAATAAAAGTTTTTAAAGCTTGCAATAAATATGATGCACATTTAGTAATCAATTCTACGAGGATATCTCCAAGTCTTGTGTCAGATTTTGTATTAGTTAGGTCATTGCTTGATTCTATAACAAATATTGGGTTGTTCAATAAAGTTCTTGGTGAAAATGAAAAATGTGTCCTTTGTTTTACTTAAAAAACTGAAGACACTTTTTGGCCTACCCAATAAATTCACAAATCCCCAAATTTTCATTGTTTAACACAATGAGAGTTTAGTTTTTGCTAGATTAATAACAAACTGAAGTTATTTCCAGATGGCCAGAGAGGTTTTCCTCCAACAGTGATTCAGGCTTCCATATTCCTTCTATTTGATGTCTCCACAGACCTCTGGAACAGAGGTCAGCAGAGTTGAGCCCACAGAACACAGCCATGCCCTTACATTGATGTGCTGTCCATGTTTGCTTTCATAATACAACAGCAGGATTGAGTAGTTGCTCCAGAGACCATATAGCTAAAGAAGCCTAAAATATTACTAACTGGCCCCTTACATAAAAGTTTGCTGACAAGTCCACAACTGGGGAAAGAGACTGTGGTAAAGGCTTTTCCCATACCAGAAGTGACACACCATTGCTCCTGCTGGTATTTCACGGGCAAGAACTAGTCACATGGTACCATCTAGTTGGGAGGAGCTTGGAAAATGTAATTTGGGCTAGGTAGCTACTTTCTAGAGATGATTCTAAACATTGCAAAGTAAAGCATACATTTTTGGTGAACTCTGTTCACCAAACAGTGAAACATAGTTCATTGTTCACTGTTCACCAGCTGTTTCTGCTGCAGTTGTCATTTTAAACAAGCCTTTTAAAAGAGCTATTGAAAAAGCAACAGAGATCACATATATATACACTCAGGTTGAATAAAAAAACCAAATGTTCTAAAGCTGGGACTTGAAATAAAATTTCCAGTGACAGCACCATACACAGATATAGAAATTGATATATCTCACACT
Source organism: Kogia breviceps (assembly GCF_026419965.1). NCBI lineage: Eukaryota > Metazoa > Chordata > Mammalia > Artiodactyla > Physeteridae > Kogia > Kogia breviceps. The sequence goes on from NC_081318.1 coordinate 10,518,237, forward strand.
AGACAGCAAGATAATGTGGCAAGAAAATAAACTGTTAGATGGTTCAAAATGTTGGTTTAGCGATAGCAAATGCAATGATACCAAAAAGCACTACAGAGTTTGATTTAAAATATTTTACATAATTTACCATTAACAAATTTATTTTGTTTTCATGTTCATATTTTTTATTTTAATGCCCTAGGAGTCTTCTGAAATTTCAAGTAGTAATTCTGAAACACCCTTTACTTCAGTACAACAAAGTATATTTCTTGGAGCTCAGATATCAAGAATACAGATGTGCAAATTTCAAGTTAGATACAAGTTTAAATGAATCTTCTACCACATTTATCCAACTTGTGGAATGATAAAAGCAATATTAGGGTGGGGGAGGAGAAGCATGTATGTAGAATTTACTCATTAACTTTGAAATACAGCTCCCTAAACAGATGCTCACTCACAGCCCAGGACGGACAAAATCCTTGGGCTCTTGAAAAGGAAACCCCTTTGGATGGCATGAGAGAGACTAAGGACACAACATTAACATCAAATATTCTACTTTTCCTAAATTAATACCAATATTATCTGCCCTATCAAAAGGCTTGAAATGCCATGCAGCTTGATTTGGGACTTTGGAGAGAAACTGACCTGCTTGTTAAAAATTAGAAAGATAGCAAAACTTTATGATTTCAAATTGCTGATCATTTTACCTTAATGATAAAACATTTTCTCCTTCTATCTTTTGGCCAAAAAACTGGTTTACAATAGTTTTTATTCCCAACCCTATTAAATTACCCTCTTCGAAGTTGCTTTCTGTAACTTTTAGCTTTGTCCTGAAGGCCAAATAACATGAAAAACATGACAGCACAAAGAGAAGATTTAGGAAAGCTGGCAAAAAACTGAGGCAGTGGAATTACTTAAGTATGACGTGAAATCCATTAATAGATGTGAAAAAGAAGTTGCTCCCATCTTCCCTGGCTTTAATCAACCCCCCCCCTACACCTATGCACACGTCTGTACTCAATTTAAACATGAGAATTGGAAATTTTCATGAACTTACTAGGTCTTCAATTAAAGGGACTTCACTAAACTTTTTAATTTTAATATTAGGATTTGAAAGAAAATAAGAACACACCGAACTCTGTTTATCCCTTTCCTATGACAGTCCTAAGATTTAACCTCTGTTCTGCAGCCGCATTGCTAGCCAGCATTCTACCCCAGCCTTTTATCAATCCTAATTCAATTTATTGTAGGAGATTTCTAACTGTTCTCTATTTTTCAAGTTTCTACTAACTGTTCTCTCTTTTTCAAGCCGCTTCTTTTGTCAGTATCTCTTGTACTTCCAGTTATTATTTTCCCCCAAACACCACTATTAGGATGTCTCCACTAGGACATGAACCAATGACTTAATAGATAAAATCGAATTCCTTTCTTTTTTCATGTAGTCTTTGTTTTCATGAGCTCATGCCATTTCTTTCCTACAGGAGAAATTCTCCCATCTAGCCTGGCAGGTCCTATTATTTGTCACAATAAATTTGTTCGAGTATTTATGTTGTTACCTCTGCCCAGAATGCTCTTTTCCTCTTCACTTCTGCTGTCTAAACACTATATGTTCTCTAAGGCTAGGTTCACTTCCCATCCTCTCTACAAAGTTCTATCTCATTTAACTGAGGCTTCCATTTCCCAAATTGCTAGACTACTTAAGACATGGGCAAGAAAACTCCTTGCCTAGGACCTTAAGCTTCAGATACTACACACACACACACACACACACTCCATCCACTAAAGAACACATGGATACCTCTGTCATTCAGAGTCCAGGGGTCAGTACTGGCAGAGGAAAACCCCTAACCTAAATATCTATTTTTATGACTAATGCTGATCAGGCCCTAAAGATATTCTTTACCCAGTTTTTCCCATCATGCTTTTGACCATTGGTGAGTATCATAAGGGATTTGGGTTTGGGTGCTGCCAATGTGTGATACGAACACTGCTTAGAGCACAGGGGCAAGACGTGCTTTGGTAAAAGGCAAGACAAATTCACTTGTCAAGCCCTTACTCTCACTTTGCATATGCTCTCAATGGAGTCCTGCATAACCAAGTATCATTTTCCATAACTGCCAAGTCCCTTTTCTTGCTTCAATTACGAACCTAATTTGTAGTTGTGGAAGTATCTGTAATTTAGCATGACATTTGCAACAATTAGCAAGAGGGACTAGAAGCTTTTTGCAAAGTTAGAAAGTTCATATTTTATTAAGTTCATTTATTTATAAAATTTCTATTTGCATAGGTATAGAATGCACAAAGTATGATACAATTTCTTTACATGAACAACTAGATACAAAACTGTATACTAGAATTTAAAATATTTGATACCATTTAAATTTTTTTAAATAAATTCAATTTTGGCTTTATTTAAATGTTGATGTCAGTTTTCTGTTTTTATTCATTATAAAGTTTTAGTTATCCATCTATTATAACAGATAATTTTTAGTAATTTTAAATATTTTAGGACAAAATAACTTTTTGAAAACATTGATTTATGCTTAATAAAAATATTTTCAAATTTAGCACACTCTAATACAGTAGTATTTATTTGTGTTGTAAGTCATTATTGTGACAAGAAAACAATTAACTATTTTTATTAATTATTAATGAAAATATTAACTATGAATTTTAGTAATTTTTAGTGGTTTGCTGAAATGAAAATAAAGGCAAATCTTATGAAATAAGTATGTAATAAATTATGAATTTTGTGTACATTTATTTTATTATCATCTAAACATTAACCAGACTATCAAAAGAACATTTGGGCACACTCAATAGTAACTAAAATCAGCCATCATTGTTATTTTGTCATCTTTCAGTCATATGAAACACCAAAGCTTTCCACAAATTGTTTTCATTATAAAAAACATTTTGTCAATGAAGGAGGGAAAAATATTCTTATTTAACAGTTTGTTAGCTTTTTCTATAAGTAAAAAAAAAATAGCATGTAATGAGTAAAGTTTCATTTATACTTCCTGCCTCAGAACTTGCAATTATTATACCTGGCCATAAAAATGTTCACTCAAACTAAAATCTAACATGATTACCTTTTCTGCTATTGGCCCCCCTTGAAGCACGCGTGTCAGCTCTCTCTCTGCATTAAATGGTGAATTATAGGACAGAGACTAAGCCTTTCCCCTCTCTAACTCTCCTGGTACCCATCACTATTGTGAGCAATGTGTGAGCTGTTACTTGATTAGAGAAGAGGTGAGAGAAAATAATTATGAAATTATAAATAACTAGGGTTTCCAAAGAGAGTCTTGGGTGCAGGTTGGTGGTGATGGCAAGGAGATTGCGTCTAGACTTGAAGACAACAGCATCCCATAGGGGACATAAAAAGAACCTGAGTGGCAAGAGAAGGCTGCTTTAGTGAGGCTTTATGTAGCTCCTGCCTGACAGAAAGCTGGTGAGCAAGAGTCTTCATGACAGAAAAGCAGGGTTTTACAGCCGCACAGCCGTTCTCAATGGTGTTTAATTTGAAAATGAGGGGAATAAGAAGTGAGTTCTTAGAAAGCAAATCTGCAGTCAATCTTTTCTGTGGCTCTACTTTACAACCGTGTCAAACACTTTCATTTCCAGACCTTCGGTGAGTTTGCTCAGATTGATTTTTGTGTGAACGGAAAGGAGACGCTGCCTATCCTTTAGGTGTTTGAGTAAATATTTGTAAGAGCATGCTCAAGACAGTTTTTTCTTGGGAAATAAAATTCAGAGTATTCCTCCGTGATCAATCATGTGATCTCTTGCATCTCCCTCCGACCCTCCCTATCCCAGCCCTCTAGGTGGACACAAAGCACCGAGCTGATCTCCCTGTGCTATGCAGCCACTTCCCACTAGCTATCTACTTTACATTTGGTAGTGTATATATGTCCATGCCACTCTCTCACTTCGTCCCATCTTCCCCTTCCCCCTCCCCGTGTCCTCAAGTCCATTCTCTACGTAACTGCATCTTTATTCCTGTTATTCCTGTCCTGCCCCTAGGTTCTTCATAACCTTTTTTTTTTTTAGATTCCATATATATGTGTTAGCATATGGTATTTATTTTTCTCTTTCTGACTTACTTCACTCTGTATGACAGACTCTAGGTCCATCCACCTCACTACAAATAACTCAATTTAGTTTCTTTTTATGGCTGAGTAATATTCCATTGTATATATGTGCCTCATCTTCTTTATCCATTCATCTGTTGATGGACACTTAGGTTGCTTCCATGTCCTGGTTATAGTAAATAGAGCTGCAATGAACATTGTGGTACATGACTCTTTTTGAATTATGGTTTTCTCAGTGTATATGCCCAGTAGTGGGATTTCTAGGTTGTATGGTAGTTCTATTTTTAGTTTTTTAAGGAACCTCCATACCATTCTCTATAGTGGCTGTATCAATTTACATTCCCACCAACAGTGCAAGAGGGTTCCCTTTTCCCTACACCCTCTCCAGCATTTATTGTTTGTAGATTTTTTGATGATGGCATTTTGACTGGTGTGAGATGATACCTCATTGTACTTTTGATTTGCACTTCTCTAATGATTTGCAAATATTTTCTCCCATTCGGAGGGTTGTCTTTTCAACTTGTTTATGGTTTCCTTTGCTGTACAAAAGATTTTAAGTTTCATTAGGTCCCATTTGTTTATTTTTGTTTTTATTTCCATTTCTCTAAGAGGAGGGTTAAAATGGATCTTTCTGTGATTTATGCCATGGAGTGTTCTGCCTATGTTTTCCTCTAAGAGTTTTGTAGTGTCTGGCCTTACATTTTGGTCTTTAATCCATTTTGAGTTTATTTTTGTATATGGTGTTAGGGATGTTCTAATTTCATTCTTTTACATGTAGCTGTCGAGTTTTCCCAGCACCACTTATCAATGAGGCTGTCATTTCTCCATTGGATATTCTTGCCTCCTTTATCAAACATAAGGTGACCATAATAAGTGCATGGGTTTATCTCTGGGCTTTCTATCCTGTTCCATTGATCTATATTTCTGTTTTTGTGCCAAACCATACTGTCTTGATTACTGTAGCTTTGTAGTACAGTGTGAATTCCAGGAGCCTGATTCCTCCAGCTCCGTTCTTCTTTCTCAAGATTGTTTTTGCTATTCAGGGTCTCTTGTGTTTCCATACAAATTTTGAAATTTTTTGTTCTAGTTTGGTGAGAAATGCCACTGGTAGTTTGATAGGAATTGCATTGAATCTACAGATTTCTTTGGGTAGTATAGTTATTTTCACCATGTTGATTCTTCTGATCCAAGAACATGGTATATCTCTCCATCTGTTGATATCATCTTTAAGTTCTTTCATCAGTGTCTTATAGTTTTCTGCATACAGGTCTTTGGTCACCTTAGGTAGGTTTTTTCCTAGGTATTTTATTATTATTGTTGCAATGGTAAATGGGAGTGTTTCCTTAATTTCTCTTTCAGATTTTTCAACATTAATGTATAGGAATGCAAGAGATTTCTGTGCATTAATTGTGTATCCTGCTACTTTACCAAATTCATTGATTAGCTCTAGTAGTTTTCTGGTAGTGTCTTTAGGATTCTCTATGTATAGTATCATATCATCTGCAAACAGTGACAGCTTACTTTGTCTTTTCCAATTTGGATTCCTTTAATTTCTTTTTCTTCTCTTATTGATGTGGCTAAAACTTCCAAAACTTATGTTGAATAATAGTGGTGAGAGTGGGCAACCTTGTCTTGTTCCTGATCTTAGTGGAAATGGTTTCAGTTTTTTACCATTGAGAACAATGTTGGCTGTGGGTTTGTCAAATATGGCCTTTATTATGTTGAGGTAAGTTCTCTCTATGCCTACTTTCTGGAGGGTTTTTATCATAAATGAGTGTTGAATTTTGTTGAAAGCTTTTTCTACATCTACTGAGATGATCATATGATTTTTATCCTTCAGTTTGTTAATATGGTATATCAGATTGATTGATTTGTCTGTAATGCAGAATCCTTGCATTCCTGGGATAAACCCCACTTGATCATGGTGTATGCTCCTTTCAGTGTGTGGTTGGATTCTGTTTGCTAATGTTTTGTTGAGGATTTTTGCATCTATGTTCATCAGTGATATTGGCCTGTAGTTTTCTTTCTTTGTGACATCGTTGTCTGGTTTTGGTATCAGGATGATGGTGGTGGCCATGTAGAATGTGTTTGGCATTGTTCCTCCCTCTGCTATATTTTGGAAGAGTTTAAGAAGGATAGGTGTTAGCTCTCCTCTAAATGTTTGATAGAATTCACCTGTGAAGCCATCAGGCCTGGACTTTTTTTTACTGGAAGATTTTCAATCACATTCTCAATTTCAGTGCTTGTGATTGGTCTGTTCATATTTTCTATTTCTTCCTGATTCAGTCTCAGAAGGTTGTGCTTTTCTAAGAATTTGTCCATTTATTCCAGGTTGTCCATTTTACTGGCGTATAGTTGCTTGTAATAATCTCTCATGATCCTTGTATTTCTGCTGTGTCAGTTGTTACTTCTTCTTTTTCATTTCTAATTCTATTGATTTGAGTCTTCTTCCTCCTGTGCTTGATGAGTCTGGCTAATGGTTTATCAATTTTGTTTATCTTCTCAAAGACCAGCTTTTAGTTTTATTGATTTTGCTATTATTTCCTTCATTTCTTTTTCATTTATTTCTGATCTGATTTTATTATTTCTTTCCTTCTGCTAACTTTGGGGGTTTTTTCTTCTTCTTTCTCTAATTGGTTTAGGTGTAAGGTTAGGTTTTTTATTTCAGATGTTTCTTATTTCTTGAGGTAGGATTGTATTGCTATAAACTTCCCTCTTAGAACTGCTTTTGCTGCATCCCATACATTTTGAGTTGTCATGCTTTCATTGTCATTGTTTCTAGGTATTTTTTTATTTCCTCTCTGATTTCTTCAGTGATCTCTTGGTTATTAAGTAGTATATTGTATAGCCTCCATGTGTTTGTATTTTTTACAGATTTTTTTCCTGTAATTGATATCTAGTCTGGTAGTGTTGTGGTCAGAAAAGATAATTGATATGATTTCAATTTTAAATTTAGCAAGGCTTGATATGTGATCCAAGATATGATCTATCCTGGAGAATGTTCCATGAGCACTTGAGAAGTAAGTGTATTCTGTTGTTTTTGGATGGAATGTCCTATAAATATCAATTAAGTCCATCTTGTTTAACGTATCATTCAAAGCTTGTGCTTCCTTATTTATTTTCATGTTGATTGAGCTGTCCATTGGTGAAAGTGGGGTGTTAAAGTCCCCTACTATGATTGTGTTATTGTCGATTTACTCTTTTATGGCTGTTAACATTTGCCTTATGTATTGAGGTGCTCCTATGTTGGGTGCATAAATATTTACAATTGTTATATCTTCTTAGATTGATCCTTTGATCATTATGTAGTGTCCTTCTATGGCTCTTGTAATAATCTTTATTTTAAATTCTATTTTGTCTGATATGGGAATTGCTACTCCAGCTTTCTTTTGATTTCCATTTGCATGGAACATCTTTTTCCATCCCCTCCCTTTCAGTCTGTATGTGTCCCTAGGTCTGAAGTGGGTGTCTTGTAGACAGCATTTATATGGGCCTTGTTTTTGTAACCATTCAGCCAGTCTATGTCTTTTGGTTGGAGCATTTAATCCATTTACATTTAAGGTAATTATCAATATGTATGTTCCTATTACCATTTTGTTAATTGTTTTGGGTTTGTTTTTGCAGGTCTTTTCCTTCTCTTGTGTTTCCTGGTTAGAGAAGTTCCTTTAGCATTTTTTGTAAAGTTGGTTTGGTGGTGCTAAATTCTCTTTGCTTTTGTTTGTCTGTAAAGGTTTTAATTTCTCCATCTAATCTGAATGAGATCCTTGCTGGGTAGGTTAATCTTGGTTGTAGGTTTTTCCCTTTCATCACTTTAAATATGTCCTGCCACTCCCATCTGACTTGCAGAGTTTCTGCTGAAAGATCAGCTATTAACCTTATGGGGATTCCCTTTTATGTCATTTGTTGCTCTTCCCTTGCTGCTTTTAATATTTCTTTCTTTGTATTTAATTTTTGATAGTTTGATTAATATGTGTCTTGGCATGTTTCTCCTTGGATTTATCCTGTTTGGGACTCTCTGAGCTTCCTGGACTTGATTATCTCCTTTCCCATATTAGGGAAGTTTTCAACTATAATTTCTTCAAATATTTTCTCAGTCCCTTTCTTTTTCTCTTCATCTTCTGGGACCCCTATGCATTGAATGTTGTTGCATTTAATGTTGTCCCAGAGGTCTCTGAGACAGTCTTCAATTCTTCTCATTCCTTATTCTTTATTTTTCTCTGCAGTAGTTATTTCCACTATTTTATCTTCCAGGTCACTTATCCATTCTTCTGCCTCAGTTATTCTGCTATTGATTCCTTCTAGAGAATTTTAAATTTCATTTATTATCCTGTTCATCATTGTTTATTTGCTCTTTAATTCTTCTAGGTGCTTATTAAATGTTTCTTTTATTTTCTCCATTCTATTTCCAAGATTTTGGATCATGAAACATATGGGGGAAGTGGTACTGGAGGGCTTTTGCTAAGAACCATTGATGTGCTGATGTGCTACCAAAAGATAATGACAAGCTGAGATGAGCAAAAAGCCAATTGAAGCTTAAGTGCGAAAACTAGAGGGTTATTTTGGTTGTATGGGCACAGCCTGGACTAGGGTAGAACCAAGAGAGACACTCACTTCAATTGAAAATTTAAGGGAGTGCCAAATGCCAAAAGTCTCACCAATTAAGAGTGACTTGCAAAACAAAGATAAATGAGAAACTGATTAGCCAACTTATAGGTCCAATTTTTAGTTGCCATGTATTCTGTAATTGCCAAACAACTATTCTTGGAAGATGTCATAGCTGGTTCCAGGATCTGTACAGGCTGCCATGAGGCTGCTAGTTTTATTTCTTATAAATGGACATGAAGAACTTCTATGGGAATTTTCAACAGATGGCATATAGCTTTGACCAAAGAACTACTCTACATTTGGGAAAGTCCTCTTCTTCAAACAACTTGGCATATTTGGAAGAAAACAAAGGGACAAACTGGGGAGAAAGGAAACATTTTTGTGCTTAGAATGATCTGTCAGATGAACTTTGGTGATCTGGAAATTAGGGAGTGCTGAGCATATATTTTAAAAATCTGGACAGTGCTCAGCCCTTAGAATGTGCTGAGTTTTTGATAGGTTTGAAGTGTGTATGTGAAAAAAAAAACTTTGTTTCCAAAATATATTCCTTTAGATGTCCCTATTAAAGAAATATTATTTAGGAATAAATGAGCTTGAATTTTTGTTATATTGAAAAAAAAAAAGAGTGACTTTCAGGTCTACAAAACTTTCTTTAAGCCAATCCCTCTGGAGTTGAGGTTGGGAGGAGAAAGAAGGAAAGCAGACACCTCCTTATATATAACTGATTGTGGAAATATTCTTGTCTTGTATCAGTGTCTGTAAATGTTTTCAAACACTTTAACTTAAACAGTGTGCTATATGTGTGGGTGTGTCAGGTTTCGTTTTTGTTTTTTTGTGTTTTTTTGGTTTTGGCTGCACCAAGTCTTAGTTGCAGCATGTGGGATCTAGTTCCCTGACCAAGGATGGAACCCAGTAGTGCTAGTGGATTCCATAACTAGCATTTGGTACAAGTGCTGTAAGAAAAGTAGGTTGGGAGAAAAGAGAACCCTCTTACACTGTTGGTGGGAATGTAAATTGGTACAGCCAATATGGAAAACAGTAAGGAGTTTCCTCAAAAACCTAAAAATAGAGTTGCCATATGATCCAGCAATCCCACTCCTGGGCATATAACCAGATAACACTATATTTCAAAAAGATACACGTACCCCTATGTTCATAGCAGCACTATGTACAATAGCCAAGACATGGAAACAACATAATGTCCATAGACAGATGAATGGATAAAGAAGTTTGGTATATATATTCAATGGAATATTACTTAGCCATCAAAAAGAATGAAATAATGCCATTTTTAGCAACATGGATGAACCTAGAGATTCTCATACTAAGCAAAGTAAGTCGGACAAAGACAAATACCATATGATATAATATCATATGTGACTTATATATGGGATCTACAATATGATATGTATCAAGATACCTTTGAAACAAAAAGAGACTCACAGACATAGAGAACATACTTGTGGTTGAGTTTGGAACTAGCAGAGGCAAACTATTACATATAGAATGGGTAAACAATGAGGTCCTACTGTATAGCACAGGGAACTATATTCAATATCCTGTGACAAACCGTAATGAGAAAAAATATATATATATTTTTTCACTTTGCTGTACAGAAGAAATTAATGCAACATTGTAAATCAACTATACCTCAACAAAATTTAGGAAAAAAGAAAAGTAGGTTGGTTACAGACAGTGAGCATGCACTTCTGTCCTTCCATGTTTAAGAATATAAAATCTGGTGAGGACAGCAGCCTCTTCAGATCAGGGGGTGCTCTGGGCTCAGAGCTTCAGTTCAGTACATGTCCATGGGCATTCCATCACACGGTCCAACCACAAGTTCAGCTGACTCTTGTTATCTCTCCCCGGTGCAGATTAACTCCCTCAAGAACCAACCCACTGAAAACAGGAGTCAGTCTCTCCTGCCAAACAACCCCAATCAATGGTCATCTTCAGCTCCTGATTCCCAGCAAGTATAGTGCATGGAGGAGAGGCGGGTGAAGGCGGGGGGCCTCCCTCGCCACTATATCATCATCAGGTATATCTTATAATGAAGCCACGTCTGGTACTGCAAGATTCTAGGACAACCAATCTTAGCATATTTGCACCTTCATAAATATCAGGTTCTTTTTGATAGATATCAGCATCCATTTTAGGATAGTCTCTCTCTTTATGGGCACAGAAGTCTCCAAAAAACAAAAGCTGATTCCTGCAAGCTGCCTCATACCCTGCCTCCTATCTGTCTCCTGGTGAAGCCTACTGAAACTTCTCTCACTCCTGGGAGATGTCAGAGAGTTGCACTCCTATCATGAGACCTTCTTATAACTCTGCCATAATGAATTCTGTATCTTTCCTTCCAACAGTATGCTATTTCAGCTGTAATCCCTGCCCAATTCAGGAGCAGAAGATTCTAATTACTGCTTTGCAACATTCAATAATACCACTATTTGAGACTGCCAAAAAAACCCCATATTCAAACTAAGTGGTCCTTAAGTATAAAGCTCAAATCCTTCTTTTCTTAAGATAATTATTTTCTTGGTTTCACCATGCCAATACATAAATAAACATGGATTCTTTACAGAAAATATGCAATTTTGTTTGAGCGAAGCCCTACTGAGATTTTAGATTTAGACATATATAATCAAGACCTCTGAAGCTGAACGTCACTTTTGTCAAATAAATCACAATACTTCCCACTTGATTTTGATAGTTTCTGTTTCAGTATATACTTAATAAAATGCCATAGCATAGGCCTAACATCCCCATAACACCTACCACAAATACAGGAATATTTTGCTCTCATCTGAGCTAAAAAATGAACACAGAAATTTGGGACCATTAAGTATTGTTTTTAATTAAGTGACACTAAGATCTGTGCACACCTTTCTCAGAAATTTATATTTTTACTATGATAAAACCATGCATATTTAACTTACAGCGACTGTGTGTTATTGCAAGAGAATTTGTTGCTTGCAGAGTTTCTGTGATGCTGTTTACTTTTGCTACTAAAGAACAGAGAGATTCTCTCAAACCCACCTCTGATGAACTAACAGAAACATGCTTGCTTCTCACCACCCGTCTAGTGGTTCCTGTAATAAGAGGGGCCATTAACCTCTCCTCCTGGAGGCAGATGCCTGGTGATGGGCAAAATCCGCTGTGTTCATCCCTAAACATGAGGAGTCCAGTCTGCATAGTCATATGGGAAAGACAGTCCACTGGAAAAAGAGAGAACTGAAACCAACCGAGTAGTATCTGAATGTTGTGTATTACTGTTTCACGCAGAAAACCAAGGGGAAGAGACGTTTGTAATTCTCCTGATTTTATGAATGCTCTGCCTCTTTTTTTTTTTTTTTTTAATTTAAAAGGTCTAAAAATTAGGCTTGATTTAACAGAAGGAAGTACTCCTTCATTTTGGAAAATGCCTAATGGAGATCCTGGCTACTAACTAATCAAGCATTAGAGAGCTGGCAAAAGCATGCACCTGTGTAAGAAACAAATTAATAAAATAAGTACGAGGTGGTACGTTTGTTTGGGGCGGAGGGTCCTTATGTGACTGTCGGTACTGGTTCTACATGCAGATATGATTTTTATCTATCAGAGAACTGAAACACCCGTTTCCTACATCCACAAACCCCCAACTGCCTTACCTCTTTCATCACAATCTTTTCTTGATTAAAAAACAAACAAAACAGCAAAAGAGGAAACCGGGTGGGTGGTTGTATGGCTGACGGGTCTGCATGTCCTGGGCAAAGCAGGAGGTGCCTGGATGCAGAGGAGAATGGACACTGGTGGACCAGTGGTTTCAGAAGCATTCCCACATCCACAATCCTTGGCCCCATCAAGGCGGGAGATGCCATCCCATCGGTGGTGGTGTTTGAAGGTGAATCTAGCAGAAGCCGAGGCCAAGGAAGGGTTGCTGTCTGGAATCCTTGAGGCCTTTACCCTCAGCTCTTCCTAGACCCACCTGTCAGGGTTTGTGGAGCAGGCTCGGGCTCTGAAGGCTGAGGGGGTCCAGGTGGTGGCAGGTCTGAGGGTGAATGATGTCTTCATGACGGAAGGGCAGGGACAAGCCCACAACACGAAAGGCGAGGGTGGGCCCCCGGCTGACCCCACTGTGGTCTTCGGGCAGGAGACACATTTGTTACTAGATGATTCCTTGGTGTTTCTCTTTGGGAACTGATGGCTTAAGAGGTACTACTTGTAACAGAGGAAGGTGGAGTGAAGTCCATGAATGGGAGCCCATGGCCCAGGCTTCACCTGCAGCCTGGCTGGCAACCTCATCTGTAGCTCTGAGGCCTCTGCCCAGAGGTCTTTCTTCTCCCCTTCCCTTTTTCACCTGCCTGACCCAGGCAGAGGGCCTCAAGCCAACCTCAGCTGGAGCCACTCAACTGGTGCCTTAGCCAGATTTCTGCAATAAAGACTTCTGATTCAAAAAACAAAGAAAAAACAATTTTTTGTTTTAGCTCTGGTTAAAACAGACTCAGTGCTCTAACAATGGATCAGCAGGAGGAAAAAGAAAAGAGAAGCAAATGTCACCTACAGGTGAATTAAAATAATTGTGTTCATCTGAAACACTTAGACTTCTTGTAAACAGATCTGATCTAGCAATCCCGGACATTTCTATCATGGGTAGCCACAAGGATGAACAACAATTGACTGTCGTTGAATGATTCAGATTCATTGTCGGTGGCTTCCTAGCAGCAGCTGTTGGAATCAGCCAACAAAAGCTGGCTGCAGGAGAAAGTTGATCTACGGAGACTTCACAAGGAATGGAAGTGAAATGGTCTGACCTCTGCAGTTGCACAAAAACTGAACCAGGTTGCACGTGTGGTTGGGTGAGGGCCACTTAAAACTCCAAGGAAGTGGCAGTGAAGACTCATAAACCTATGAAGGAAAGTCACTGAGGTTGAGAAATTTCTACTGGGAGATCTGTGCAAGGGTTTAAAAAAAAAACTTAGTAATTTGTCTTTACAGACAGTTATCTTCCTATGTTGGCTGTTATTAGCAGCTGCTTTTGTCTTATTGGCGTCATAAATAAATATGATGATTTCTTTTTTTTTTCTTTTTTAAAGTTTGGTCAGGGAGAGTTTTTATTAGTCCAGAGGATCTCCTTTTACCTAAGTGATAAAGAATTCAAAGGTAGCTGTCTCTTACAGTTCAAGGTTGATGGAACTGGGAGTGAAATCATGGAGCTGGATTCCTTTTGGCAATGGAATGGCAGGGTTCTAGAATAAAAGTAGTCACATGGTGGCACTGAACTCTTAGATGCAGGTAGAAATAATTATCATAATAGGCAGCAAGACTAGAAAAGCAATCAAGAAAGATCTGTAGTGACGGTTAATATACCATGGTGTGCCAAGGGACAAAATAAATATTCAGACAATAAGAACATTTCTTGACTTCTATAACTTTAAAAGATCAGAAGCCAGCACTCAAGACTGATGTAAGTTTCTACAAGGGAAAATAAGAATTCACTTAGTTTCCAGACGTGAGCCAGTCCTTAGCCACTGACTTTTACCGTGATATTATTGAGCCCAGAACATGTATTCTTCGACCTTCCTCAGAGATGACCATCAGAAACAGTCCTCATGTACTTAAATGGACAGCAGGATACACAGTTTTGCCAGGACTGTATTATCTTCTGCTTTCTGTCATAATGTAGCATCAAGGAATATTCATTGTCTGGAAAGTTTGACAAACCTCACGCTAGGTCACTATATAGTTGACATCATGTTGAGCGGACATTCATTCTCTGCATGATAATACACTTCCTGAAGACAAAGATGCTTTCATTATTGTCTTTATATTTCTTCACTACTTAGCGCAATGTCTTCTGCATCCTGGGGTTCATATCTCCCAGCAATTGCATTCTTGAGAAAATATCCCTTCTTCTATTAAGTGTACAGAAATCTTTGAATTTGAGGATGGGTTTCTTGGTCCCTTGGTAAAGTCTACAACTCTATTCAGCTCTTCAGGTTTCTATATGTGTCTATGATCAAGTTCCTTAAAATCTTAGAACCTCAGTTCACGTATCTGCTAGTGTTGGAGGGTCTCCTGCAGAGGCAGAGGGCGGCGGCTATGGCTCACAGAGGGGACAAGGACACTGGCAGAAGAAGTTCTGGGAAGTACTCACCAGCATGAGCCCTCCCGGAGTCCGCCATTAGCCCCACCAAGGAGCCTCAATAGGATGATTTCTGAACTATTTCTAAATAAATGCTTCTGTGTTGCTGGATTGTCTTTCCTGCATGTAATCATAATATTGGCCGTTTAGAATAGATTTGCTTATAAAAGACAAGCAGTATTGAATTTGTTAATTTCCTCTGTTATGCCAAATCTGAAATTAGCAGTTATTGTCCCCAAGTATACAGTGGTATCTTGGTGACAGCTGCATAAAAACTAGAGTTGACGGGGACATAATTTTTCCACTGAATTATCTTCATTAAAATAGGAACTTATTAGATGTCCTGACATGCTGCCCAGATCCTCCTCCAGGTATAAAGGGCCCATTCTCTAAGCTGCTGGACTTGCTGCCTTATGATAGCCCATGCTGTCAGCCTCAGCTGACTAAAGCTGCCTCTCCCAAGAATACGCCCCCTTTCGGAGTATGCCTGCACTCAAATATTGGTCAAAGGGTAGAAATGGAGATTCCCTAGAAAGGCCCGTTCCCCTTGTCCCAACTCTGGACAGCTCTAAAGGGCCATCCCAACTGCAAAACTCCCCTGAAATCAGCTGAGAGTGCTGAAATTGCATCACTACTCAAATATTCCCTCCCTAAACTTCTTTCTTTCCTCCCTTCCTTAGGTATGGATCTCATGAGTCCCCCCCACCCAATAAATGCTCTGCATGGTAATCTCATTCAGAGTCTGCTTCCCAGGGAACCCAACCTGTGACACTTTGTGCCAGGCAAGGTCCATAACATAACAGCAAATGCTAAGAGATTTGGGAGCTGGATCACCCACCCCTGGATGGCACGAAGGACCCCACCAGTGGTAGCGGGGACACAGATATCTCTGGGCAAAAGGTGTCCCTGTGATTGTTAAAACTTTTGCTGGTGGCATACTGTTGGAAGGAAAGGTATTAGCTGATATAGTATATCAGCGTTTGAGAAATAGGGGGGGAATAGTAATTCTAAGGGCAATGGAACCAAGTGGCTATTGCTAAGTACAATTGACATTTTCAAAAAGGTTAACACAATGCTGAATGTATTGATCAGTAATTTAAAGTTGTGTGAAGACCAGAATGCCTCTTTGGTTGCAAATAAAGGAGCTCTTGTCCACAGCAAAAGGACAAAAAAACCTGAGAACCAGACGAAGGACTTAATTGTAAGAGTAGCCAAGCTCTAAAGAAGGTTAGGGTTTCCCTGGTGGCGCAGTGGTTGAGAGTCCGCCTGCCGATGCAGAGGACACGGGTTCGTGCCCCTGTCCGGGAAGATCCCACATGCCGCGGAGCGGCTGGGCCCGTGAGCCTTGGTCGCTGAGCCTGCGCATCCGGAGCCTGTGCTCTGCAACGGGAGAGGCCACAACAGTGAGAGGCCCGCGTACCGCAAGAAAAAAAATAATAAAATAAAATAATAAAAAAGGTTAAATTCCCAACAAAGCGGGTCTTTTTGAAATGGAGCAGGGCCCTCCTGGGGTCCTTACCCCCCATGTCCTACACCTGCCTTTTGTCTATGAAAAAAACTTTAGCCAAAGAATAAGTTTAATCAGAGAAGTGAGAAAATGCAGAAACGAAGGAAAACAGTCCAGCAAGACTAATAATAGTAGTTTAGTCATTAAGCAGAGTCAAGGACCTTTAGTGCCTCCTCAAAGGCTGTAGATAATATTCTGAGCCCTATCCTGTGAGCTGCCTTGTAAATACTGAAAGCCCCATCAGGTGGAGGAAGTGAGCTACATGATGACAAGACTATAGCCATGACATACACGCCACAATTCTGAGAATTGGCCTCAAGGAAATGGAAGCAAACCGACCTGTACTTAAACCGAACTGTACTTAATCAAGATGATGCTGACTGGACCACTGCATGACCCATTTCAAGACGACTGTCTGAGCTGCCTGTGCTGTTTCTGCATGCAGCCCCCTCCCTCCGCCTATAAAAGCTCTTGCCCCCTGATTGTCAGTGGAGGGGAGTCGACCTTTGGACCCGAGTATGCCCTGCCCTCCCCTCTGGCCCCCTGGTTGCCGGCATCCAGGCATACAAAAGAAAACAAACTTTCCTTTCCACCAAGCTTGCCTCTTTATTGGCTTTTGAGCGGCGAGCAGCGGACCCCACTCTGAGTTACATTTTGTGGCAAGGACAGAGCTCTGGTTGGGAAAGAATGGGCTTTCACGGGGTTGATGGCCCCAAAGTCTGGAATCTTCAAATGCTCCTAAACCCTCTGAACTGCAAAAGTGATCCACTCTCCCCTCGCTCCTCCCGTTTGAAGGAGAAGCAAGCACTAGCCCTTGCTTAAAGAAGGGGCAAAGGTTCCCTCTCAAGGTGACATGGTCTCTCCTCAGGATCTATCCCCACCATCCCTCCCGGTCAAAAGGCCAATAACTGGTGGTCAACCGTAATGTAAGCTGGCCGGGGGAGAGTTTTTTCTCTCATATTTAGAATTATCAAGCAACCACAGCCAGTAGAAGGCAAAGATCACCAGAATGATGAACTTGAGATTCTAGCTCTCTTCTCAGCTCTGCCGGTGCCCCTCTGGTGTGACCTTGAACTGTGACCTCAGTCTTTTCATTTATAAAATAAGGGATTTAAAAGCAGATAAGACACCTGAGTCTGGCCACAAGACGCATCATCTAGGTACATGAGTATACACCTTCCCCAGGGGAGCCTTGAAAGACAGCGGTGGTGGAAACACTCCAAAATGGCAGAGCTTCCTGCACCTGCTCATTCACTCTGTGTGGAAAGAGAAGCGGTCCAAGCTGTGTGTGTGTGTGTGTGTTTGTGTGTCTGTGTGTATGTGTGTGTATTCAGGGTCAGTGGCAAATGGAGCATGGCAGCAGAAGGTGGGTGGAAGGTAGAATTCTAAGTTACCGCCCACAATTTCCCATCCCCCACCGCGTGTATACACCCTGCAAAATACCCAGGACTGTGGATGCAATGGATTTTACTCCCGTGATTAGGTTATGTTACACGGCGCAGTCGACTGCAAGATGAGGAGGTTATTCCGGGTGACCTGCCTCATCACAGGAGCCCTAGAAAAGCAGAGGATTGTCTCCGTTGTAGCAGAAGGGGAAATCAGAGGTTTAAAGGACAAGAAGGATGTGATGGGTGTTTGCCGACTTGAAGATGGAGGGGGACACATGTCAAAGACTACAGATGGTTTCTAGGAGCTGAGACCAGTCCCTGGTTGACAGCCAGCGAGGTAACTGGAACCTTTCTTACAACAGCAAGGACGGAATTCTGCCAACAGTAAGAATGACCCTAAAAGCAGGTTTTCCCCCAGAGCCTCTAGACAAGAACTTAGCCTCACTGACCATGACTTCAGCCTTGTGATATTCTGAGACACGCCAGACTTCCGACCTACAGAAGTGAGCTCTGGGTGTTGTTTTAAGTCCCTTGGTTTATGGTCATTTGTTTTGCAGCAACAGAAAACTCACCTGAGGCGTTTCCTTTTACAGGGGTCACAGTTCTGGGATGCCTAAGGTTCAATGACCAAAAACAGTTGCCGCATATATTTTGTTCATTTTTATAGTTGTTTGAAGCAAGAGGGTAAATGTGATACTGGTTATACCCCCATGGCTGAAGCCGGAGTCACTTTTCTGTTTTAAGCAAGCATAAAATGCTAGACTGAAGTCAGGAATAAAGTTCGTCATTCAACCTCCCCAGGTCTAGTATTTCTGATGGGATAATAGAGAAATTGAGTTCTTAGGTAAGACTTTGGAGAAAATGACATTGAGTAAAGCAAACCATTCTGGGTAAACTATACACAAATATTCTTTGCATGGTTAACTGAGTGAGGGGTATACACAGAAGTGAGTTCAGTTTAAAGTCATGATGACGTCCCCACAGGCACAGGTAATCCCTTTGATAATCACATGCAGCTAGAGTTAAATTTTTTAGTCCTGACATTCTTCCTCAATAGCCTCTTCTGAAGCATCCTCTTCTGGTCTAAAGTTTTCCTTCTGTTGAGTCCCACACCATCTTTGTTCCCTCTGTCAGGTCATTGTCCCTATTATATAAATGATCATAACTTCTCAGATTCCCTGAATTCTTATTTCAAGTCCTGTCATAAAGATTTATATTCTACCTATTCTACCTTCCAAAAGCCTGCTGCTTAGATTCCTGTCTTAATTATTTTCCCCTTTGATCTTTGTTTCTTTTTCTTTGCATCAATGTCAAAATTCTTCTGTATGACCAGGAGGTGACTCTTTCTTGTCTCTGAAAATGGAAGATGTATTGTGTCTTCCTCGTTGTGGATGCTGCAATATTTAAAATTATCCTCCAGAAAACCCATACACATTTACTGTGCACCCGAATAAAAGAAAAAGGAAAATAACATTTGGTAAATGTGGTCTGTAGTAAGATAAAGTCTATTGGTTGACTTTACGTTACTACAACTTTATTGTATTTTTAATGCATTCCCTTAAGAAACTCAAGTAGAAATGAAGACATATCGACTGAATAATTTCATAGTCTTTTTCCAACTTCTGCAGTTGGAGGCAATTAAACGTATAGATAAAGATACAAATGCTAATGTATTCTGGTATAGTCAAGGCATCTACAAAACAATTTTTCCTGGAAAATGCCTGTATGAGAACGGGTCACACCATGAGAGCAGACTTCCTGATGTACCTGAAATGTATCTCTGACAAGATTTTTAAGCTCCAGGGACTGTCAGAGGAAAATCTTTTGGGTTATTAGTTGTTTCTATTCTGATAGTAAAAGATGTTCCCCTGAGACTTAGGAAACTCAGTGTGAGTCAGACATCACAGAACTGGATTCCTCCCCTAACAGATCCTGTCTGTCCTCTTTGAGAAGTCAATCCATAAGATTCTGGAGGGAAGTGTGAAGAACTGTATATGCACCACTGTATTTTCCCTATAATAAGTGAACACATTCTTCCTTTTAAAATTTCTTTTGGTACTTTTAGAATTTTATAAACAATCACATAATTGTAGCTCCATGATACAGACTTAGAAGAGTGGTAGTGATTTCCAATGTATCCCTACATAAGGAAGTTTCTTTAGTGTTTTTACTTAATTATAACCCAATTATACAAATTTGGGAGGCCACATGAGTTTAAAATAAGGAGAAAAAGCCACCAATTTAATTTTAACTGATCCATAGCAGCATTATAAAATGAAATATTCTGTATTCCCGACCTTACCTCCTCACTGCCACCAGTATTAACTGAAACATACTCCATTTGCCCACCTGAAAGTTTGTTTTGACAGAGTTCAGAGAGAAGGGACACTTTGTCTTAGCATTTGATGGTGAGCTGCCAGTGCTTAGAGAGGGAGGAATGCATGCCATGGGGACCAAGACGGTAAGGTCTAGACACGTGGAGAGGGAGGGAGAAGTAGGAATTCCAGAAATGGTAGGTTCAAAGGAAGGCAATATTGACCCACTATCTGGGAGAAGGGGAATTAGCACCAGGAAGATCAATCTGCTTTCTAAGAACATCAGTATGGACGACGTGGGCAACTGCACAGAATGGTACCTGCAGAAGAGCTCCCTGCACAGCTAGAGGGGTGTGTGTGTAGCGGGGGGGTGTCTATTCCATGCTCTGCTTATGAAGTTGTGTACCCAGCTTGGGACTGCCTTCATCTGAAGGAGAGGGTGTCTTCAGATTCATCCTGGGACACCCTCTCAGGAGGCATGACTTGTCTTCTCCTCCTTCCAGCCCCCTTCCCCTCTCCTTTTCTTCCTTCTGTCTTTCCTTCCTTTACTTCCACCTCCCCCTTGGCTGTCTCCTTTCTCAATGCCCTTTCCTTCCCTATTTGCCCTCTGAATGCTAAAAGGAACATTTTGTAGATATGCCAAGAAGATAAATTTGACTTCATTAATGAACGAAAGAAAAAGAGTAATAAAAAATGAGGCTTGTAAGGAAGGGAATGAGGAGAGAGGTATGGATAGCCTGTGTTAAAACCCAGATCTGGAGAGTTGGAAGGGGTTGGAATATTTTGAGTGAACTAAGGCCATGATGAAAACAATATTTGAGGAATATTTTCCTGACAAGTGTATATAGAGTGACCTAGACCAAGAAGAGACTAGAAACACTCATTTCATTTTCCCATAAATGAGTGAATTATTTTAAAAAATTTGTCAGGGAGGGAAGAATAGTTGAACTACACTGGATCAAATGGAACCAGCCAAGACTATACTCAAGAAAATCAAGTGAGGGTCGATGGGACATACTTATAACAAAAATCGAATAAGTAACTAAACACAGTAATAGAACATATTTGTTGAATTCTATTATGGGAATTTAGCTAACTTAGAACAACTCCCTACCCAAGCAGGTTAAACAGGTATGGAGACAAACAAAAAAGCAGACTATTACATAATTCTGGATTTCTAACGTGTAGGAACAGAACATTTCTACTGAGTGTAGTGTTTGTGTGGTCTAGAAGGAGTATTAATTCCTTCCTTATTACAAAAACCCTGAACAAGCTTGACAGGTTAACAGGGTAAAAGGCTAACTCAATAAAGACAAACTTCTACTTTCAATTATGATTTCTTCCTAAAAAAATTCCAATGGCAAAAGTGAAACTTTTAGGCAGAGGTCTTGTTGGTAGAGATCTATCTTCCCATAACTTAAAAATTAAAATAGAATTCCAGGACTCAATCTTGGCAATCTATTCCCAGCATTTTGTATGTGTTCTTTAATTTTATTCTTTTCCCTTATAATTGAGCACAAAATTAACTGAGTACTCAACTGGAGCTAAAAATTCATCATTTTTTAATAGACATTTATTTCAATCTTCATCTCAATTTTATGAAGTTTATAAGACTTAAGCTTATCACTTTTTCTATTTATCACTTCATTTTTTGGTAAATGAATAAGGGCAAATGCAATAAAATATTCAAATAATGAAGAAACACTACTGTGTAAATTAGCAACACTGAAAAACAGAACTGTTGGCTGTCAAGCAGTGCTAATATTGTTCAACATTCTTGTTTTTCAGATAATGCAGGAAGTCTAAATTCAGAGCATGATGAGAAGTGGTTTATGGATATCAATGTATAATAATTTAAAACAAGAGTTTATGAAAGACGGACAGAAAATTGAAGATCCACCCATAGTTTTTAAAACCACTGCTCCAATGAAGTAAATATACTATCTCCATGACACGGGATGAAGTCAGTTTACAGAAGAATCTAGAATATAAAGAGATTAGAAATATATTCTTCTAAACATAGAAATTGTGGTTATTTTGACTTGCTGTTGCTAGAAAACAAAATGGCACTCAGAAGTACCAGCAATAGTGGAGAAGATGCCCATTTGGAGTTAATCTTGATCATAAAGAAGAATTGGTTCATGATGTAAAGGTGACAGGATCTTGTGAAAAAGTGACTGTGCCATTCTGGAGAGTCTTATAGGAAATGAAAGGCATAGTACTACAAGGAATTGTCAGCTATGTGTAACAGACTTTAAGAATTCAGAGCTTCATGATTCAGTGAAAAATGTTGGGGTACACTTCTCAGCTGTCTCTTGCAATCTTTCTATTGCCCTTTCCATAATGAAGTAATTCTGTTTTAAATCTTCACTTACCAACCTTAAAATAAAGAGTCCTTAATATATAATTACAACCCCAAACATTCATTTAAGATTCAGTCTCCCGTCTTCGACTGCTTTCTGTAGTAGTTTCATGTATTGACAAGTGGAAGGATGTTGGAATTTAAAATAACAAGATTCAAATCCCAGGTCTGCAATGTCAACTGTGCAACCCTGGGCGAGTTAATTTCTCTCTAAATCTAAGTTTCTTTACCTGGAAATGGGAGCATTACCTACACATCAAACATTTTATATTAATATCCATGAAATTATATATGTAAAACAACTAGGATAGTACCCAGCACATGTTATCTATTCTTTTATTCATTAAATATGTTCCTATTGCCTGGCTCTATTCTCTTAACATTATCTTGGTTCCCATAAATCATTTAAGATTATTAAATTGCTTGAAATAGTATGCAAACAGCTTGACTTAACTAGCTTTATTTTCTTAGATTGCTGCTGCAACCCATAATATAACTAGTTTCTTTGCCAATTGATCACAAAGTCTGCAGCAGTATTCCAAATAACTAGAGGCAAAGTGGGGTGGAGAGAACTAGATGACTACAAGTGTATATCTTGGAGAGATAATAGGATTAGGTAATAGATTAGATATTAGGGCAAGGGAAAGTAGAGTGAATAGAAAAGAATATAACTGAAAGGAATACTGTTGTTTAAGGGCTTAATAAAAACTATTTACTCGTTCACATTAGGTCAGATAGATAGAATTGGATGTCCTAAGGTCACGTCACAGTCAATATATGAGTTAGGGATTTCTTCTAATCATTTTCACACCATATCCCCTAACTATATAACTTACTTCTACTGATGGTTCTTAAGAATCAATCAGTTCTAAATGAGGCCCTCTCTGACCCTTACATCTCCTTTTTCCTGTATATCCTTTTACTTCCCCAGCTCATTATTAACTCACATTTGGATGAATAGTATAAATTTATATTTGGTCTTCCTAGCCAGGCTAAGCCAGAAGCAAACCTGAAAAAATTATCTAATAAAGACCCTCCCATCCACTTTCATACAGATCTTACAGATGATTCTGTTGAAGCTCAGAAAACTTAAGTGAACTATTGAACATTATATATCTGGTGAGTTCTAAAATGAAAATTATAACCAAAGAAATCTCTCTGATGATGCAATACTTTTTCTATCAAACCCAACTATATATTATCCTGCTTTCAGATTTATCTTCTTCAAACAATAATTTCAACTCCTTGAAAGCTGCCAGTGCTACTCCTTTGAAAATGCAATCCAAAATCACTGCCATTCAAGGTTTTCAATTATCTGGCCTTACTTTACCTACTGTTATTTCCCACAAAAACACAAATGCCCACACTCCTCATTCTAGTATCATAATCTCCTGCACACACCACACTCTTTATAGTCTATAAACTTTTGTTTAGGATACTCACTACACTTAAATTGTCATTTTCTTAATTCTTAGCCTCAATCTATCCATTTCTTTCAAATCAGTTGAAGCTCATTTCATTTTCTCTAAAACAGCATTCTTTTGTTTCCCAACAATAATTCATCTGTAGCTAAATTATTGCTTATATCAGACATTTGGACAAAATAGTATTGTACCTTGCTAAATAATGATTTGGAGCAAATAAGTTGTTTCTTCCAAATTATTTTCCAAATGCTTGAGAAGGGTAGTAACCACACCTGGGGTTTCTTTAGCATTCCCTTTAGCAAACACAGTGCTAATCATATACTAATCACTCAGTGATACTTGTTAAATGAATAAAATAAATTTTCTATGATAGTATTAAAGAAAAATATGTTTTCATAGCAAACCTCAATTTCTTGGCTTTTACTTGGGATATCAGCTCTTCTCCATCTACTGGCAGCAAATCTGCATTGCTAGGAGAGGGAACTAATTTTTTTTTTAATAAATCAAATCCCTGTGTCAGCTAACACCATGTTTTCTGACTATTCAAGGCCAACTATCATCTCAAACAACCATCTATACCCAGGAATCTCTGGATCCTAGAATTCATTTTTGGCCCCATCACATTGCTCTTCAACACAGAGAAACACTCTTGTAGAAAGTATTTACATAATTTAAATTAAATTTTGGAAATTGGTTATACTTTGCCTTGTTTAACTTAATTTTAGAATTTATACACATTTATAATATACAAGTTCATCACTTGAGTTTGACTAAAAGTGTCTAGTTATTTTTGTTAAAATTTGAGTATCAAGAGCTTATTTAACAATGTATATCATAACTGTATTTCAATTTTTAAAAAGATATTCAAATTATATCATTCATCTTGCTTGCTTTTTCTACAAATATAATCCACCACAATTCCAACAACAATTTTAGAAAATACTGGAGACTTTTAGGCCTAGAAGAAAGTATTGGTGACCATATAGTCCCAAACATCATTTTATAGATAAGGTAATTCAATAAGAATCAATCTCCCCCCAAAATTTACAATTAGAGATGAATACTGCAGGGCAACATAACTCAATATATTGTCCTATCACATTTCTATTATTTTCTGATTGGCTAAATGAGACTAAAGTTATTAATTTATTTGTGAGATAACTTCTACCATTTTAACCACCTCTGGAACCCTATCTCAAGGTATCCCAAAAGCCAATAGTGCCACCAGGAATCTTGGAGTAATTTTTGAGAATATAAGATTTAAAAATAGCCACAGGAAGTACATACAAGAACATAGCTCAAAGGCATAGAAAATCAATGAGCTGAAATTTCCTACAAATTTTAATAGCCCCACCCATATACCAAAGAAATGCAAACATTTCTTTTTTCATATTATTTTCTCATTTTTTTTCTTCACACATCTAATATTCTTACTTTATTAGGTAGTAAACTCATTTGCTACTAGCTCCATTTTCACCTATCTCTCCTCCATTTCTACTCTAGTTTTTTTTTTAATTTATTTTTTGGCCGTGTGGCATGTGGGATCTTAGTTCCTGGACCAGGGATCAAACCTATGCCCCCTGCATTGGAAACATGGAGTCTTAACCACTGGACCACCAGGGAAGTCCTACTCTGGTTTTCAACTTTTTTTTTTTTTTCTTATGGATCTAATGGAAATCCTAATAACTGCCCAACGTAGCCCCTGGGCTGTTGTGAGATTTAAATGTGCTAATAACTAATAGATATGAAACTGTTTGGAAAAGTTAACAGCTCATTAAAATTGTAAGATTTTATTACTACTACTCCTCTTTTAAACAGTAGTTACCTTGTCATAACCTAGGAGGAAAAAAAAGTCTGTAGGATACAAACACAAGGCTACAGGACTACAGGGAATTGTGGAAGAAAGAACAATGTCTGATACCTGCCCAACTGAAGCAAAGAAGGCAGAGATGAATTGAAGGAAATCACAGGTCAGAAAAATGTTAGTATTGAAGTAAGTTGAGGTGGCCCCGCAGGCTGCCTGGCTTGGTTGCTACCATCCCAGGGTCAGTCCTTGTTCGTGTTTGTTCTTTTGCTCAGTCCCATCTGAACTGACCTACCTCCCCTGACTATTCCACAAGCTTTCTTTGTTGGTCTCCAGTTGCTTGAGAACATAACATTTTTTCATCTCTCCAAGTGACTTCATCCTTCCAACTGACATTTCTGGGTTTATCTTGGATAAATAGGTCTCTCCATCCAGAGTCATTTGACCTCCCCTAGGGAAGAAGGCAGCTCTTGTTTGCTCACTGCAATGAGCCAATAATGCGTGTATTTGTGTATATGCCTCAGGGGGGTTATATGAAAAAGGTCACTCATTGACATAGCAAGGGTAATACTCACCACCTAAGTGCAAGTGTATGTTATGTCGGTACAACATAGTATACAAATCACAAGGTATACAGATAAGCTAGAACCAATCATCTTCTGTCCCAAAATACTTTCCAGATTACAGTCATGGGGTAATTTACAGAAGAAAAAAACAACCTGCTTAATGACTCCTAGTGTCTGAAGCCGTCTTTTCAGTGGAGTTCTCGTCTTGCAGCAGTGTTCGTGACAGATATACTTATTCATCCTATAGGAATCTGTTCTAAAGCTAGTACTCCGTGATGATTTTCTGTGGTTATTCTAATCCTTTCTAATACAGGATGATGAAATGAGCACTTTGATGCGCAGATGTGAAATGTAAATTTAGAGGCTTTAAAGTTTTGAATTGACAACATTGTAAGAGGTAGTGAATGTCACAGAGCTGTAAAAATGTTCAATTCTGTTCTTATGTAAAATTACTAGGCACTAAGCAAGAAAAGCAAAATGAAAACTAAATTTAGATTTTTTTTAAAAAAGAAAAACATAGCCTGAAATCCCTAAAACATTATAACCTAAGAATGGAGCTTAATTTGGATGCAGAAATTAAAATTGGATACTAGAAACAAATATTTGTAATGTTTCATTTCTTTGTGGTTTTAATAAATGAACACTGTAATAATCCTAGAGAATTTCTCCAAATATGAATAACTTAAATCTTGTAGACCTGTTTTGTAAAACAAAAGAAAATCCACTGAAACTCAACATTTCCTCTGTATTAATCATAGAACTACTATATTCATGGGCTTCTTAGTTTGGAGCTCCATGTCATTTACTGTGACTTTGTAAATTTTTTTTCTAGATAAGGCCTAGAAATGCTGATTAATTCTTGCTAGCCCTGTTCATGTCATTTCATCAACTATCAAAGGTAGTAATGTCCACTAATAGCCAAGTTAGATCAATAGAAAGTATCTCTGGACACAGTGAACCAAGATCCCAACTATAATATATGATCCAGACAATATAATAGTTGCTATTATAAAAGATCATTAAAATAATGGCAACAAATTTTCCAATTCACTTTACTTGTCCAGTACAGATAGAAATTACATAAAATGAGACAGAAGATATATGTTATTTATCTTCTTCCTTGAACTAAGTTAAATTTGGTTTCTTTCCTTTTTGTCTTAAGGATACATCCTTTGCTTTGTCCCACTTATGTTTTGAGCATCAAAAAACTGCTTTTAATCTGCAGCTGAAATGTATCATTTTGCAATTCTAATAATCTAATTAGAACAATCATTTTGTACCCTACAAGACCTAGATTCTCAGCATGTTCTTGTGGTTTCTTTCTGAACTTTTCCATTTTAGTTGTGAAACTAAAAATTGTTTCTTCCCTGAACATTTTCAAGAAGCTGTACAAAACTAACAATATTCTGTTAACATCACGAACATAATAACATTTATTATCTTTTAAAATGTTAACTTCTTAGCACGTAAGTGGTATTTTCCCCATAATTCATACACTCATTCATTCAACAAAGACCGATGCTCAATGTTACATTCTAGACCACTAATTAAGAACCAGAGAACTTGAAAGTAGCCAAAATAAATTTGAAAGCACCCATGGATAAAGGATTACTTGACAACAAAGTGGTCACAGACACATGCACCGCCAACAACAAAGAGTTATGGTACTACCTGATTATACCTTGGTGGTCAAGATTATTAAGAGTATGCTTTAAACCTTTCATTGTCATCTAAACAAAAATCATATAACTAAGTATATAAAGAGATAAACATAAAGATATAAGGTAGAGAACTTGAGAGTCTGAGAATACGGGAACAGTCTACCAGGAGTCCCTCAACATCAAGTTGAGAATCTCTGTACCAGTTTAAGATCTTGGTTTCCCCGCCATTAAAATTCTAGTTGCTGCCCCTCACACTCTGCCTCTGGTTGCCCTGTATATATCCAGTCTGGTTTATTCCTCCCACCTCCAGCCTTCTATCCAGTCCAGGTATTCGTTTATTCGGTAACTGACTAAATATTGGGTCTCTTTAATATTCTCTATGTCTTTACTCAACTTTTTCAACATATGGAATACATTTATAATAAGTGTCTAAATGCCCTTCTCTGTAATTCTAACATTTGGGTCAATTTCAGTTGATCCTTCTCCTAATTCACATTTCCCTGCCTGTTTGTATGGCTAGTAATCTTTGATTGGATGCCAGGCCAGATGTTTGTTTGCTGGGTGCCAGATATTTTTTTATTCCTATTAATACACTTGAGCTTTGTTCTGGGACACAGTTACATTAGTTGGAAACTGTTGGATCCTTTCAGGTACTGCTTTTAAGATTTTTTAGGTGGGACAAGTGCAGCATTAATTCTGAAGGGTCAAAATAGCCTACTACTGAATCAAGACACTTCTGAGTACAGTAGTCCCCCCTTTATAGGCAGCTTTACTTTCCATGGTTTCAGTTACCCAGAGTCAACCACAGTCTAAAAATATTAAATGGAAAATTCCAGAAATAACAATTCATAAGTTTTAAATTGTGCACCATTCTGAGTAGTGTGATGAAATCTCACACTGTCCATTTTATCCCACCCAGGATGTTCCCAACCATCAACATCCATAAACATCATCTGCTCGTGAGGTCCAGCTATCAACATCATCATGTCTGGATAATCCACAATCACCGGAAGCAGACGAGCCTCCTTCTGGTTACAGTCACAAGATCAATAGCAGCCTAATGCTATGTCACAATGACTACATCATTCACCTCACTTCATCTCATCACAAAGGCATTTTATCATCTCACATCAGCACAAGAAGAAGGGTCAGTTCAATACAATGAGATATTTTGTGAGAGAAAGAGAGACCACATTCACATAACTCTTATTACAGTATATTATTATAATTGTCCTGTTTTATTATTAGGTATTATTGTAATCTCTTACTGTGCCTAATTTGTAAATTAAACTTTATCATGGGTATGTATGTATAGGGAAAAACATAGGATATATAGGGATCAGTACTATTTGTGGTTTCAGGCATCCACTGGGAGTCTTGGAATGTATACCCTGGATGAGGGGGAACTACTGTACTCTATGCAGCACCTTGTGACTCATAAAGTTTTCTATTTTGGCTGGTGGAAACAGGTATTATTATCAGCTCTGTGTGCAGGGCACTGCCTCAAATCCGTTTTTGGGGGTGGGGGCGTGGTTCTTTTTCTAGCCCTGGGTAGTTTCCTCATATGATATGCTGATAGTATTCATCTAAATATACAAGGGGGACTTTCTACAAATTTGAGGGTCTTTCTATCTCTGTCTCCTCTTTGGTGCTCTGCCCTGCAAACTCTAGCCACCTTGATCTCCCTGGATTCTTAGATAGGTCTCCTCAACACAGAGAACCCACCCAGCTCTGCCTGGGTTCCCCTCCTAGCATGGGGATCTGGAAATTCCTTCAGCCAGTAAACTGGGACAGTCTAGGGCTCACTTCAATTGTTTCCCATCTCTCAGGGATCATTGTTCGTCATTGCCTGATGCTTACTGTCTCAAAAACCATTGTTTTACACATTGTGTCTGGTTGTCTTGGCTGTTTAAGGAGGGAGGGTAAATCTAGAATGTGGAAGTCTGTTATTTTCTTACCAAAACTTGAATTGAAATGAATTAAAGTCTAAGAATTAAAGACAGATAAAATAATTTCCTACATAAATGGTTCTCCAACACTATATCAGAGTACAGGATAAGATACTACAACAAAGAGAATAAAAATTAGTGATCCATGAGGTCATTTAGAATCATTCAAGGACTAGACCCCTTCCATTTTGTGGCTGCCATCTGCTTGGGTGTTGTCTGTAGCCAGTCATGCGTCCAGCTAAAACTTTAGGGTTTCTATTATTAAAAGGAAGATGGAGAAATTGATGCTGGAGGCCAGTAAAGAGTTTCAGCCACGGGACTTACCTGGTGGCACAGTGGTTAAGAATCTGCCTGCTAATGCAGGGGACACGGGTTTGATCCCTGGTCCAGGAGGATCCCACATGCCGCGGAGCAACTAAGCCCATGCACCACAACTACTGAAGCCTCTGTGCCTAGAGCCCTGCTCTGCAACCAGAGAAGCCACCGCACTGAGAGGTCCTCACACCGCAATGAGAAGTAGCCCACACTGACACCGCAACTAGAGAAAGTCCATGCGCAGCAACGAAGACCCAACACAGCCAAAAATAAATAAATTAATTAATTATTTTTTTTAAAAAAGAGTTTCAGCCACAAACACTAAGAAACTTAATTTAAATGTCTCATATCCCCTACATACTTTATTTTATCTCTTGCCAGAAACACCTGATTTTAGATACTGGGAAGAGGAATGATTTTTAAACACAAAGAAAAAAAACCTCTCAGGATTATAATAAATAATTAGCATACTCAAAAGATTTTCAATTAATCTAAACTTATTCCTCACCTCAGTCTAACACTAAGCTTCTTTGGGATTTGTCTAAAATTTTGCAAAATATTCATTTAAAATAGAAAGTAAATGCCTCAGGGTGAATTTTCTACATCTTAATCAAATGGTGTGATTTTTTTAAAAAAATTAACGTCTAGGAATTTGTAAGTTGCTGGTAGCTTTCTATACACCACTACACGCTATTCATTTGCTAAATTCTATAGGCATGGTACCCTAACAATCAGCTTCAACACCAGGTCCTGGACAAAATGAATGAATCAAGACAGCAAAATATATACAAGGTTGATTTGGGGTCCACTACCCCCCAACCAATTTGATGAATTACGTGAATATTTCAAATGCCAGGAAGATCTATATATAGGTAGGTCTGTTAGCCTGTAGAAGAAAACAATTTAAAGGATACTCCAAGAGCATTCAGTCTTATGGACAGTGCCTACACCAGAGAGAATCTTTGGTTCTCCGATTATGCATTTAGAGAGGGCTCCCTTGCAGCACTGCTGGAAACAGAAGATTTGGTGCCTGTGTTTCTTTGCCAGTCATGTCTTTTCAATACCCAAGGAACCCATTTGGTTCAATAACATCAGCCCCTAGATTCAACAAATAGTTGGACTTTCTAATTTTACAGAATGCCTCCAAAGGCATTTAATCTCTTTTTTTAATGCCTTTGGAGAGCTGGTTAATTCATAGCAGCACATTTCTATACCTTCTAACAACAAGTGAGGGGGCAGCTTTCCTTTAAAAACAGTAGGATTTAAAACAAGCAAATGCACTTAACATTTTTTCATTCTCCCTCAAATTTACAAAGCATAGTTTAGCCAGACTATAACCATGGCAAAAGATTCCTAATGTTCACTCTTAAGACTCTCACACTGATTCTGAATTCTAAACGGAGAAGCACGTTTTAAAAGTTTGGGGGTTCCGAATTGATCTGAATGTCAGTTGAAAACACACTTTTAAAAGACATTTTTCCCAGAATGGTTTTGTGTTCACTAGAACAGGGAGAAGGCAAAAGACTTGAAAGAGTTACTGTCTCTCTGTGATGTGAGATGGATGGTTCCAGGGGGTGTCAGAGAGAAACTCTGGGCTGCTAGGAGTTTGAATTCTCACAGAGAAGAACGCAATCTCAGGAGGTGGAAGGTGAATATGAAACTAACAAAGTAAATCACTGGAATAAAATTTTATGCTTGGCTGATACACTTCAGGTCTGGAGGAGGCACAGGAGAGGACACTGTGAAATTTGCAGTTGAGAAAAATCTGTTTGGTCCACAGATGGTTTTAAGCTTTCCATAGCAGAGATCTTGAATGATTAATAAAGAATAGCCACCACCTTGATGTAGAGAATTTCAGCAACAGCACAGATCCCCTTGACACAGGCTGAATAAGTCCATTTCCCACTGAATTCAGGCCATTATTATTAGCTAAATACTGTCAAGCTGTGGTGTTTTATGTCCTGTAAGAATGAGTGAAGACTATCTTTTATGAGAACAAACAGCTGTATGTTTGAGATCAACTTTTTGTTCCTCTGTATTATAAACCTCTCAGAGTCTCCACTCTTCTGATTTTATTTTTTCAGTGTCTCTGTGTGGTTTTTTTTCTTGAAGTATAGTTGATTTACAATGTTGTGTTAGTTTCTGGTGTACAGCAAAGTGATTCAGTTACACTTATATATACATATTATTTTTCATATTCTTTTCCATTATTGTTTACTATAGGATAGTGAATATAGTTCCCTGTGCTATGCAGTACTACCTTGTTGTGTATCAGTTTTATATATAGTAGTTTGTATCTGCTGATCCCAACTCCTAATTTAACCCTCCCCCCACCCTTTTCCCTTTGGTAACCAGAAGTTTGCTTTTTATGTTACTCTTCTGATTTTATATGCTTTTAACATAGAACTAGAATTACATTTACACATGCATATAACAAGGCCACAGATCATAACGATCTAAGCCTGGGCTGTGAAGTCAGATATCCTGGCTCCGGTGCTCACAAACTATGTCACTCTGGAGAAATTACATAACCTCTCAGATGCTTTGTCTCCACATTTGTAAAGCAGGGGTGATAGCAGTCATTCAACAATTAAATAAGTAATGATAGAGCACAGATCTGCACCAGACACTGGGGAAGGAACAGTCAACAAAACAGATATGCCTCCTACTCTTAGGACCTTCTAATTTGGCCAATTATACCATCAGATTACATTTCTTCAAAAGGTTTTGTAACTCTCAAATGACACAATAGACAGAAGGCCTGTTACATAATAATTGCTCAAAAGCATGCTATTTTAACGTTGTTTGGCTGTGAACACCAATTATCATTATTTCCTTCACATTGTTAAAAACAGTTAGCTATTTGTGTAACATGATTTCAGAAGTATCAAGGAGGCCCATTTCAAATAAAATGCTCGTATGTACTGGATGAAGTGAGACTCTAACAAAATGTTCAAATCCAAAATTACATATGGGTTGGACTTCCCTGGTCATGCAGTGGTTAAGAATCTGCCTGCCAATGGAGGGGCGTATGGGTTCGAGTCCCGGTCTAGGAAGATCCCAGAGCAACTAAGCCCGTGCACAACTACTGAGCCTGCGCTCTAGACCTCAGGCCACAACTACTGAACCTGTGTGCTGCAGCTACTGAAGCCCACGCAGCTAGAGCCCATGTTCCACAACAAGAGAAGCCACGACAGTGAGAAACCCACTCTCTGCAGCTAGAGAAAGCCCGCGTGCAGCAACAAAGACCCAACGCAGCCAAATAATAATTAATTAAAAAACAAGCAAACAAAATTACATATGCGTTGTGAGCGACATCTAATTCTGGGGGAAAAAGTGAGCTACCCCCATGAGGGAAGATGCACTTAGCTTAGGTGTTGGAAAAAATTAAAATTAATACATTTTACGAAGTGAAATACTGTGGGAGCTTAGAGGTATGTGTTAAAATATGAATAAAGTTGAATGCTATGATTTGGATTTGAAACTGTCACAAGCATTTCAAGTTTATTCTAAATGGCTGCAGCTTGGAGACAGGAAATCAGGCTGCTTCCAAACATCAGAGATTTTACTAAGGTTTTCCTATGCATTCACAATAAAGAATTTGTCTTGGGAGTGGGGTAATGATTAAAAAAGTGAGTGCATTTAAGTTGATTCTATCTGTGTTTCTTAACCATAAGGGCGGATTATAAACTACCACTTCCTCCCCCACTGTCATGCTCTAAAACTTGCCTCAGTTCATCTGAAATGTAGCTCACAAACTTGCAACAAGTTTGAAATACCAAGTTTTACATGGAAGACATTACATCTCAGCTGAGGGAAGTGACGACAGGTGTGTCCTCACCTCTTTACACTGACTGGCAGGTAAACACTGCAGAGAAATCATCACCATCCCAAAGGCAGAGTACAGTCAAGCTTAAACTTGTTTGGGAAATTTACTTCAAATATTGTTACCCAACTAATGCTTGTTTGTCTAGTTTACTAGGTCGAGATTTCAGCTTTCTTTTTTTTGTTTGTTTTTTGCGGTACGTGGGCCTCTCACTGTTGTGGCCTCTCCCGTTGTGGAGCACAGGCTCCGGACACGCAGGCTCAGCGGCCATGGCTCACGGGCCCAGCCGCTCCACAGCATGTGGGATCCTCCCGGACCGGGGCACGAACCCGTGTGCCCTGCATCGGCAGGCGGACTCTCAACCACTGCGCCACCAGGGAAGCCCTCAGCTTTCCTATAAGCACTCAAAAAGGATTTACAAGATAGACACCAAATAGGCAAGTATTCCCCTCCACACCCAGGAAATCGCTAGCTGATTCTTTTTTTAAAAGGAAGGATCACATTTCTGATTTTACATTTTCCTGCATCAAAGAAGGGACTTACAATATTTGGCTTCCAGAGAGGGGGCATAAGCAGGGAAATAAACACAGAGAAGGTTTAACATCCCAGCCCCTGGGAGGAACTGAGCAATGGCTGTGAATGAGAGGCTCAATCATTTAAAAGCTGAAGCTGCCCAGGAGTTATATTACATGAGCAAGCTACCTGGCTGTTGCTTGAGAAGAATATGGCATGTCATTACCTGTTGACTGATCTTCCTAATGCAACTGAATTCAGACTACTTATCCTGTATTCACCCATTGAAAAAGTGTTTTTAACAGTTTTCTTTTCTTTATTCTGTTCTAATATACCTGAGAGATGCACACAGCCACAGTGACAGACCACAGAGTGGTTCTGCATGGTGGGATGTCTCGTAGGTGGAGAATTGCTTTAGAAATTTAGGAGAGAGGAGATGCAGATGAGCTTTGAAAAGCACCCCAAACCTTAAAAAAACAGTGAAGTAGGGGTAATCTGCCACCCTCTATCGGTAGTCCCGTAAAATCAACTCAGAGGCTTCAGGTAACTCCTGCTGAAGGTGTCCAAGAATTGAAGTACAGATTCCCTCTGAGAGAAGCCTTTAACACTGAGGTAATTCAGGACTACATCATGGAATCACCTGCAAGCAGAAATGCGAAAATTCGCCAGGAGACAGACACCAAGGAGGAATGGAAAGCCCATGCCTGCTTCAAAACAGGTGGGATGGAGAGAGAAATTGTGAATGCCATGGTTGAGGGCATGGGCTGTGGGGTGAAATCTACCATACCCTCTACTAACTCTTTTTCTGACTTTTGGTAAATTGCATCCCTCCTGTAAACTCCAGTTGCTTCATCTCTACAACGTGGACATTAAACCTACTTCACTTGGCTGACTGAAGGAGGTGATGTTTATTAAGTAGTTAGCACAGAGGTTGGTACCTGATTATCCAATAATTCACATTAATTGTCTTCATCCTTGGTACTGGTAGGGAAAAAAATGACGTACTCAACAGAGAGGCAGGATGTAGGTCTAGCAAAGGGGAGGTTCCTCAATATCCCTGAAGCCCTTCACCGTCCTCTCCAGGGTCATCAGAAGACTAACCCTTAGTGAGCAAATGCCTGTGCTCTAGCTCAGAGCAAGAAGGATGGCCAACCTCAGACTCTTAAATGCTCTGGGCAACTTTCTATCCATATGTGAAGCCCATCAGCATTCACCACCCAGAACATAACCTTCTAGATACCATCCAAGCACACAAAGTTTTGGACTCTCTTTTAATTCATGAAATGTATTTAATGCTTATTTAATGGCATAGCTGAAAAACACTTCAGTTTGGCCCAGAAACTCAGAACTATGAATGCACCATGTAATTTTCTTACAGATTTAAGTGTTTCTTTTCTCTTCTCTTACTTGAAAAGAAAATGAATGCAAAAAAAAAAAACTTACTGAAATGGGCAAAATGTAAGCATCCAACTTACATTACATTTACAGTAATGGGGCAGTCATCTTACAACGTACAGTCTAGTTACATTAAATATAATTTCTAAAATAAAGATAATTTTGTATCAATCTAGGAAATGAAAATTTTGTCTTTTCCAAGTATTGTGCCTTAAAAGTATTAGCTTTTAAGGTAAATTTAAAACTACAGATTTACATGCTGTTTGACCTCATGCATCCAAAATGGAAGAGTCAAAACTGACAAAGGATTAATCTCCAAAATTTATAAGCAACTCATGCAGCTTAATAACAAAAAAACAAACAAGCCAATCCAAAAATGGACAGAAGAACTAAATAGACATTTCTCCAAAGAAGATATACAGATTGCCAACAAACACATGAAAGAATGCTCATCATCATTAATCATTAGAGAAATGCAAATCAAAACTACAATGAGATATCATCTCACACCGGTCAGATTGGCCATCATCAAAAACTCTAGAAAC
The DNA here is from genome assembly GCF_026419965.1 of Kogia breviceps. Taxonomy (NCBI): domain Eukaryota; kingdom Metazoa; phylum Chordata; class Mammalia; order Artiodactyla; family Physeteridae; genus Kogia; species Kogia breviceps. Next base: position 10,554,603 of record NC_081318.1, read on the forward strand.
AATAAATGCTGGAGAGGGTGTGGAGAAAAGGGAACCCTCTTGCACTGCTGGTGGGAATGCAAATTGATATAGCCACTATGGAGAACAGTATGGAGGTTCCTTAAAAAACTAAAAATAGAACTACCATACAACCCAGCAATCCCACCACTGGGCATATACCCTGAGAAAACCATAATTCAAAAAGAGTCATGTACCAAAATGTTCATTGCAGCTCTATTTACAATAGCCAGGACATGGAAGCAACCTAAGTGTCCATCAACAGATGAATGGATAAAGGAGATGTGGCACATATATACAATGGAATATTACTCAGCCATAAAAAGAAATGAAACTGAGTTTTTTGTAATGAGGTGGCTAGACCTGGAGTCTGTCATACAAAGTGAAGTAAGTCAGAAGGAGAAAAACAAATACCGTATGCTAACACATATATATGGACTCTAAGAAAAAAAAATGTCATGAAGAGATTAGTGGTAGGACGGGAATAAAACACAGACCTACTAGAGCATGGACTTGAGGATATGGGGAGGGGGAAGGGTAAGCTGTGACAAAGTGAGAGAGTGGCAGGGACATATATACACTACCAAATGTAAATTAGATAGCTAGTGGGAAGCTGCCACATAGCACAGGGAGATCACCTCTGTGCTTTGTGACCACCTAGAGGGGTGGGATAGGGAGGGTGGGAGGGAGGGTGACACAAGAGGGAAGAGATATGGGAACATATGTATATGTATAACTGATTCACTTTCTTGTAAAGGAGAAACTAACACACTATTGTAAAACAGTTATACTCCAATAAAGATGTTAAAAAAAACAATTGATTATAAGCATTCCATTGTTCTAATATTTCATTGTTTTTGCACAATTTCCATATCTATGCATTTAACACTATTTTTTCTCTTAACCAATACAATTAACCTGCATGAGCAGTACCCCCCAAAAATGTATCAAAGTATCTATTCAAGACTATAAGGACTGCAGTTACTTTCAAACTTATGAGTCTATAGAGCAGTTAAGAAAATTATATTGTGGAAAAGAAATCCAAAATAACCAGAACAGAAATTAAGATAGTAGAAGAATATCAGTTCATTCATGTATAAAGTAAACCAAGTCTGTGTATAATAAAAGGTAAAAAAACAAATATGCTTTTCTTCCTGCAATAGCAGAGTTACCAGTTGCCATCTGTTAAAAATCAAATTTTAATATGATACAAATAATGAAACTAATACTGAGTGCACAGTGATATGCTATGGATAGCAAAATATGACCAAGTTTTAAATGATTGATTTATTTATAAAGTAAACTTAAGGGAAATATTTCTTTAATTAAAATAGAGATTTGGCAAACACTTATGAGAATAAAATAATATCAAGTCCCTCAAGTGGTTAGAAAATTGGTACAATGAAATACTGAATAAAGATAACTCCTAATTGCCCTGATGCAATGAAAATTCCATTCAATTATAAAAAGGAAGATACAAGATTTAGGAAAACTATGTTTATAGGAGAAGAGAGGTGAGATTACAAGCTGCTTGGTGATAAAGACCTAGCACTGTTGTCTTTATATGACTTTTGCACCTGGCGCACTGACAAGCACGGTGGAATTTCAGTAATTGTTCGTTGTAATAAACTAAATTTGCGATTCATAAAAACCAACCTTTGAGATATTTGAGAGCTTATTCATGGACAGTACTGTGGCATGGGGCAAATTAAATTGTAGAGGTTGGGGTCAGGCAATATTTCAACTTCTTTGTTAAGTCTGAAGAAGAGAAGTGATTAATTGCAGGTATTGTATTCATTTATCTATTCAGCCATTCAAAAAATATTTACCAAGCTCATCCAGAGTTCCAGAAAATATCCCCAGTTCTGCATACTTAGTGCTTAACAGATAAGTCCTTGACCTCAAGGATCTTAGGAGGTCCAAGCTTCACCTAAGCCCTGACCACCTAAGCTGAGGGGTAGCCAGAGAGAGCAGGACGGTTGAAATGTCTAATCCTTAATCTTATGTCTTTGTGACCACCTAGAGGGGTGGGATAGGGAGGATGAGAGGGAAACGCAAGAGGGAGGAGATATGGGGGTATATGTATACGTATAGCTGATTCACTTTGTTATACAGCAGAAACTAACATACCATTGTAAAGCAATTATATTCCAATAAAGATGTTAAAAAACAATAATAAAAATAAAATTTTTTTAAAAATCTTATGTCTTTGCTTAAAATCCTTCAGGGTTTTCCCAATTTTTAGGATAAAGTTCAAACCTCTTGGCATTGCTCACAAAGCCCTTCTAGACTCACCCTCTGCATATCTCCTGGCCTCATTCTTCCTTCGTTTTTTCAAACTCTTTGAAAGAGCTGCACAACTCACTTAATTCTTCAGAAGTCTCTGCCCATGCTGGTTTCTTTGTCTGGAATGCCTTTCCCTGTATTATCCACCAGATTAAATTGAATAAATCCAATCAAAATTTCAAACTTGGGCTTCCCTGGTGGCGCAGTGGTTGAGAATCCGCCTGCCGATGCAGGGGACACGGGTTCGTGCCCTGGTCCGGGAAGATCCCACATGCCGCGGAGCGGCTGGGCCCGTGAGCCATGGCCGCTGAGCCTGTGCGTCCGGAGCCTGTGCTCCGCAACGGGAGAGGCCACAATGGTGGAAGGCCCGCGTACCACCAAAAAAAAAAAAAAAAAAAAAAATTTCAAACTTGATTCAGTATCTACTTCCTGTGGAAGAGTACACATGTGTGCGTGCAAAGACACACGCGCACATACACCACAGCCAAGCCTAAGTCAATTGCCTTTTTTTAGTGCTCTTTTTCTTTACGGTATCCTTATAACCCTCTATCTTCATAGTGTTTATCAGTTTATCAGTTAGGTTTGTAATCATTGATTATTTTGCCTCAACTGAGTTGCAGGAAGAAATCCATCATATTGAAGTTGTATAAACAGCCCTTACTACATCATCTGGCCATTAATAAGTTCTCAATAAAAATTTTCACATTATAATAGTTGCTAAAATAAAAAGAGATCATTCTGGAAATGCAGATGTCTCAGAGCTTCAAATAAGAGCTTTACATCTGGATTCTACATATTCCAATTAGACCTTTTCTATCTATGTGCATTTTACTGCTTTGAGTTAAATATTTCCATAAACCATAGCTTTAAACATAATCATAGTCACAACATAATTTTACGCAAATTTAGAAGAGACCAGATATTTGCACAAAAGTCATTGAGTGAGAAAACAGAATCAATGCTCAGTGAATCCTAAATTCAATTCTCTTGTCACCTCAATGCTCAGGAAGTGTTCTAAGTAACCTATCCGGTCTGCTGGTCACTCCAAAAAGGAAAGCACAAACATTTTCTAGTGAGTTGATTAAATTCCCTCCTTGCATAGGCCTGGATGAAAAATAACAAGTTAGAAAGCCTAGAGACATCGTGTGGTGAAAGAAAGAAGTTGTTAAACCATGGAGATTGATTTACTTTAGATGAACTATTCTTAATATTTCCTTTGTGTTGCATAAATTCACAAGAATGTCATTAATTGAATAGAGTAGAGAGTTGCTGTGATTTTTTTCAGCAGTAATAAATGTGGCCCAGAACTAAATTAAGACATCCTTTCACTACTCTGGGCATAGCATTTTTTCCGAACAGCTGGTTTCTGTGAATAGGCATATCCTTCCTGCCAGAGCAAGCAAATTTGTAATCCCCACCATGCTTGCTGTGTAACTGGCCCAGAGCACATAATCACAGAGTATGTTTCTGTTGCTTTACAAGGAATTTTTTCTTTCAAAGTTGTACTGTGGGGTGACACACCATCTACCCTGCATTCCAGTTTTATGCCTTTCTTTAATTATAGCATCTAATATTTATGGTGAGGAGAAGAAAATAAAGTTAAAGGTATGCAATTGCCTATTAAAAATATATGAGCTCACAAATCCTCAAAATATACAGAGTTTTCCGAGATGCTATAGCAACATATTTCAAATGACAGCAGCATCTCCTACCACACAATTAGGAAACATTAAAAAAAATAGACTATGGCCATAATATACAAGATCATATAAACTCTGAAACACATTGACCAGGAGTGAAACAACTGCCTTATTATAACTTCACAAATTCATTTCAGGTTCAACAGGAGTATTAGACAATTTCTTAGGACTTGGCTTTTTGAGTTTTATTTAGTTTTATTTTTACTTTTAGGTAATGATTCTGTTCATAATTTAGTTGTGGAAAAGCAATACTTGGGCTTAATACTTAATTCACCAAGTACACGTGGTTCATTGCAGTTTCAGATTGTGGGTGGTAGATCCATAGTTTCAGTTTGAGTTAATTCCTTTGGGAAGGCAGATGCTTAATTTAAAATACTTTAATTCAAAATATAGAGTTATTGACACAAGAGTAGGTAGAAAATTACCTTTTCCACATATGAAGGAAAAACTCATTTAAACAGAATTAGCAGGTGAATATTTAATCAGTTGAGGCAAATAAAAATGTTTTCAATCACTTAACATATGTGATCTGTAGATAACTGACTTGTGGTTGCCAAGGGGTTAGGGGGTGGGAGAGAGATGGATTGGGAGTTTGGGATTAGCAGATGCAAACTATTATATATAGAATGGATAAACAACAATGTCCTACTGTATAGGGAACTATAGTCAATATCCTGGGATAAACTATAATGGAAAAAAATGTATATATATGTATATATAACTGAATCACTTCGCTTTACAGTAGAAATTAACATAATATTGTAAATCAACTATAGTTCAAAAAAATAAAATTTTAAATAAATAAAATACATGATCTGACTTTTGAAGTATATGGGAAAGGTTTATTTTTCAAAATACCTTCAAAAGTCAGAAAGAGAGCTGACTATATTCACTGGTCAAAAGAGTTTGATCAGCAACTGTAGGTAAGATAAGGCAGGAATACATGGGGAAAACATGCACAGGGGTGAGAGCGAGATGACTGAAAAATGGATTTAGTCTCTGTCCATCCCTGGATAAGCCAGTCTCAGACTGAGCTCTCTGGGGGTAAAGCAAAAGGCACTGCTGAAGATTAAGAGGACTCTTCCTAAAGATAAATATTTTAATTAACAGGAAGTGAAAATAGTCCTAAATTTATATTACCTAATAAGATCAGAAAATATAAAGCAAAAATTAATATAAGTAAGAGGAAAATGATTAAATCAACCATCATATTGGGATACCTTTTAATGAAACAAAATTTCTGTAGGGATAAAGATTTGAATAGCATGATGGACAAAATTCAACTAAATTATATATAGCAATCCATTTATAAGTTGCCAAATACACATTCTTTTCAAATACCCATGAGTATTGATCACAATCAGCAAATTCTGGGATATTAAACAGAGAACTTAAATTATATAGACTGTGTCCTCTGATCACAGAGAAATCAACAAAAAATAAGTGACTGTAGAATCTTCACATATTTAGGAGCTAACAAGCGCATTTCAAAATAACTTGTGAATTATAGCAGAAACCACAATGGAAATTAGAAAGTATTTTTAACTGAATGCTTATGCAAATTCAATATATCAAACTTGAAGAATGCAGAAAAGGCTGTGCTTATAAAGAAATGATATCTTTTAATAAACATATTAGAAAACGTACTAAACAAAGTCTGTTAGCCTTAATCCAGAGACGGCCCCACAAAGAAACAAATGCCACCTGATATTCACATCCTTGTATGGCCCCTCCCCTGAATTTAGACCCACCCTTTAACTCACTTTTCACCAGCAGATTGCAGCAGAATTGAATTTGCCTAATTTCTGAGCTCAGGTCATGGAAAGTCTTATAGCTTATGCTTTGCTCTCTCAGACTGCTTCTACATGCACTCTTAGGACTCTACCATCTACCTCTTTTAGCTTGTTCACTCTGAGGCAAGCCAGCCACTATGTAGAAAGTTCAACTATCTTAAGACCACCATGCTGTGAGCAAGCCCAGGCTATCTACAATGAAGAGACAGTGTGGAGAGAGGGCAATGTTCAACCGGCCCCAGCTGCCCCGACCATCCCCAAAATGAGTCATCAGGCATGTGAGTCAAGAAGATATCTTAAGTGACCTTCCCAGACAAGCCTTCAGATGACTCCTGCCCCAGATGCTATCTGTGGTGGCACAAAAGACCCCAGTTAAGCCCTGTGAACTGACAGACCAGTAAGAAATAACAATAGACTTTTTTCAAACCATCAAGTTTTGGAGTAATTTGTTACATGGAAATAGATGAGCAAAAACATCAATCATCCATCTCAAGAAATTAGAAAATGTTCAGTAAGTTAAACTCCCTCCAAAGAAAGAAGAAAATAATACAGAGAAAGCATCAGTGAAATCATTAAAAATGTTACAATAGAAATAGATAACTAATAAGGACCTACTGTTTAGCACAGGGAGCTCTACTCACTACTCTGTAATGACCTATATGGGAAAAGAATCTAAAAAAGAGTGGATATATGTATATGTATAACTGAATCACTTTGCTGTACACCTGAAACAAACACAATATAGTTGTAAATCAACTATACTCCAATAAAAATTGTTTTTAAATGTTTTTAAAAATTAAAAAATATAGGAAACCTTTAAAAAGTTAGAATAGAGTATCAACAAAAGCAAATTTGGTATTTTTAAAAGAATTTAAAAATTGATAAACTTCTGGCAAGACTTTAAAGAGAAAACAAAGCAACAAAAATTAGGGATATAAATATCACCACAGCATCTACAGATATTAGAAAATAATTAGAGGCTGTTACAGTATCAAATATATTCCAAAAATTTTAAATAAAATGAGAAAATTCCAAGAATACAAAATTTACAAACACTAGTCCAAAAATAAATGGAAAATTGGAACAGTCCAATATCTACTTAACACATTGATTTCATAACTATAAAATTTCCACAAAGAAAACTCTAGGCCAAGATGATTTATTCAGTGAATTCTACTAACATTTAGGAAGAAGTAGTTCAACTCCTGCACAAACTCTTCCAAGAAAAAAAAAGGAGAGACTACTTCTCAATTTATTTAAAAAATTCAGCAGAATCTGGATACAAAAACTAATATGAACATAGATAAAAATGTTCAACAAAATACTGGCAGATCAAATCCACCAATATAAGAATGTACATTATAACCAAGGTTGGATTTACTCCAAGAATACAATGGTGTTTTAATACTTTAAAAACTCAATGTAATTTGCTACATTATAAGAATAAAGGAGAAAAAATACAACCATCCCAGTAGGAGCAGAAAAAGCATTTGATAAATATCAACATCAATTCGTGTCAAAAACAAAAATAAGATTTTAGCAAACTACTAAAGAAGGAAACTTACATATTTAGAAATTAATATCAGATCAATTTTATATATGATCACAAAAGGTAAAATAAAACTTCTAGAATCTAGATGATAAGATATTATCATGCCATCGGAATAGGGCAAGTCCTTAAACCAAAAAGCACTAACTATAAAGTTTGATAAAGCAGACTATTAATAATAATGTTTGCTTATAAAAAGTCATCAAATACAAGTAAAAAATAACCACTGATTAGAACAAAAGCTCCTACCCACGTATATACAAATCAACAAGTAAAAGAAAAACAACTTAATAAAAATTGGGCAAACCACTTAAATTAGAAATTCACAAAAAATAATATTTAAACGTCCAATAAACTAATGAAAATTGTTCAATTTCTTTAGTCATCAGGGAAATGCAAATTATAAATATAGTATAATACCAACACACACCCAACAAGTTAGCTAAAAAATATTTTAATTGAATCACTAAGTGTTGGCAAACATGAAATCAAAGGAACTCTTTTATTGTGGATCACACTGTGAATTTATATAAACATTTAGGAAAAATGTTTGGCATTACCTACTAACACCGAAAAGTGCATACTTTACAACCCAGTATTTTTACATTTCTTTTTAGGCAGTTCCTAACAGAAATATGCTCACATATGCACCCAAATGTCATGTAAACAATGTTCATAGCAGCATTTTTTAAAATGACTAAAAACTCTAATCAACTCAAATGCCCATTAGCAGTAAAATAGATAAATGTATTGCAAATAAACATATTCACTCAATAGAAACAACATCAATGTAAATTAGTGAATACAGCCACATGGAACAGAATGAATAATTCTTATGAACTTAGTATTGGACAAAAAATCCAAGCACAGTATAATTCATACAATACAGTTATATTCAAAATCATGCAAAAGTAAGACATCTACAGCTTTAGAAATCAGTTTTCTAGTGATCTAGGGTAGAGGGAGGCTGGTAACGTTCCGTTTACTGACCTGGGTGATGTCACATGTTAAGTTCATTTCCTGCCTCTTCATTCACTAGTACACATTTGCCATGCGCACTTCTCTGCACGTATATAACATGTATATTACACTTCAATAAAACTATTTTATGTAATATACTTGAGGTTGCCATTTTCAGCAGTATGTCGGAATAGTTAGTCTGGGGAAAAAAAAGTCCTTTGGGGGCTTCCGGGCTTCCCTGGTGGCGCAGTGGTTGAGAATCCGCCTGCTGATGCAAGGGACACAGGTTCGTGCCCCGGTCCAGGAAGATCCCACATGCTGCGAAACGGCTGGGCCCGTGAGCCATGGCCACTGAGCCTGTGCGTCCGGAGCCTACGCTCCGCAACGGGAGAGGCCCCAACAGGGAGAGGCCCGCATACCGAAAAAAAAAAAAAAAAAAAAGTCCTTTCAATACACAACTGCTAAAAATAAATAAATATTACAAATCTAATAAATGCATTACAAGAAAATAAGAGACATCCTCCAAAGCTAGAAAAGATGAGAATGGTAAGTGAGGCAATGACAGCTTTTGCAACCTTGGGATGTATGATAATTTCATCAATGAAATGGCTTGACTACCCCTACATAAGCAAGGCATTTGACCTAACACTTCTGCAGAAAGCAGGGATTTTCTGAAGGCTACCCTCTCAGGGAAAGGATGGACTAGGAATATGTGTGTGTGTGTGTGTGTGTGTGTGTGTGTGTGTGTGTGTGTGTGAGTGTGTGTGTGTGTGTGTGTGTGTGTGTGTGTGTTCACAAAGGAAGACAACAAGGAACTTTATCAGGCTTCACTTACTCTACATAGAAAAAAAAGATCAAATTTTCTTCTAAAGATATGACATGATATGACATGACACCTTCAAAAAGTTTTGGAGTCTGTATTTATGAGTACAGTATAGTGCTGAGCTAAGGAAGCTACAACCTGTGAGAAACACGCCAAAGAAGGGGTTAGTCTATAACCCCCCATTCCATCTCCATTGGTTTAAACTGTGGCCTACCCACAGATGAGGAAGGTCTTTTTGAAGCTAACCATATAAGCCAATCCATACTTAGGCAGATCAGTTCAACAAGGACTTAGGAGTCACCCAATTGCCACCATCTTCTCCCACCCCTTGATCCTTTTCTTCCTATCATCTGAATCATCTGCAATATTTCCAATATTATCTTGTGCTAAGTTGTCAGTCTGATTGTACCCATCCCTAGGTGATTTCAGACAGTCCTAGGGTCCCAGTATTTTTTCAATATAGCAAGGTTTGATGATACAGTCAAGATAACCACGCTTGCTTTCTCCACATAAAAATCAACCTTGACCCCTCAACCAGGTAGCCTTCCAAAAGGGGCCCTTCCTAGGGAGACTCACCAGTGTTGCTGTCAACTTTCTTGAAACTATCTTCCTACCGAGATAGGCCAAGGGGTACAGTTCCATTGGCCATGTTCTTTAGATACCACTGTGGCTTCAACTGAACCAAGACATGGACATTCTAGCAACTTAGGCTGTCTTGAGTTAACCTTTCCAGTCAGAGGGGAACTGGCCCATCTCTTTGGTCCATTTGAATAAAGTTATATTTGATACCCTTTAAATAAGGAGCTTATTTTTTCAGAATCACCTGTCAGAGTTTTCAAATTATAACTTCATCAGGAGTTCAGCTTTCTCTGTAGTAGACCCTACCCTATACTGAAAACTCCCTTCAAAGCCATAATATTAATAAAAAGTAAGGAATTCTATTCTGGGTGGGATTTTCCCCCAAAGTCTCTTGTTCTGACCCCTTACCCAAGTGGGCTTTTCTTAGCCTCTTCCAGAGGCCACAGCAGGTACCAGGACTGACGTTCATCTCACAGCACCTGAAGAGCAAAGGTGGATTCATCACCTGACAGCACACCTGTGAGGCCTTCAGACCTGGCATTTATGGGCTGGGGACAAGAGCTCGGTGCCCATAATTCAAAGAACAGCAGCAAATGGTGGTAGTAATAGTAGTAGTAATAGATGGTAGTAGGTCCTTTTCTCTAAAACTCAGTTCTGTATACTACTGACGACATGACAGTTTTCCATAATCGCTCCATGATCACAAAGTTAATCTTCTATTACTTATAGTACCCTATTACTTCATCAGCAGTAACTCACACTATTTAGGGCTTTCTGCATGTAGTTATCATTACAGTATAGTACAATGTTAAAGGCAGAATTGGTGATATTAGATATTACCCAAAACTAGCACTATGTTCTCACAGAGTATACCCTCAATAAACCTTTTTGGATTAAGGCTAATTTATCAATCCAGTAGAATTTGGGCATCTTGTATGATACCACTTTCCCAGCAGTTCACCGAGCCAGTAGAATTTGTATCAGTAAAAGAGAGCGGGTTAGTTGGACATTACTTGTTCTTAGTGAGCACATGATGGTTCCTCATCTTCACTTCTTCATTTTCCATCTGCTTTCACCTCATTTATAGGATAATCTACCATGTAATTTTGGTGGGTATTGATCTCAAGGTTTCCTAATTTGCATTTTCCAAATTGAGTTTGATAATTTTGATAAGATTTCCAACTTGATTTTGTCATTTTACAAATTAGAACATTCAATTACTTTCAGTATTTAAAAAAAAAACACTTCCATTTACCATAATCTCTCAGATTTCAAGAGTCTGAGAACACATCTTTAAAATCTCGGACTCCTCCTATACAATGGACCTGAGCTTAGAAAAGGGAGTAATTAAAAGTGATGAAACACAGTCAGTATATTTTGTGTCATCCTGCTATTTGATGAATTTGGGGTGATGTAGCATTTAAACTCTTTTTTTGAAAATCACTTTCTTTAGTGGAGAAAAGAGAAGTAAAACCAGAATCGATTACATTTATATTCTTCTTGCGAACATCATTGGGCTTTTGTTAAGCACTGTATATACTTGTGTTAAATAAATAAAATAAATCTGTAAACACTATGTTCCCTCCCTTTCCTCATTCATCTTAATGCTTAAAAAGAACTGTAAAATATATAATAATAAACTTTTCTGACTTCTGATGTGCTCGTGGCTTTTTTAAAACTGGGGACATTACTCATAGATAATTCTGATATTTTTATTCATTTTTGTTGCACACATATCCTTCTATCCTGCACTTTGATGTTTTTACACCCACGTCTGTCAAAGGATCCCCTATGCAGTTTACCTCTCTACTTCTGATCTTTCTTGAAGAGTACTTTTGGAGGAAGACCGGAACACTACAGTCTTAGCACATGAATAATTCATGTTGTACAACTTCAACCTGACCTTCACCGGCCCTCAGCAATTCCTCTATTCAACCTTCATTGATTTTATGGAGAAAACTGAGGCCACATACACTTTCTTCTTCACATCCAAGAATCAATGCCCCTACATTTATACAACTTCCAGACTCAGAGAAAGAATAGAGCTATTATTATAATCACAAAGTTATAGAAATAAAGGGAATTTTAAAGGTCATTTAGTCTGCATCCTTTTCATTTCACCATTGATGAACCTGAAGCTAAAAAACCTGAAGACCAGAGATGTCTATTCCATTATCCTTTTAGTTCATTCTTTTCTTAAAAAAAAAAAACAAAAAAACCTGTTATTTAGTTCTATCCTTTCTGGTCTTTTCAATCAAGACACTGCTTTGTCAAAAATCTCTTCCCTCTTTATTACATTTTCAGTGTGTTCCATTGAACTGGCAACTTTTGTTCACTCCATATGTCACTGTATCAATCAGAAATGCATTAAACTATAAGCAAGGTAAAACCTAATAGTGGCATTAAAATATAAGGTTTATTTTTCTCACATTTCAGACTGTCTGAAGTTAGGGGACCTCTCTCTTTGGTTCAGCAGCTCAAGAATGTCAGGACTGACTACTCTGCAATTATTCAGCTTTTTCTTCATAGTCACAAGATGATGGCCTAGCTCCAGCACCACAGGTCTTCAAGCTGGGAGGAAGGGCTAAAGGCACAGTACTGGTCATATTTGCCCCTTTCACCTGAAAGTACAATTTTCCTGCAAACTCCACTCAAACATCTTCCACTTACATCTTGTTGGAGAGAAGTATACCATTGGTACTCCTAGATAAAGGAAGGCTACGAACTGTAGTTGGTTTTGCTTTTGTTTGTTTGTTTGTTTTAAACACAATTTATGTGGTTTAATTTTTATATAATTATCACACTAAATGTATTTTCTCATAAGAATATTTCTCATTCAACTTTATACTGAATATCTGTCATGTTCTTAGCTCTGTGTCGATAGCAAAAGCAATGCACTTTTTTCATCACTTGGACCACTGCTAAAATTGTCAGTGATGACATGTGAACTGTCAATAAATGAAAAATAATATTTTTAGACAAACAGGCCTTCCAAAGATATTCATATTCTTGGTCACAGAAACTCTTGCTTTGGGACTTTGGTCTCTGTTCTGTGATGTGACCTTATAGAAGATGTGCTCATAACAGAGAAAGTCTGCCCAGTCGACATTCTTTCTGAGTAACTCCCTCAGCTATATCTCCACAAATCTTTTTCCTGTTTAAAAAAAATGGAGGAGAAGAGGAGGTGGCTATAATGACAAGAAAGTGCATGTATCAATTCAAATGAAAAATTCATAATCTGCCAAAAATTCTGATGATCATCAATTCTGTAACTTCTACCACATATACTGAATTTTAAGTAGAAGTTTGATTTATCTTCTCTAGTATAAATGTATGAATAATAAGGCAGTGCTCTTTGAGATAAAATATGCTCTATCCCTGAAAATACATTCACATCTTTCATTCAAATCAGAGATGAATGCACACATCTGGGCCACTTCGTTTCTATTAAGAGGAAAAGAAAAAAACTATTTTTCTTCTTTCATATCCCCTAAATATATGAATATACTGATATAGATTAATATAGATGTATGTATAAATATACATATATATATATTTCAGCGAATCCTGATATTTTCATTCTCTACTTCTTTGTTTATTTCTGTGGCAGTAACCATAAACTTTCCATCTTTACATGCTACTTATTTACTAAGTAACATGCCTTGCTGACTGCTCTTATGTTCAGGGATATTCTGTGCCTCCGATGCCAATCTAACCTGTTTATTTAAGCAAAGCTAATGCTGCAGGAAGCCCAGATTACTGGGAGCACAGCAGCTACATGATGCCAAAGAGACTCTTATCGGAATATTCTTGAGGATAACATTTCAGGCATCTGGTACAGAGTCTAGAAATTCTGTTCTCCCAGACATTTGGTTTCACTCTGCTCTATGAACAGAAGTGAACAGAGAAGTAGTATCAGAAAAACATTGCCACTCTCCTCAGTTCTGTCCTTCCATAGGTAGTCAAGGCTTAATCGTGGCCTATGATATTAAGAACACCATGGGCTCTCTCTCAATATGAATGCAATAAGGAGACTTTTTCCCCATTATTCATTTATTATTAATATAACTTTTAAGGTATACAGTATGATATTTTCATATACCCATACATAGTGAAATGATAACTACAATCAAGCTAAATAACATATCCATCTCCTTATATAGTCACTATCATGTGTGGTGATGAGAGCACCTGAAATCTACTTTCTTCTCGAATTTTTAATATACAATACAGTATTATTAACTACAGTTATCATTCTGCAGATTAGCTCTCTAAAACTTTATTCACCCTACATAACTGACACTTTGTACCCTTTGACCAAAAGCTACCTGTTTCCTCCACCTCCCCACCTCTGGTGACTATCATTCTACTCTCTGCTTCTATGAATTTGACTTTTTAAGATTCCACCTACAAGTAAGGTCATTCAGTATTTTTCTTTCTGTTTCTGGCTTACTTCGCTGAGCATAATGTCCCCCAGGGTCACCCATGTTGTCTCAAATGGTGGTGTATATATTCAGTGGAATATCATTCAGCCTTACAAAAGGAAATGTTTTAATACAAAAAGGACTGTAGATGTAAGTCTCACAAGATTTACTGTTCTTTTATATGAGAAATAAATCAATCTAAAAGGTTTGCCTTACCCAGGAAGGATCTCATTCAGTTTCAATAGAGAATCAAAAGTTTCACAGATAAGCAAAAGTTAAGAGAATTCAGCACCACCAAACCAGCTTTACAACAAATGCTAAAGGAATTTCTCTAGGCAGGAAACACAAGAGAAGGAAAAGACCTACGAAAACAAACCCAAAACAATGAAGAAAATGGTAATAGAAACATACATATCAATAATTACCTTAAATGTAAATGGATTAAATGCTCCAACCAAAAGACACAGACTGGCTGAATGGATACAAAAACAAGACCCATATATATGTTGTTTACAAGAGGCCCACATCAGACTTAGGGATACATACAGACTGAAAGTGAGGGGATGGAAAAAGATAATCCATGCAAATGGTTATCAAAAGAAAGCTGGAGTAGCAATCCTCATTATCAGACAAAATAGACTTTAAAATAAAGACTATTATAAGAGACAAGGAAGGACAGTACATAAGGATCAAGGGATCAATCCAAGAAGAAGATATAACAATTGTAAATATCTATGTACCCAACATAGGAGCACCTCAGTACATAAGGCAAATGCTAACAACCATAAAAGGGGAAATCGACAGTAACATAATAATAGTAGGGGACTTTAACACCCCACTTACCCAATGGACAGATCACCCAAACAGAAAATAAATAGGAAACACAAGCTTTAAATGACACATTAGACCAGATGGACTTAATCAATATTTATAGGACATTCCATCCAAAAACAACAGAATACACATCCTTCTCAAGTGCACATGGAATATTCTCCAGGATAGATCACATCTTGGGTCACAAATCAAGCCTCAGTAAATTGAAGAAAATTGAAATCATATCAAACATCTTTTCCGACCACTACGCTATGAAACTAGATAGGAATTTCAGGAAAAAAACTGTAAAAAATACAAACACATGGATGCTAAACAATATGCTACTAAACAACGAAGAGATCACTAAAGAAATCAAAGAAGGAATCAGAAAATACCTAGAAACAAATGACAATGAAAACACGATGACCCAAAACCTATGGGAGGGGCGGAGTCAAGATGGCATACTAGGAGGATGCAGAATTCGTGTCTCCTCACAACTAGGGCACCTACCAGGCAGCAGTGTGGGGCCACAGACACCTAAGGGGATGGAGGAACCTCCAGCGACCAGGTAAGACATGGTGCATGGGGGGAGTGAAGGGGGAGGAGAAGTGGAGGCAGGAAGGGACTGGCGCCCCTGAGGGGTGGTTGGGGGAGGGGAGGAGTTCCTACACCCAGCAGGACCCACCCACGGTTAGGGGGCCAGGGGCGATGGGGAAGACCCTGGGGGAGATGGTGGGGGAGGGGCATGAGGGAATGGAAGGGAATGGGGCCCTGTCCACTTAAGCACCAGGAAGCCTGTTGGGCTCCTGCACCAAATCCTCTGCACTTGGAGCCTCCCTTCTGCCACACAAAGCTCAAGCCCCACCCCTACACCCCAACCTCGGGCCTTACATCTACCCTTGGAGACCCCCTCCAATAATCTGGGCCTAAATCCCACCTATACACCCTCACTCAGGGCCCTACCTCCAAACTCTGGAAGTCCACACTCCAAAGGCCCTCCTTTCCACATGCTGCCTCTCCCCTTCTCGGCAGGTCCTAAGCAGAGGCCCCGTCCACATTTAAACGTCCACCCTGCCTAGGCCCCGCCCAGGCCCCGCCCCACACTCAAACATCAACCCCCCAGTGGCCTAGGTCCCACCCCACCTTAAACCCTGCCCCTACCTAAGTTCCAACCCTGCCGAAATTCCACCCCCATAGCCAAGCCTTTTTTTTTTTTCTTTTTTCCTCTTTTAGATTGCAGTTCTGTTTTACCTTGTTGACTCATTGTTGTTCATTCTTTTATATTTTTATTTTTCCTAATCTTTTATTTCTCTAATTTTATTTTATTCTTTATACTTTGTTAGTGATCTCTCCTGTTGTCTTATTCCCCCCAGCCCTTTTCTGCTTTGTTTTGTTTTGTTTTCTTTTCTTTTCTCTGCTGTCATTTTATTCTACCTTGTTGCAGTTGTTTCAATTATACTTTTATTTTTCCTAATATATTTTTTCTTTCTAATTTTATATTATTTTTTATTCTTTGATATTGTACAGCTCCTTTTTAAATTTCTTTCATTTTTTTTTTAACTGCACCACAAACCTTGCAGGATCTTGGTTCCCAAGCTGTAGGTCGGGCCCAAGCTCTTGTGGTGGTAGCTCCAACTCCAAACCACTAGACTAACAGAGAACCTCAGGCCCCAGGGAATATCAATTGGAGTGAGGCCACCCAGAGGTCCTCATCTCAGCACCAAGACCCAGCTCTATCCAACTACCTGCAAATTCCAGTGCTGGAGGTCTCAGGACAAACAACAAGCAAGACAGGAATACAGAACCACCCATCAAAAAAAAAAAAAAAAAAAAAAAATGAAACGACAAAAAATACATTAAAGATGACTGAGCAAGGTAAAAAACTACAACACCAAATAAATGAAAACAAAACAAGCACTCTACCTGAAAAAGAATTCAGAGTAATGATAGTAAAGAGGATCCAAAATCTCGAAAACAGAATGTAGAAAATACAAGAAACATTTAACAAGGATCTAGAAGGACTAAAAAGCAAACAAACAGTGATGAACAACACAATTACTGAAATTAAAAATACTCTAGAAGGAATCAATAAGAGAATAACAGGCAGAAGAACAGATAAGTGAACTGGAAGACCAAATGGTAGAAATAACTGCCAGGGAGCAGAATAAAGAAAAAAGAATGAAAATAATTGAGGACAGTCTCAGAGACTTCTGGGACAATATTAAATGCACTAACATTCGAATTATAGGGGTCCCAGAAGAAGAGGAAAAGAAAGGGTCTGAAAATATTTGAAGAGATTATAGGCGGAAACCTCCCTAACATGGGAAGGGAAATAGTCAATCAAGTCCAGGAAACACAGAAAGTACCATACAGGATAAACCCAAAAAGAAACATGCTGAGACACATATTATTCAAACTATCAAAAATTAAATACAAAAAAACTATTAAAAGCAGCAAGAGAAAAGCAACAAATAACATATAAGGGAATCCCCATAAGGTTAACAGCTGACTTTTCAGCAAACTCTGCAAACCACAAGGGAGTGGGAGGACATATTTAAAGTGATGAAATGGAAAAACCTACAACCAAGATTACTCTATCCAGCAAGGATCTCATTCAGGTTCAATGGAGAAATTAAAATCTTTACAGATAAGCAAAAGCTAAGAGAATTCAGCACCACCAAACCAGCTTCACAACAAATGCTAAAGGAATTTCTCTAGGCAGGAAACACAAGAGAAGGAAAAGACCTACAAGAACAAACCCAAAACAATTAACAAAATGGTAATAGGAACATTCATATCAATAATTACCTTAAATAAAAATGGATTAAATGCTCGAACCATAGACTGGTTGAATGGACACGAAAACAAGAAACATACATATGCTGTCTACAAGAGACCCACTTCAGACCTAGGGACACAAACAGACTGAAAGTGAGGGGATGGAAAAATATATTCCATGCAAATGGATATCAAAAGAAAGCTGGAGTAGCAATGGCCATATCAGACAAAATGACTTTAAAATAAAGACTACTACAAGAGACAAAGAAGGACACTACATAATGATCAGGGATCAATCCAAGAAGAAGATATAACAATTGTAAATATTTATGCACCCAACATAGGAGCACCTCAATACATAAGACAAATGCTAGCAGCCTTAAAAGGGGAAATCGACAGTAACACAATCCTAGTAGGGGACTTTAACACCCCACTTTCACCAATGGACACCTCAATCAACATGAAAATAAGTAAGGAAACACAAGCTTTAAATGATACATTAAATAAGATAGACTTAATTGATATTTATAAGACAGTCCATCCAAAAACAGCAGATTACACTTTCTTCTTAAGTGCTCACCAAATATTCTCCAGGATAGACTCTATCTTGGGTCACAAGTCAAGTCTTGGTAAATTTAAGAAAATTGAAATCATATCAATTATCTTTTCTGACCACAATGCTATAAGACTAGATATCAATTACAGGAAACAAACTGTAAAAAATACAAACACATGGAGGCTAAACAATATGCTACTAAGTAGCCAAGAGATCACTGAAGAACTCAAAGAGGAAATAAAAACATACCTAGAAATAAATGACGATGAAAACACGACGACCCAAAACCTATGGGATGCAGCAAAAGCAGTCCTAAGAGAGAAGTTTATAGCAATACAATCCTACCTCAAGAAACAAGAAAAATCTCAAATAAACAACCTAAGCTTACACCTAAAGCAATTAGAGAAAGAAGAACAGATAATACCCAAAGTTAGCAGAAGGAAAGAAAACATAGATTAGCTCAGAAATAAATGAAAAAGAAATGAAGAAAATGATAGCAAAGATCAATACAACTTAAAGCTGGTTCTTTGAGAAAATAAACAAAATTGATAAACCATTAGCCAGACTCATCAAGAAAAAAAGGAAAAAGACTCAAATCAACAGAATTAGAAATGAAAAGGAGAAGTAACAACTGACACTGCAGAAATACAAAGGATCATGAGTGATTACTACAAGCAACTATATACCAATAAAATGGACAACCTGGAAGAAACGGGCAAATTCTTAGAAAAGCATAACCTTCCAAGACTGAACCAGGAAGAAATTTAAAATATAAACAGACCAATCCCAAGCACTGAAATTGACACTGTGATTAAAAATCTTCCGAAAAACAAAAACCCAGGGCCGGATGGCTTCACAAGCAAATTCTATCAAACATTTGGAGAAGAGCTAACACCTATCCTTCTCAAACTCTTCCAAAATAGAGCAGAGGGAGGAACACTCCCAAACTCATTCTATAAGGCTATCACTCTGATACCAAAACCAGACAAAGATGTCATAAGAAAACTACAGGCCAATATCTCTGATGAACGTAGATGCAAAAATCCTGAACAAAATACTAGCAAACAGAATCCAACAGCACATCAAAAGGATAATACACTATGATCAAGTGGGGTTTATCCCAAGAATGCAAGGATTCTTTAATATAGGCAAATCAATCAATATGATACACCATATTAACAAACTGAAGGATAAAAACCATATGATAATCTCAATAGATGCCGAAAAAACTTTTGACAAAATTCAACACCTATTTCTGATAAAAATTCTCCAGAAAGAAGGCATAGAGGGAACCTACCTCAATATAATAAAAGCCATATATGACGAACCCACAGCCAATGTCGTTCTCAATGGTGACAAACTGAAAACATTTCCTCTAAAATCAGGAACAAGAGAAGGCTGCCCGATCTCACCACTATTATTCAACATAGTTTTGGAAGTTTTAGCCATAGCAATCAAAGACAAAAAAGAAAAAAAAGAATCCAAATCAGAAAAGAAGAAGTAAAACTGTCACTGTTTGCAGATGACATGACACTATACATAAAGAACCCTAAAGATCCTACCAGAAAACTACTAGAGCTAATGAATGAATTTGGTAGAGTAGCAGGATACAAAATTAATATACAGAAATCTCTTGCATTCCTATACACTAATGATGAAAAATCTGAAAGAGAAATTAAGGAAACACTCCCATTTACCATTGCAACAAAATGAATAAAATGCCTAAGAATAAACCTACCTAAGGAGATAAAAGACCTGTAATGCAGAAAACTTTAAGACACTGATGAAAGAAATTGAAGATGATACAAACAGACGGAGCAGTATACTATGTTCTTGGATATGAGGAATCAACATTGTGAAAATGACTACACTATCCAAAGAAATCTACAGATTCAATGCAATCCCTATCAAACTACTAATGGAATGTTTCACAGAACTAGAACAAAAAATTTCAGAATTTGTATGGAAACACAAAAGACCCCGAATAGCCTAAACAATCTTGAGAAATAATAATGGTTTTGGTGGAATCAGGCTCCCAGACTTCAGAATATACTACAAACTACAGTAATCAAGACAGTATGGTACAAGCACAAAAACAGTAATATAGACAAAAGGAACAGGATAGAAAGCCCAGAGATAAACCCACGAATGTATGGTCACATTATCTTTGATAAAGGAAGCAAGAATATACAATGGATAAATGATAGCCTCTTCAATAAGTGATGATGGGAAAACTGGACAGCTACATGTAAAAGAATGAAATTAGAACACTCCCTAACACCACACAGAAAAATAAACTCAAAATGGATTAAAAACCTAAATGTAAGGCCAGACACTATAAAACTCTTAGACGAAAACATAGTCAGGACACTCTATGACATAAAGCACAGCAAGATCCTTTTTGACCCACCTCCTAGAAAAATGGAAATAAAAACAAAAATAAGCAAATGGGACCTAGTGAAACTTAAAGGCCTTTGCATAGCAAAGGAAACCATAAACAAGATGAAAAGACAACCCTCAGAATGGGAGAAAATATTTGCAAACAAAGTAACTGACAAAGGATTAATCTCCATAATTTACAAGCAGCTCATGCAGTTCAATGTCAAAAAAACAAACACCCCAATCCAAAAATGGGCAGAAGACCTAATTAGACATTTCTCCAAAGAAGATATACAGATTGCTAACAAACACTTGAAAGGATGCTCAATATCAATAATCATTAGAGAAATGCAAATCAAAACTACAATGAGGTATCATCTCACACCAGTCAGAATAGCCATCATGAAAAAATCTACAAACAATAAATGCTGTAGAAGGTGTGGAGAAAAGGGATCCCTCTTGCACTGTTGGTGGGAATGTAAATTGATACAGCCACTATGGAGAACAGTATGGATCTTCCTTAAAATACTAAAAATAGAACTACCATATGACCCAGAAATCCCACTACTGGGCATATACCCTGAGAAAACCATAATTCAAAAAGAGTCATGTATCACAGTGTTCATTGCAGCACTACTTATAATAGCCAGGACATGGAAGCAACTTAAGTTTCCATCGATAGATGAATGGATTAAGAAGATGTGGCACATATATACAATGGAATATTACTCAGCCATTAAAAAAAAAGAAACTGAGTTATCTGTAATGAGGTGGATGGACCTAGAGACTGTCAAACAGAGTGAAGTAAGGCAGAAATAGAAAAACAAATACCAGATGCTAACGCATATATATCGAATTTAATAAAAGGGTACTGATGAACCTACGGCAGGGCAGGAATAAAGACGCAGATGTAGAGAACGGACTTGAGGACACAGGGGGGAAGGGCAAGCTGGGCGAAGTGAGACAGTAGCATTGACATATATACACTACCAAATGTAAAAGAGATAGCTAGTGGGAAGCAGCCGCATAGCACAGGGAGATCAGCTCAATGATTTATTATGACCTAGAGTGGTGGGATAAGGAGGTTAGGAGGGAAGCTTAAGAGGGAGGGGATATGGAGATATATGTATACATATAGCTGATTCACTTTGTTGTACAGCAGAAACTAACACAATACTGTAAAGCAATTATACTCCAATAAAGTGAAAAATATTAAAAATTTTAAAAAGAAATAAAAGGTTTGCCTGAAGGTTTTCTTCCTTCCTGAAACACTTCCTGTTCCTTAGCCAAATTTGTGGATGTATTTGTGAAAATATGAGAGAAGGATTTGAAACCACTGAGTCTTTCTTCTAAGACATAAAGGAAAATCAGAGTGACATATCAAATGATACCCTCACTACTGCCAATCAGTACTGAATATAATCAACATCAAAAGGTGTTTTTTCTCTCTATTGATCATCTTTCTTGAAAACAGAAGTTACCTTTGTTATCTAACATAATCTCCTATCTGAATAAGTAAGTTTTAGTGATCTGCAACTGTAAAATGATACTTATTTCATAATGTTTCACTTGAATGCTTTTTATGCTTTCCCTATCCTAAGGAAACCAAAGAAAGATATCTTTATAACTCATTTACATGTTTTAATTTTCTATATTCATATTCCTTCTACCAACTCCCACAAATACACTCATAAAATCACTCTCTCTGAATTTAAGTAGTTTTTTTCTTCTCATTGAGACTATTACATAAGACTATAATCACAGTTTCTATTTTTCTTTGCAATTCCTCAAGATAGTAACTGATGCTGAAAGTGGTACCAGAATGCTTTCGTTTTTACCAGTTGGAGGATTAGATTGCCTTATTTAAAGCAATTCAGAAAATCAGAACCTGATGGTACAGTAGAAAAAGTACAAAGCTTAGAGGAAGACCCTAGAATTTTAGAGTTAACTGTGGTCTTAGAGTAATCTCTTCACTTCTCTGGATCTATGTCTACTTTACTAAAATATGGTAGCATTGATAAGTGTTTTACAAACTAAGAACTCTGTAGTATCCAGGTAGTACCTAGTATATGCCTAAAAATATCCAAGGTACTATGAAAATAAAAGCAAAATATAATAATTTTATTTTCTTTCAGTAATCTTGGATGTTCTGTGTAATAAAAAAATGCATAACATGAAATCTAGCCTCTTGACAACTTTTTAAGTATACCATACAGTATTGTTTTAGATGAAGATTGTTGCACAGATCTCTAGAACTTTTTCATATTGCATTACTGAAACTCTGTATCCATTAAACAGCAACTCCCCATTCCCACCCCACACCCAACCCCTGGCAACTACCATTCTACTTTCTGCTTCTATGAGTTTCGCTACTTTGGTAACTCACATAAGTGTAATCATGCAGTTTTTGTCCTTCTGTGACTGGCGTATTCCACTCAATTAAGTTATCCATATTTTTGTAGCATATAACAGGATTCCCTTCTTTGTAAGGCTAAGTAATATTCCATTGTATGTACAATATATACCACATTTTCTTTATTCGTTCATACATGAATAGACATTTAGGCCTTTACCTCTTGGCTTTTATGAATAATGGTACAATGTACATGGGAGTAAAAATATCTCTCAAAGATCCTGATTTCAATCCTTTTGGATATTCAAAGAGGGATCGCTTAATCAAATGGTAATTCTACTTTTCATTTTTTTAGTAACCTCCATATATTTTTCCATAGTAGCTGCACCATTTCACGTAACCACCAACAGTGTCAAGGGCTCCAATTTCTCTACATCTTCCCCAACACTTGTTTCTTATTTGTTTTTTTTTATAATGGCCATTCTAATGGCTGCGAGGTGATATGTCTCTGTGGTTTTTATTTGTAGTTATCTGCTGGTTAGTGTGTTGAACATCTTTTCATATACATGTTGGCCATTTATATGTCTTCTTTGGAAAAATGTTTATTCAGGTCCTTTGCCCACTTATTAATCAGTTGTTTTTCCTTTTTTTTTTTTTGCTATTAAGTTTAGGAGTTCCTTATGTATTGGGGGTATTAACTCCTCATTAGATATATGGTTTGAAAATATTTTCTTCCATTGCACTGGTTGCCTTTTCACTCTGTCATTTGTTTCCTTTGGTGAGCAGAAGGTTTTTGGTTTCAGGTAGTCCCACTTGTCTATTTTTGCTTTTGTTATCGAGCTTTCGGTGTCATATCGAAGAAATCATTGCCAAGACCAATAGTATGAAGTTTTCCCCTGTGTTTTCCTCTAGGAATTTTATTGTTTCAGGTCTTATATTTAAGTCTTTAATATATTTTTAATTTATTTTTGTGGATGGTGTAAGATAAAGGTCTAATTTCATTCTTTTACATGTGGATATCCAGTTTTCCCAACACCATTTGTTGAAGAGACTATCCTTTCCCCATTATGTGGTCTTGATACACTTATCAAAGATCATTTGACCATGTATGTGTGGGTTTATTTCTCAGCTCTCTATTCTGTTCCATTGGTCTATATGCCTGTCTTTATGCCAGCACTACACTATTTTGATTGCTGTAGTTTTTTAATATGTTTTGAAATCATAAACAGTGTCCTTAGATCTTAATTGGTGACATAAGTCTGTACATATTCAATGACAGATCAATATTAACTAGATAATGAAAGATTAAAATGAGAGGAAAAGAAAAAAGCCATAGAGATCAATAGAAATCTATAACTTGGCAAAATGTAGAAAACATGGATCGTACAGTATGTGGAGAACTGTGTAAGTAAAACTCACTAAAGGTTAAGAGAGGAAATTATTACAGATGTTCAGCGATGGGTGTGAGAATTGCAGATGTAAGAGACAAAGGAAGATGTGTCAATAGAGGCATGGTTCTCATTGTGCTCTCTGGAGCATATTTGTAATTAACACACTCCACTGAATATTTGTCTTCTCTACATGGTTTCTCCTCCTATTCTGTGAGTTAAAACCTCACTTTCCTCATGGGCATAGCTTCAACTGCAGTACTCTCAAGTCAAGATGGTTTCCTTTACATTCCAAGTCACTCACAAAAAAGAAGCGACACTGACTCTTTCATTGCTTACTATTTACTTCTTATGTCCCCTTTTCCTTCCTTCCTTTTTAAAGATCTAAAATCTAAATCTCATGCCACCTAGCTATATCCCCTGACATGCCTCTTAGTTTTTGTCATTGTATTAGTCTACTAAGACTGCCATAACAAAATATCACAGACCGGGTGGCTTAATAACAAACATTTATCTCTCACAGTTCTGGAGGCTGGAAGTTCAAGATCAAGGTGTCTGCAGATTCAGTATTTCCTGAGCTATCTTTCCATGGCTTGCACATGGCCACCTTCTTGCTGTGTCCTCACCTGGCCTTTTCTCTATGTGTATGCATCCTTGGTGTTTCTTCCTCTTCTTAAAGACACTAGTCATACTAGATTAGAGCTGCATCCTTATGACCTCATTTAACCTTTATTACCTCTTCAAAGGCCCTATCTTCAAATACAGTTATAGTAGGGCTGAATGTTTCAACATATGAATTTTGGGAGGTACACAATTCAGTCCATAACAGTATATACTGCATTTTAGTCAGTTCCTGTCATTTAAAGGTGATTATATCTCCTTGTTTCTTGGCTTTCTCTCATCCCGAATTCTTACAATTATTCTTGATGTCTCATGCACCCATGTGACCCATCCACCTTCCCTTCCCTCAGTAACTGCCCATCTCACCTCCAGTAATGCTTTTCTTCAACCCATATGTTCCCAGTATATATTGAAATCACAGTAAATCCATCCACTCTGAAACTTTAATCAACACTTCCTATATTTCCAGTTCATTGTTCCCACTCTTGTAGATCTAGAAGCCATCCTCCCTGCCTACCACCACGATATCCCTTTCCTCCTAATATAACTTAGATTCCATGCTCCAACAGTCCATCAACATATGCTTACCCTTCACAAACACTCCCAGATTTTGTTTTTATTTCCCTCTTATTTATTTGTTTTAAAAACAAATTATATATATAATTTCCTCTTTCTCTGGATAAAAATTTAAAAATCTATTAAGAAATAAAACAACTGGATTTCCTTTTTCACTTTAAAGTCAAAGCTATCAAGATTAATTAGGTATCCCATTGCCTGGATATTCTATCTTATCTTAGTAAGATATATCCCACATTTGTAATAGTTGACCATCACATGAAGTCATAAGGCAAGCTTTGGGACTTCCCTGGTAGCACAGTGGTTAAGAATCCACCTGCCAATGCAGGGGACACTAGTTCAATCCCTGGTCCAGGAAGATCCCACATACAGTGGAGCAACTAAGCCTGTGCGCCACAATTGCTGAAGCCCACCTGCCCTAGAGCCTGCATTCTGGAACTACTGAACCCACGTGCTGCAACTACTGAAGCCCGCGTGCCTAGAGCTCATGCTCTGCAACAAGAAGCCACCGCAAATGAGAAGCCCCAGCTCAGCACTGAAGAGTCACCCTCGCTCGCCGCAACTAGGGATAGCCTGCGTGCAGTGATGAAGACCCAACGCAGTCAAAAATAGATAGATAAATAAATAAATAAATGGTTTTTTAAAAGGCAAGTTTCAAAGAAGAATGTTTCCTTGCCCTGTGACAATTAAACTAGAAATAGTAATGGAAAGACAGAGTTTACAAAACTTACATTTGGAAATTTCAAAGCACACTTCAGAATAACCCACTGAACAAAAAATAATATAAATTTAGTTTAAATGTACAGCTATATTTTAAATACTCCACTTTATAGTTCATAGGGTACAGTGAAAATGGTATTTAAAGAGAACTTTATAAGACAAATACTACATGATTCCAGTTATATGAGGTATACAAAATAGTCAAACACATAGAAACAGAGAATACAATAGTGGCTTCCAGGGGCTGGAGGTTGAGGGAAATAGGGAGCTATTGCTCAGTGTGTGTAAAGTTTCAGTTATGCTAGATGAATACGTTCTAGAAATCTGCTGTAAAACAAAACATCTAGTTAATACAGTATTGTGAACTTCAAAGTTTGTTAAGAAAGTAGATCTTCTGTTAAGTGTTCTTTTTTTTTTTTTTTTTGCGGTGCATGGGCCTCTCACTGCCGTGGCCTCTCCCATTGCGGAGCACAGGCTCCGGATGCGCAGGCTCAGCGGCCATGGCTCACGGGCCCAGCCACTCCGCGACATGTGGGATCTTCCCAGACCAGGGCACGAACTCGTGTCCCCTGCATCGGCAGGCGGATTCTCAACCACTGCGCCATCAGGGAAGCCCTGTTAAGTGTTCTTACCACAAAAAAAAAAAAAAGGCTGGGGGAACACAAGGAAACTCTAGGAGGTGTTGGATATGTCTGTTACTTTGATTGTAATGATGGTATCATGAGTGTTTGCATATGCCCAAACCTATCAAATTGTACACATTAAATATGTTCAGTTCTTTGTATATCAATTATACCTCAATAAAGCTGTTAAAAACGAGATCTTTACTGTTTAAATGCTTATATTTTAATATAAGCATTGGGTTAATTAGCTAAAACTCTCATTTTCGAACTTTTTTTAAATGTAGGGAATGCAATAAAAGATGATAGAAGGGAACAAATCATAAATATAGATCAGAAATTAAAGAAATGGAAAACAAAATGTCAATTGAAAAATATTAAACACTTAATAAAATAGAAAATACATTGAAGTCTCATTAAGAAAAAGATCCAGAAATATATAAAATCTCTAGTTAAAGCAGAGACAGAAGTACAGACATGGCAGAGGTTAAGGAGATAAGACATAAGAGTTTTGCTTCTGCTATAGTGGTGTAAGCCTCCTATGGTCCATTCTTCTTCCTGATTTCAGCTATAAATTTTAGACAAAATCCAAAATAAGCTACATGAAAACTCTGAAAAGTAAGAGATAAAAATAAGTAGTCAGATTCTTCAAGGGAGTAAAATCTTAGAGAAGCAACTTGCATGGGGATGGATTTGCTGTGTGTGTATTTTTTTTCTTTACTCCAAGAATAGGTCACAGTTATGGAGAGTGCTACCCAGCCAGCTAATACTCTAACAGGAACCCCACCATACCTCTTGTTAGTGGAATCAAGGAGAGCCCCTGAGAGTAGAAGAGAAAGGAAGAAATATCTAAGGAAATAAAAGGACATCCCCTAAATTTATATATGAAACTGCACAAGTAACAGTCTAACTCTTGAACTACACATGTATAGGATAGATCCAAACCAAAAAGTAAAAGCTTAACTGAGTTTTGAACACTATACACAGAATGAGAGACAGAATTCACTGTATAAACCCAGGTTTGGTTGCCTTCTAAAACAAAAACATCAATATTATCTACAGAATTACAACTCAATCCAGAGTCTATACAACAAAACATTAAAATTGCCTAATATAAAATTCAAAATTACTCAACAGGTGAATAACCAGGAAAATGTAGCCTATTCTCAAGGAAAGAGAAAATCTACACATATGAATCCCATGAAAATCCAAATGTTAGAATTATCAGGCAAAAACTTTAAAGTAGCTACTATAAGTATGCACCATGAGGTAAAGGGAAAAACACTTCAAATGTATAAAAAGGAAGGAAATATTAGTTGAAGAATAAAAAATATAAAAAAGAACCAAATGGAAGTTTTAGAACATAAAATAAAATCTGTACCTATGAGCAGAATGAACATGTCAGGAAAGATTAGCAGTAAATGGAAAGCTAAAACAAGAAAATATATTCAATTGAAAGAAAAGAGAAAAAATATACTGAGGAAAAAAAAGCACAGAGTTTGAGGACCTGTAGGTCAATATCAATGATCTAATAGATATGTAATTGGAGTCCCAGAAAAAGAAGAGAAAGAGATTGATACTCCTCAAAATGTGAAGAAATACAGATTAAAAACTCCCAAAATTTGGTGAAAAAATCATATCTAGAGATCAAAAAAAAAAAAAACCTCAGTGAACCCTAATCAGGATAAAATCAAAATTCCTAGTGATGTCATAATCAAACTACTAAAATTAGAACTTTTAAAAAATATCAAAAGCAGCAAGAAAACAGCACATTGTATATGAGGGGTAGGGAAAGGGACAATTTGAGTTACTGTGGATTGTTCATCAGAAATCATGGAGACCATAAAACAATGGAATAGCATCTTTTAAAGTCATGGAAAATAGAAAAGAAAAAGGAACACTCTCAACCTAGAGTTCCAAATCCAGCAAAAATATTTTTTAGAAATGAAGGCAAAGTAAAGACATTTTTTGATGAAAGAAAACCAAGAGAAGTTGTCACCAACAGTTAAATATAATGGACTATTTTTCCTTCTTCATAATGTATGACTGTTTTTAAAAACTCATTATTGAGTGACAGAGATAAACCCACACACCTGTGGTCACCTAATCTATTACAAAAGAGGCAAGAATATACAATGGAGAAAAGACAGCCTCTTCAATAAGTGGTGTGGAGAAAACTGAACAGCAATATGTAAAAGAATGAAATTAGAACACTCCCTAACACTGTACACAAAAATAATCTCAAAATGGATTAAAGACCTAAATGTAAGGCCAAGACACTATAAAACTCTTAGAGAAAAACATAGGCAGAACACACTTTGACATAAATCACAGCAAGATCTTTTTTGACCCACCACCTAGAGTAATGAAAATAAAACCAAAAATAAACAAATGGGACCTAATTAAACTTAAAAGCTTTTGCACAGCAAAGGAAACCATAAACAAGACAAAAAGACAACCCTCAGAATGCGAGAAAATATTTCCAAACCAAGCAACTGACAAAGGATTAATCTCCAAAATATACAAGCAGCTCATGAAGCTCAATATCAGAAGAAACAAACAACCCAATCCAAAAATGGGTGGAAGACCTAGGGCTTCCCTGGTGGTGCAGTGGTTAAGAATCTGCCTGCCAATGCAGGGGACATGGGTTCGAGCCCTGGTCCAGGAAGATCCCACAAGCTGCAGAGCAAATAAGCCCATGAGCCACAACTACTGAGCCTGCATGCCACAACAACTGAAGCCCACACACCTAGAGCCCGTGCTCCACAACAAAATAAGCCACCACAGTGAGAAGACTGCACACCACAGTAAAGAGTAGCCCCTGCTCACCACAACTAGAGAAAGCCTGTGTGCAGCAACAAAGACCCAATGAGGCCAAAAATAAATAAATTAAGTAATTTTTTAAAAAGAAATGGGCAGAAGACCTAAAGAGTCATTTCTTCAAAGAAGACAGATTGCCAACAAACACATGAAAAGATGCTCAACATCACTAATTACTAGAGAAACACAAATCACAACTACAATGAGTTATCACCTCACACCAGTCAGAATGGCTATCATTTAAAAAATCTACAGACAGTAAATGCTGGAAAGGGTGTGGAGAAGAGAACCCTCCTGCACTGTTGGTGGAAATGTAAATTGATACAGCCACTATGTAATACAGTATGGAGTTTCCTTAAAAAAATAAAAATAGAACTACGTATAACCCAGCAATCCCACTGCTGGGCATATACCCTGAGAAAACCATGATTCAAAATTATACATGCACCCCAATGTTCATAGCAGCACTATTTACAAAAGTCAGGTCATGGAAGCAACCTAAATGTCCATCAACAGAGGAATGGATAAAGAAGATGTGGTACATATATACAATGGAATATTACTCAGCCATAAAAAGAAACGAAACCGGGTCATTTGTAGAGACATGGATGGACCTAGAGACTGCCATACAGAGCAAAGTAAGTAAGAAAGAGAAAAACAAATATCGTGTATTAACACATATATGTGGGATCTAGAAAAATGCTATAGATGATCTTATCTGCAAAGTAGAAATAGAGACACAGACATAGAGAACAAATCTATGGATACCAAGGGGGAAGGGGGTGGCAGGAGGAATTGGGAGATTGGGATTGACACATATACACTATTGATACTATGTATAAAATACACAACAAACGAGAACTTACTGTATAGCACAGGGAACTCTACTTAATGTACTGTGGTGACCTAAATGGGAAGGAAATCCAAAAAATAGCAGATATATGTATATGTATAGCTGATGCATTTTGCTGTACAGTAGAAGCTAACACAATAGTTTAAAGCAACTATGCACCAATAAAAATTAATTTAAAAAATTAAAAATTCATTATCAGGTGGGTAATATTTGTAGATGCCATACATATGAGAACTATAATAAAGTCAATTGAGCATGGGGGTAAAAGAACCTATCTGGTTGAAAAGTTTTTACATTTTAAATGAGTGATACAATATTAATGCCAAGTAGATGGTACATGTTTAGTTATGTAGACTGCAATATAATACAAAAAAATATATTTAGCAAAAATACCCAATAGACAGGTTAAAATAGAATATCAAAAATATTCCAATAATTCAAAAGAAAGCAGAAAAATGAAAATAAGGGGGGAAATAGAGGATACAAATGAAACATTAAAAATGGTAGACCTAAACCCAACCATATCAAAAATTACATTAAATGTTATTGGTCTAAATACTTCCATTAAGAGCCAGAGATTGGCAGAATTTTTAAAAAAGCGAAACCCATTCACAAACTGCCTACGAGGCACACATGTTAATATAAAATGAAAATAGGTTGAGAGTAAATAATAGTGAAAGAGTGTACCATGCAAACTATAAACATAAGAAGGCTAGAGTAATTATATCAAATGAAATTGACATCAATACAAAGGGTGATACCAGAAATAAAGAGAAACATTTAATAATCATAAAAGGTATAATTTATGAGGAAATACCATAAATTATGTGTACACCTACCAAAAGAGCCCCAAATTCCATGAAGAATCAAAATTTTTAAATTAAAGGGAGAAATAGAAAACTCTACAACCATAGCAGGAGACTGCTACACCACTCTTTCAGTAATTGAGGGAAATGCAGAACACCCATTCATTTCAAGGGCATATAGTAAATTCACCAAAAGATACCAAAAAGAAAACTCTCCAAAATAAAACTTCAGGCCTGGATAGTTATACTGGTTAATTCTATCAAACATTCAAGGAAAAGTTGTATGCAAAGTTTTGCAGAAAAAAAACATAAAAGGAGGATGGAACATAAACTTAATACCAAAACCTGTCAGCTATAATAAAAATAAAAATTTTCAAAATATTATATATGAGGTGAATGGTATAATGAATCATCTGTATTCTATACTATAAAGCATGACTCTGATAATATATCTGAAAAAGAGGCTAAAATGCAGGGGATATTGGATTCAAGTTGTAGAAAATCAGAAATGAGACTCTTGGACATTCTCATGAGAATGTTCTCAATAGAAAGAGGGGTGTTAAAAAGAAATTGGATGGCAAAAAGCAGGACAAATGTCCATTGAAATGCGGAAATTATTAGGTTTTTTCCCCGTTATTTGTAGTTTTGTAATATTTATTCCATATTAGGTGACAAATTACTTCTAATTTATAGTCTGGAATTAATCCATTATTGTATATTATTTCAATAAAGATAACATTATAAATATATATGTTTCTTCTCTCTTGTTTATTTATATCACTGATTCAGTGAATCAAAACTATTGAGCATTTACTATGTGCCAGGCACTGTTTCGGGCATTGAGATACAAAGGAAATAAAATAAACAAAAATCTCTGCCCTCATAAAGCTTATATTCTGGTAAGAAACATAGCCATGGGAACACAGTCTGTTACTCAGAAATCACACTGAGTTTAAATAATAGTGCCAAAAGGAAATAAAAACCAATGATAGTCAAATATAATGACATGTCAGCAATTGTCAATAGAGTGCTGAAAGAAATATAATTATTATAGCCCATTACCAAAGAGTCTGGGTGCACAGAATTCTGCTGGCAATATGTGCCTAGTTAAAGGGAAAAAAAATAACTTCCACAAGTCAGGATAAGACTGTTATATTTACTAAAATACATCCTGAATATAACACAGTTATTTAAGGATGATGTTGCAGTGCTGGATGAAGTAATCTCTAAATATGTCAAGTGGCAATGTAAAATGGGTTCACTGCACCCTGGAAAATGCTTCATAATAAAAGATGCCGTACAAATATAAGCCCTTTCCTGGGCTACTAATTTATATTCATGAAGAGGATGCATCCCGCAATGATCATTTAATTAACAAATACAGAGGATTCTAAAGAGAAATGATCCTTCCCTTATGCCAAATGTGTCATTCAATATCAGTGTCACTGCTGAGGTATCAAGAATGTCAGATAAATCTTCAGATGTCTCATATTCTATGCAGTGGAAGTAATTTCACTTGGGGATAAAACTGCCATTTGGCTCAATTACCTTCATACAGTCTAATTCTAGAAGGCAGGTAGGTTTTTTTCTACACTCTTTTATTAAGCTTTGAAGGGTTTCATCATCAGTATGATTTTCCTGGATGTGGAATATGTTTAACTTCAGCATTAAATACAGTTTAAAACCGAACAATCTTTAAGAAAGTTTTTAGCTGGCAGTTTCGATCTCCCTGTTAGTGGGGTTTTCTAAAGCACACATGGCAAAGAGGAAATGTAATCTTTGCACTGTGTATCATTCAGGATTTTAAAACAACCTGCAGAGGAGGACTTTTTATCAATGGATTGTGGGATGAGTAATTCATATAAGGTCAACAAACGTTTACAATTGAGAAGACAGATATTTAAAACTATGTAGGACTTGCTGTGTTTACTGTTCCTTTCTCCATGAATTTTGGATGTTCCTGTAACTTTTGCACATTAAGCTTTCCGTTTATAGAAAGCACCTTGTAATAATAGGGAAATTTAAGTTCATATTCAAATTTGTTTTTCAACTCATAGGTAAATGATATCTTGTTTTTAAAAATACAGCAATATTATTATAATATATGTACAATGTAAATTCCATTTTACAAGAATATTAAATAATATTTTGGACAAAATAGTTGAATTTTAATAGTCCAAAGAAATCAGATTGTTTAATCAACATTATTAATTCTTTTTAAAATGGTTTTTAATTAAATATTCAAACATAAAATTTTAATTTTAAGAAGCTAAATTTAGAAATATTTTCTCAAATGCAACTGTTTTTGCATCTGTTACTACTTTGCTGAATTAAACAATATAATATATATATATAATATTTAAGGAATGAAAAAGCAAATGACATGAATGGAAATTCAGCTACAACTAGTATTTCTGATTTTTAATTTCTAACTGAATACTCATGATACTGTACTAAAAATGTCTCTGTAGTCCATGTACATTTGGTCACTTTAAGAACATAGATTTCATTTTCCATGATATGCCCAATTTCAAATTGTATTTAATCTCCATTTTGACAATTAGCAATGTAATTTGTTCTTTGGACCTGTTTAAATTATAATAACAGTCTTTTGCATTGAATAATTACTTAGCCATAAGAAAGTTCCTAAATATTATGTGATGATATATTTTCATCAATTTCTGGGGAAAAACTGATTTTTATTTTGCACTGGCCATCCTCTCATACATCTTTTCTCATTGTGTATGTTTTGTCATCCAAGTATTTTGCTGCAGTAAATCCAGAGCAATATTCTCATTCCCTATGTAATCCAAAAGAATGAGGAAGGGAGAGGAGAAAAACATAATTAACTAGAAGACTGTTTATTCCAGTTACTTAATAAAGGAAAATAAAAATTTATCTACCTTGCTTCAATATGATCCCAAATAGAAAAATGAGTAAAAGAAAAGAGTTCAATTTGATGAGATAGCAAAGAAAAGATATCACAGGAGAATAAAGTTTAAAATTTTTTTCACCTAAGTTTTTTATCAAATAACTCAAATTCATTTTATTTTAGTGATCATTTTATTTTCATTTCTTCTATAAACAAGGTAGATGTGTTATCGCTAAGATTCTTATTTTGCAAAGTTTATTTAGGTATACAAGAACAAAAAAATGGACCAACTGTAAATTCTGTATTTTTTAAACCTTATAAATTATTAGCAGTAATTCTTATAATTTATACACAATAAACTTTATTACTCATAAACTATAAGAAATCACTACTATCTCTTACATACACTATGGAAATTATATCCACCATTCAAACTTCAGCCAGAAGAAAATCTTCTATGAAGATTTTGCATATCACCTGCATATCATATCATCATAATCCTTCATTATGTCTCTTGCCTTTGAACTTCTTTATCAACTTCTGGAGGGAATTAAAACTTCCTTGGATTTTGGTGTTCCTGTAAATGTCATACCTTCCCTAGACTCTTCACATGCCATGAGAATTAGGTCTGCATCCATTTGTCTAGTTAATTGTTCAGAGATCAGAAAGGAGAATAAAACTTCTCTTACAGCCTGGAATAGGTCCCTAAATTAAGCTCCCAAGGTGCTGGGAAATCTCAGGAACTATGTCCGTAGGCATTTATATTTCAAAAAGTCTGAAACCAGACCTTGGAGACATCTATAGGTCATAAAATCTGAGGTACTCAGGGTTTATCTTGGAAAGATATATTTACCTTAAACGTGGTTAGGATGAGAATCCAGGATTCTTTCCATCTCTTCTTAAAAGAACAAAGGGTGTTTTCTTCCTTTTGGGAGGGAAGTAGGATGGCTATCTAAGAGTCCATTCTTAATCCTTTGTTCTCCGTTCCTCACACACATTTCCACTGGCCCCAGCGCATGGTCAAGGGGCAGGGCATGGAGCAAGGGTCAGGGGCACTTAGTATTTACTATGGGCTAATTAATAAGGAATCTGCCTCTGACCGTATACACATTCAGCATAAAATTAATAGAGACAAATCTTGAGCATATTAAAACAACTATTTCATTTTCTGGATTCATACCTCTTCTGATCTGGTAATTATATATGGACATATATTTGTTTCCTCATCACTTTACATAGTGCGTTGGACATATAGGAAAGCAAATGCTTGTCGTAGGTAAGTATTTGCTCAGTGAATAAGGATAAGAGAAAATGAGCCACTGTTATCCGAGTTAGATGCGACAGATGACACTCCAAAGAGTGTTGAGACTGGACCTTGAACTTTGTAAGTGGGCATGATGTTGTATGACCCTAGATAATGTTACGCTGCATGTAATATAATCTGTGTAATGTATAGAAGTAATGTAGTGAATGAACATGAAGTTGCAATGTTCTGTGTAATGTATGTTGTGCAATGTTGTATGTAATGCCATATAACATCATATGACCCTGTTTTTCCGAGTATGTGTGTGGCTAGAAGAGCCCCGAGGAGGCACTTCCAGAGAAAGCCCGTTCCATTCTGCCCAAGCATAGACTTGGCATTATCCGAAGTATGGTTCTGCAGAAAATACTCACGATATTCTCCTAAAATCACCCCTTTTTTCGTATTATTAAGGTAAGCTTTTACAACAAACATTTTATATAGAAAAATGCAAGTCTTTACCTGGGAAAACCTCTGTTCCTTATATTAGTTATTTACTCCCAAGTCAGGAATTTAAACTTTTTTAAATGCACAGAAAATGTTATTTAGCCTTTTAATGTATTATGAATTTTTGTCTTGTAGAGTGCATTAATGGTTGAAAGGGTTTTGTTGTATTCTTTCCTGCTTTATCTTTCTTTGGTATCGCTACTGTCAAACAAGAAAGGGCAAAGAGTGTACCAGGCAGGCAGACCCACCTGTGTGAAGTCTCAAGAAGAGCAGTGAGTCTAGGCCATGGAGAGAGAGGGGGAGAGTGAAACAGATACTACAAGGCTAAAAACCTAAGCCGGAGCCATGGAGCTGGTAGGCCATATTAATTAAGGCTTATGTAGAAGGAACACAGGGGATGTTACTTAGTACTTAAACAAACAAACAAACAAACAAAAACCTTTTTATTTGGAAATAATTTCAAACTTAAAAATCGCAAGAATGATATAAGAATGGTACCCTTTCCTGAGACCTCTTCACTCAGATTTCACCAATCATCATTTTGTCACATTTGTGACACCATTTGAGTGTAAACTGCAATACATATTCCCATTCCCCTAAGTACCTCAGAGTATTTCCTAAGAACAAAAGAACTCTTGTGCAACTATAGTACAGTATCAAATTCTAGGAATAGTAAGGATTATAATACCACAGCCCATATTCCAATTTAGCCAATTAAAACACTGTGGGCTATATTCATTTTCTATCACTGCTGTAACAAAACACAACAAATTTAGTGGCTTAAAAAAATATACACGTATTTCTTATAATTCTGTAGGTCACAAATCTTGTACAGTTCTCACTGGACCACGGTCAAGGCATTGGCAGGCTGAGCTCCTTTCTGGAGGCTCTAGGAGGGGAATCTTACCTTGCTCATTTGGGTTGTTGAAGAATTCAGTTCCTTCATGTTGTAGGACTGAGGTCCCTGTTTCCTGGCTGGCTGCAGGATGACAGCCATTCCCAGATTCCAGAGACCACTGCCATTTTTTTGGCCTGTGGCCTCGTTCCTCCATCTTCAAGGCCAGCAGTGGTGGGTCAGGAATTGTTGTATCTCCCTCTCTAACCACACTTCTAAGGACTCATATGATGAAGTTGAGCCCACCCAGATAATCCAGTATAGTCTCTCATCAAGATCTGTAACCTTAACCGCAGCTGAAATGTCGCTTAGCCATGTAAAGTAACATATTTGCAGGTCTGGGATTAGGGAGTAGCCATCATGAGGAGGAGAGGGGAGCATTATTCTGCCTGCAACATAGGGCAGTGGTTCTGCCCCCTGGCACCCTAACACCTTGCATGTCTCCCCGTAGTCCACAGAGGCAAGGCTTGACCAGTCTCACCTGAGTCCTGGCAGACATCCCAGAATCCTCCTGGATCGAGGAGATACCCAGCCTCGAGAGGAGCTGCCACGGAGCTGTGTCTCATCCCTCTCCTTAGTTTCATCTGAGTCCAGGACTTTCTTCTCCCCAACCCCCTACGACACAGCTGCAGGCCTCTGAGT
Source organism: Kogia breviceps (assembly GCF_026419965.1). Taxonomy (NCBI): domain Eukaryota; kingdom Metazoa; phylum Chordata; class Mammalia; order Artiodactyla; family Physeteridae; genus Kogia; species Kogia breviceps. The sequence continues at coordinate 10,592,153 of NC_081318.1, forward strand.
AATCTACAGAACTCTTTGGCTCTACCTTACAATTGGCCCCTTAGCAAATCCCACCACCCATGCCACCTGTTACCTGGCCTCTCCACTCGGCCTCGTCTTGCGAGATGGGGGGACGTGGGGAGCTGACACCATGATGACCTCCTGTACACCGTGTCCATAATAAGCTGCCTGAATCCATTTGGGCTTCTTGCCTCCTTACTGGCCAAATCCAGGAAAGTGTGGCAGGTAAACTCAACAGCTGCAGGAATGATCCTTTTGGCCTCAGCAGCCACTGTGCTGCTGCGTAGGGTCTGCTTGGCCACTTGACATCCAAAAGTGTCCTATGTGGTACTGTTTTTTCCTACCTAGGGTGCAATCCAGGGTCATGCAATGTATTTATTTATCATGTCTCCTTAATCTCATTTAATCTGGAATAACTCCTTCACCTGTTTTTTCTTCCCCACAACATTGACATTTTTGGAGGATATTTCTTCCATTTGAGTTTATCTAATGTTTCCCCATGATGAGAGTCCAGTTATGCATTTCTGGCTGCAGTGCTGAATAACTGATGTGTTTTCTCATGGCATCACATCAGGTTACAGATGATGTCAATGTTACCTTTGTTAGAGATGTTAACTTTGATCACTAGGTTAAAGTACTACCCGCTGGTTTCCTCCACCATGTTACTATTTTTCTTTTATGTAATAAATATCTTGATTCTAGGCAAATATCCTGCTCCTCATCAAAATTTCCACCCACTAGTCTTAACACCTGTTGAAAATTCTTGCCCGAATGATAACTGATGGTTGCAAAGCTGCAATTTTCTAGCTTCATCACTGTTACCTGGCATTCCACTAAAAGGAAGAGCTGTCCCTTCCTAATTAGTTAGTTAGGTTCTTAGTTATATTCAGTTATAGCAGAAACCATGAAATGCTTGTTTGAGGCTCTTTCATTCAGTTTAGAGTATTACCGTTCTCTTCTGCTTTGTGCTTGAGGTTTGTGGGGGAAATTTAAACAGCCTTAGTGTTTTTGTTTTCATTTTCTCTTCCTACTGTAACTCTGTATGGATGCAATGTGTTTTTTCCTGTTCCAGTTCATTTTCTGGACAACATTGCAGAATGTTGTTCAAAAGTGCCCTCTTCTACTAGAGTGAAGGGCAGCTTCACTTTTGGACCACATGGCGGGCAGCAGAAGCATGTCGGTTTCCAGGTCATTATCTGGTGTTTCTACAGTAACGCTGATATCCTCCTTTCATTATCTAGTGTTTCTGCAGTAACGCTGATATCCTCCTTGAGCTTCTCTTTCCTTTCACTACGTGTTTAGAAAGGATGCCTCCCCTTCCTTTCTTTTTTCTTTTTTTTTTTGGGGGGGGGGAGCTCCACCGCAGGTCACGCAGGATCTTAGTTGCCCAACCAGGAATGGAACCCGTGCTCCCTGCAATGAAAGCGTGGGTTCTTAACCACTGGCCTGCCATGGAATTTCCTCCCCTTTCTATTTACCTTTTCTCCTCTTAGAAGTATTGCTTTTCTGAAGCAGACACTCGGGTCCACACACTTATCAAACCCTTCCCTGTAGTCAGAGCTGTGCCTAGTACTTAAACACTTAGGGTTAGGCTTTTCTGGGGTGATTTTGGTCTGTGTCCTCAGCTTCTGGGTCTTCTGTTCTCAGTCGTTCACCTCATCCTTTTGTGCTTCCCATGCCTGCAGGCTGGGCAAGGCATCCATGGCTCCAGCGATACTTCTGTGGTTATTGATGCAGTGAATTTTTTCGTCTGCACCTTCAAGTTACTGAATGGTTTTTAGGAGATGTTGGGCTGCACCCCAAGGGCCTACAATCTCGCCCAGCTTCAAGACCGAAGAAAGAGCATGGAGTCAGCAACAGAGACATCAATAGTTTCATGGATGGGGGAGCTTACACCTCTGAAGCAAGGTCTGGGGCGACACCCCACCCCTCACAGCAGGCGAGACATGGCGGCAGTCTTCTGTCCCGGGGAGGGGGAAGGGAGATGACCAGTTATGAGGGAATTGACGTCAGGTGAGCTCATTAGTTACCAGGGAAACCAGCAGAGGGGCACGCCCCTCACTGCCTCTTTGATAAGAACAATCACAAGCTGGGGCCTGGAACAAGCATGCCGGAAGGTCAGCCACGTGCGTAGGTGTAGGTGAAGCAGGCTCTGGTCTGGGCAGGGGACGTACAGAGTGCAAGAGAACAACCATCTTGAGTGGCCTGACCATACAGGAGAATGTGCAAAACATTTGGAGATAGATGGCCAATTAACTTAGGAACAACCAGAAATTCACATAAGAACTTTAGGTAGGGAGTTGACATGATTCCATTTGCATTTTGAAAAGATCCTTATTTCTCTGAAGGGAATAGATTTATAAGAGTCAAGAATGGATTCAAGAGGTGGTTTCAGGGCTTCCCTGGTGGCGCAGTGGTTGAGAGTCCGCCTGCCGGTGCAGGGGACACGGGTTCGTGCCCCGGTCCGGGAAGATCCCACGTGCCGCGGAGCGGCTGGGCCCGTGAGCCGTGGCCGCTGAGCCTGCGCGTCCGGAGCCTGTGCTCCGCAACGGGAGAGGCCACAACAGTGAGAGGCCCGCGTACCGCAAAAAAAAAAAAAAAAGAGGTGGTTTCAAAGACGGTTATATTAGTCTAGTCCACATAAAAGATTGTTGCGTTTTGATCAGAGGTTAAGATAGAGAGAAATACACGTAATCTAGAAATGATTAGAAGTTTTCACTGAAAAGATTCAATGATTGATTAGGTATGACACCCAGGTTCCTACCAAAAGCCCCAAGCATGCTCTTACCTCAAAGCTTTGACATGTATCCTCCCACTGCCTGGGAGGAATGAATATTAGTGTGTACGGTAGACAGAATAATCACCATCACCCCCCAAAAAGAAAAAGAATCCACATCCTAATCCGCCAAACCTATGAATACCTGACATGGCAAAAGGTAGCCTGCAGATGTGATTAAGTTAAGTATCTTCAGATGGGGGAGATTACTATGGGTTATTCAGGTGGACCCAATATAGTCACGAGTCCTATGAGAGGCAGGAGGCGTTATGCTGAAAGAGAGAGGAAAAGGACAAGCCAAGGAAAGCAGCTAACGTCTAAAAGTGGAAAAGGCAAGGAACAGTTTCCCTCGACCTCCAGAGAGAATACAGTTCTACCTGCACCTTGATTTTAGCCCAACTAAGAGCCAGTTTGGACTTCTGACCTCCAGAATGTAAGCTAATACATGTGTGTTGTTTTGAACTAGTAAGTTTTTCGTAGTTTGTTACAGCAGCCATAGGAAAGTAATACTGCATGTATCCTACGAGCAAACCTGTTCACTTTCTCCAGAGCTCTGCTCAAATCTTACCTCATCAGAGAAACTCCCTTACCATCTTATCGAAAATACTCCTCTCATTCTCTATCCCCTAAGTTGGCTTTATTTTTCGTGATAGCTATCATCAATTAACCTGTTCTTCATTTGTGTTCTATTTTTTTTTTCTTTGCAAATGAGAGCAGACTTGCTTTTGATCACCACTGCTTTTCTTTCAGCATCCTAAAACAGTGCCTGGCGCATGCTAGTACATATTTCTTGACCAAACATAAAATTACTAAACTGTTAAATGGTAATGCTATTTTCTAATGTAAATAAATGCCATTTTCTAATATAAATGACACTGGATAAAGAAGATTGGGAGGAAAATAGGTTTAGTTTAGGATATGATGAGTCTGAGATGCTTGTGAGACACTGTTTTGAATTCCAAAGGGCAGTTTGTCCTGGACATCTAAATATGGCGGTCTTGATCGTACAGTTGGTAACTGATATCAAAGAAATAGAGGAGCTCTTCTAGAAATTGAGTGTGGTCCCTTACTGGACATCATCCTATGGGTTGTCCCCTTTTGTACCTTAACACTTCTCAAAAGTGACTCATTTTTTCCCCTCACCTCCAGATATAGATTTCCCCTTGATATCTTAATCTTAGTTAATGGTACTACATATCAGTCGTCCAAATAGAAACTTTACTCTTCTTTTTTCCATACTTTAATATAAAATTATTGAGATTAGGGCAAGATAAGGACAAGAGTCCTCATAAAAGGGGGCCAGGAGAACAGTTAATTAAGCAAACTCTGTTGATTCTATTTCAGTTGTATCTCAGAATTCCATCCATCATTTTGTATTCCTACTGTCCCTGCCCCAATTCATACATCTTCTCTTATTATAATAATTTTCTAACCAGTCTCCTAGCTCCAACCTTCTTCTCCAATTTATTTTCCTCTCTATCACAAAGCTAAAATTTAAATCTGTGATTTCTCGACAATAAAAGACTTGCTAATCCATTATACAAGATGTCATAATCCATTTCTAAAGTCTCATGCAATTTTTATTTTAAATCTCTTATTTCTACCCTCACCCACCCCCACCCCCCCGCAAAATATTGCTTCAATCCCCACGTTGTGAGCATGGCACACTTCTTCATGCTTCTGTGCTTTTGCAAATGTCCTTGTTACTTATCCATCTACCCAGGCTCAACTCATCCTTCAAAATCCACCCCAAAGTTTAAATCCTTTATGAAACCTTCTTTCTACCTTTTTAACAAACATTGGTTCCTCCTTCCTCTCTAATCCCAGAACATTGTGCATATTTATCTACTAGGAATTCTCACACTCTTCTGAAATGGTTTATTTGCATGCCTACATGCATGCTTTACTACAGTTTCAGCCCTGCAAGCTTTTTCTTTTTTACATTTGTCTTTGGACTCATGTATCTGACATAGTGCCTGGCCTGTATTAGATTCAAAATAAAAATGTGATGAATGAATAAAGTCAAATTCCCTAAATTATAGCTTTGCAAATAACATAAAGGAGCTCTACATGTGTTTCCTAAAGAGCTCCTGATGCCAATGTATATATATGAATGTTTTTTTTAATTTTTATTTTATATTGGAATACAGTCGATTTTACAATGTTGTGTTAGTTTCAGGTGTACAGCAAAGTAATTAAGGTATCATATACATATATCCATTCTTTTTCAGATTTTTTCCCCATACAGGTTATTACAAAGTATTGAGTAGAGTTCCCTGTGCTATACAGTAGGTCCTTGTTGATTATTTTATATATAGTAGTGTGTATATGTTAATCCTGAACTCCTAATTTATCCATCTCCCTGAACTTTCCTCTTTGGTAACCCTGAATTTGGTTTCAAAGTTTATTTATTGTTTTGTTACTTCTCTTTATTATCAAGAGGCATTATACTGTGCAATATTGGTTAAAGATACTTTGCAACAATCCAAAATGGGAGCTATTTTTTTCAGAGTAAGGCGGTTATAGATGAAGGCAATGTCTAGGTCATGCCCATGGTCATGAAAAACAGAAAAGGGGAAAAAAAACCGTAAAGATCACTAAAGTCATTTGTTGAACACCCACTGTACCCCATCTCCCATCCTCTCATTCCACCGTGTGCTCCAGCCAGAAATGATGCCTTCATTCTTAGGATGGGTAATCGGACAGCACTTTGTCTCAACTGCATTGTACTCTTATTCTGCTCCAGAGTCTGGACCCTGCTGCCTGGGGAGCCTGAATGAATGAATGACTACATGAGTGGAGCAAGTTCATATCCATGGGCGGGGACGGGGGTGCTGTGCATAACGATTCTGTGTGCTGGTCCTCAAGTGAATAACCTTGAGGCTCATTATACAAGATCCTTAGAAGATCCCAGGACAGTCTAGCCTCAGTTGCCCACAGTAGGAATACAGGCAAAATATACCCTATACTGGCTTTCCCATCTTCTCCGACTACTCTTCCCTGTCCCCCACTCCCGTTCCCTGAAAAGACTTCCCCCCAAATAAACTACCTGCCTTCAAACTCTTGTCATAGTTTAAGCTTTCTGACAGAAACCCTGAAGAAGAAAACTCATATCAAAACTGGCCCTAGAAAGCAGACTCGTGAGAGGGAATTCTTGACCTGGTCAGACAGTAGTAACTCAGGTGGCGACAACACCTGGCACGTAGTAGCCAGTACTAAGCACTAGGATTCCTACTGGTGGTTAATTGGGAGGAGGGTTGGGTAGAAGGTGAAAGCAGCATCTGTGACAATGAACAATATGGGGCAAAGGTTATTCGAAGGGTGTGGAGTTGGCTGCTTTTGTTAACTGCTTCAGAAGTCTTGCGGAAAAAAATTGATGGGCTCAAAGGTAGTCTACTTACAACTCAAGGAAGGCTGTGAAAGTCAGAAAACTTCCACGGCAGTGTAAAAAGAAACCTTTGTCTTGTGGAGCCATGAGGCAGACTATGCTGAAAATCATGGCCAGGGTGTAATAATAAAGATCACAGAGCTATAAAAGAGACTCCATGTATAAGCTCAACAGCTGACAGGAAAATAGGGAGTCCCTGAGATGAGGCCTTTGGGTAGATGAACTTAAGGTTTGTGAACCCCTAAGATCCTCTGGAACCCTTCAGGCCAGCATAATTAACTGTCTCCCTATTGCTAGAAGAGGGTGTGTGCCTTGTCTAGACACCCTGAAAATACCCATGGCAGACATCTTGCTACGTGATGCTTGTCCTTCCCTAGGGCTACCCATGTGGGAACCTCATTGCCTCCAGAGCAATAATTGTGGTTGGATCACAGCATGGTCTTCACAGGGAAACAGAGTGCTTGCTCTAAGAGAAAATAGCAGACATCCTTAATAGCCATATTACATAATAGCCAGTTACAAGACATGGCCAAATACACCCTGGTAGCACACAGAGGAAGAGGGTGGCAGTAGCTCTTGAGGATATCAGACCAAGAGGGACTAAAATTTGGATAGATAATAACATATTGATATAGGAAGACTCCCTCATGATTCAGAGTTTAATGTCTTGTTAAGGACACAACACTGACCCGCAACACATGTTGTAGAGATGCCATAATTGCCTTAGGAAAATTATCAGTGGAAAACTCAGGAATGTGTAAGAATGTTAAAATGGATTTATTACACAAGATTGGAGACCCTGCCATCTGACCACACTTCCCAGGAGGACCCAGAGAACAAATCCTTCACCAACACGATGAAGGGTGCACAGGTACAGGTGGCTTGTCCATTTTGATGGTTTGATGATGGCTGTCCTAGAACTAAGATCTCTAGAATCAGGAGGAATAATAGGTTCTGGAATGACAGATACTAGGTGGAAGTCCTTGAGGGATGCATATGGTTACTGTAATGGGCAGCAAGACTTATGTGGCAATCAGGATATCTTGATCCACAAAGATCTATGACCAAGGATAATAGACCATGGGGTTCCTAGGGATTAAAAATATGGGAAACCAATTATTTGTCTTATTTAAGAAAAAAATGAGAATTGTTCATGTAAGCTACAACACTGGAAAGTTGTGATCTCATTCTGTTACTAAATCTGAGTGAGTTCAAGACCCAGAACCCATTAATGAACAAGGAGGCAATGTTCCTTTAAGGAAGGAACTTGTAATGTTCTTACAAGTATATAAAATACATAACATCGGGCTTCCCTGGCGGCACAGTGGTTGGGAATCCGCCTGCCGATGCAGGGAACACGGGTTCGTGCCCCGGTCCGGGAAGATCCCACATGCCGTGGAGCTGCTGGGCCCGTGAGCCATGGCCACTGAGCCTGCGCGTCCGGAGCCTGTGCTCCGCAACGGGAGAGGCCACGACAGTGAGAGGCCCGCGTACCACAAAAAAAATAATAATAATAAAATAAAAAATAAAAAATAAAATAAAATACATAACATCAATCTTGCCCTAATCTTTCCGCCAAAGTGGCCTTCAGATGTCTCCAGAATAACTGAGAAGGGGAATACCCAAACATTTGGAGAGTTACTGGATACAATGTCTGATCTGACACTGACACCTGGGAGTCACAAAGGCCATGATGTTGCACGTTAGGGTTAGGGCTTATGGAGGCCCGAAGATAAATTAAACCCTTGCTCAAGAGGGTATCACAGTGGGTCAATGGGTCCCCAATCTTCTATTGTGTAATTGGAATGGATATACTTAGGATCTGGCCAAACCCAGACCTGTATAATAAGAGCCATTAAGGGAGAAAGGACCAACCAGAAGTCCGTGTCATATACCATATCTTCAATATTCTATCGGTTGCAATGTGTTATTTTTGTGGAAGTAGCTAAAGAAAATCCTGCTTCATACAGTTGGAAAAGGCAGAATTATTTTTATATCCTTTTCAGGTAATTGTGGTGTCTGTCTTTTGATACTGCACCAAAATTCAACAAGTAGTGGTCTTTTATTTTATTTATTTATTTTTGCCCTACGCGGGCCTCTCACTGCTGTGGCCTCTCCCGTTGCGGAGCACAGGCTCCGGACGCGCAGGCTCAGCGGCCATGGCTCACGGGCCCAGCCGCTCCGCGGCACGTGGGATCCTCCTGGACCGGGGCAAGAACCCGTGTCCCCTGCATCGGCAGGCGGACTCTCAACCTCTGCGCCACCAGGGAAGCCCCAAGTAGTGGTCTTTTAAACATTAATCATAATGTGGAATCTGAAATCATCTCAACGAACTTGTCATACGTAGATACTTAAAAGTCCATTTGTCTCTATGGCACTTCCAAAGGATCTTTTTAACCCGTCCTTAATTTTATAACATCTTCCAAGTACTGACACACTTCATTATACAATATTAAAAAATCACATTTATTACTCTCACCGCCCATCTCCTCAGAAAGGTCTTTAAGTATTGAGAAGCTGTCATAGTGCAGTTAAACGTTTTCCAGAATTCTAATTGTTGCATAAAGGCTTGAATTTTGTCATTGGCAACGAATTCTGTCAGTTGTTTTCCTTAAGGTGACAGGTTCACTTCATTTTTTTTTCGAGAAAATACCTGCCAAATCCCCATGTCTGAATAACTACAGAGTGTCTATCAGTTGTTCTTTCAAGCAGAAGTGATATTCTATGAAAAACTGACTAGATAGCTCAATCTCACAGTACTTTTCTCAGACACAATCTTCATACTTTGATATGCAGAAGCAGAACTTCATGCATAGTTCACCTTTCACCACACAGAATATGGAAAACACTCATTAAATATTAACACAAGTAACATTTTATGGAAAATAACTATTTTCCAAACATAGTGAAACGAGTGACACTGTTTTACAAGAACAAAAATGAATACGTTTGTTATTCATCAGGACATTCGTAAGTCCTGGTGCAAATATCAACAGAGTGAAAAGGGAAAATGACACTTTATGTTATTAGGAAAATAGTTTGGACCTGAGGACCCACTAGAAGAGTCCCAGAGACCACGAGGAATATACAAACCACACTTGGAGAAGCACTGCCTTAAAGCCAATGAAAGCTGAGGCACCAGGTAGGAATAGAGTTAATGCGAGCCAAAATGTGATCTTTATGAAGGAACCACACAGAATAACGATCAGAAATTGCAACAACACTAGTCAAAAATCCCAAGTATGCAAGCAAAGGAAATTTCGTCCCCAGCATTTCTTTTAGCCGTGATAGAAAGAGCCCCAGGTCCTAGTAGACAAAGAGGGTAAAGTTACCTTTGAGAGGAAGCCAGTCACAGCTCTTCCTTTAACTGATCTTCAACTCAGATAATCAGAGCCCCTGGGAAATTAACATACAGTCCTTCCTCCGTATCTGCTGAGGATTGATTCCATAATACCCGTGGATACCAAACTTCTCAAATGCTCAATTCCCTTAAATAAAATGGCGTGGTATTTGCATATAACTTTACACATCCTCCTGTATACTTTAAATAGTCTCTACATTATTTATAATACCTGATACAATGTAAATGCTATATAAATAGTTGTAAATACGATGCAAATGCTATGTAAATAATCTCTGGCGCACAACAAATTCAAATTTTGCTTTTTGGAATTTTCTGGAATTTGGGGGGAGGAATACTTTTGATCTGCCGTTGTTTGAATCCGAAGATGTGGCACCTGCAGATACAGAGGGTGACTGTGTAACATTTCCCCAGCCCTCTCCTATCCCTCTTAGGGCAAGGAACAATTATGTAAATAGACAGTCAAGACAACTCAACTGTCACAGAGTTCCCTAAGGTTGATATGCAAAATAAGATCTAACACGAGTCTAGTAATGACTCTTTCTTCCCCCAACAGGCTTGTACTTTCCTTGGCAAGGAAATAGATCATTTGACTTTCTAAAATGCCTCCATAGTCCCCAGCACAGCGTTGGCCCTGTAATCAGCCTTAAATAAAAACCTGATTCACTGATTTATCGATATAATAAGAAGCTGAGTTAATGTGTGCATGGGTGATGGAGGGGAGCATAACTGAGCAAAGATGCCCCAGGAAGAGATATTTCACGTGAACTCCCTTTGAACTCACGTAACAAAGGTAGGCACTAGTGAAAAAATTCTCTTAATGCCATTTTTTAAATTTTTTTTGCTTGCAAATTGAGTATTTTTAATGTATTTTCACTGCCACTCCATACTCTTTGTCCTGTTCTGTAAACAGTGTTCTAGCTCAGCCTCACTCTGAGACTTACCACCAACTGACGTCCCAGAGCAGTGCAGGCAGGAGGGGGCTGGCAGCACCTGTTAGGCACGTAGGCAAGGGCAGGGAGTTTGGAAGCTGGTGGAAGGGCCGGGGTGAAGAACCTGATGACAGTGTCTAGTGCTTTTCATGTTATAGATACAGCAAGGACTGGAAATCTGTTTCCTAGGCATTAAGTGCTTCAGGAGTATCTCCCTCAAAGCACCATTTTGCTACTGTGCCATTTAGGACACATTTCAAACTTGAGAATACATTCAGTAGTTTAATTCAGAGGAGTGTATGCTGGCCTCCACACACAGCTCAAATCCTGGTGCCAAATGAAACTCAGACATTTCTTCAACTAAGCCTCTTGACTCTGCAGACCACCAAGACACATTTCTGCGGCCCCAAGAAACTAAATAACTTGTTAAATGTAATCCTCTGTACAGACCACCTAGAAGAACACCAAACTTTCATTGTATGTATGTATATGTGTACATATACCTGCATACACATATATATACACATGCATGTATACATATACACATCTGCACACATATGTATACACATATACATGCATATATATATACTGTATATATTATATTTCATAGATATTTATATAAAATCCTCTGAAATTTTCTTGTTTGTTTTATTTTCAGAAAGTAAAAGTCCCAATGCCAGCTTTTGTCACTGACAAAAGAAACTCACTTTGAAGTGTAGTTTTAGGTACAATGGAAGTGCCCTCCGCTTTCTTTAAAAAGTTCTTTAACAGAAGCAAATGTTTTATTTACAAATGTACATGTCTTAAAATATAGAGTTGAGGCTGTAATTTTTAACTCCTTTGTACAAAAGAAAAATGAGTGCTGAAAATGAATGCCCTGTGTCGGGGAGAGCAAAACTGCAAATCACTGGGGTCTTGAGGGCACTGGCTGCCATAGCACAGCGTGGAGGAGGATGGAATATCCCCAGGGGGACAAAGGAGTTTAAAGAAATGAGAGATCAGAGCTTCTGAACAGCAGCTGCCCGTTTATATTGGACTAGTTGAGTTCTCGGAAATAGACAGCACTATATAATGCAGTCTTATTTAAATAATTTTCCTGAAGTGTGTTTGCCTTCTACTAATGCCATAGTTATATTGTTTTTTTCCTTTGTCCACTGTTTTCAGACAAAAAATATTTTAGTGCCTGACACGTTGATTTCCATGTGCACAATAAATATCTAGATTTTGGTCACTCCTCTGTAACAAATTCTGCAAATGAAGTGAAAAATCTTAATTCCCTGGTACTGCTGCCAGAAAATGTATCCGTTGGTTTGTTCGCATTGAGAAACCAGGGCCGCTTCTCTCTTTCCCTCCCTTCTACCCATCTTACCATCACATCTCCGTCCCTCTCTTTATAAACAACTGCTGCTAAGGGCCAGGAGCCTTCAAGAACAACACACAGAATAAGAAAGCAAAGACATAAAACTGCTGTAGGGCCTCTGCTCTCTCTGCTTCAACAGACATCTCCGCGTGTAGATGGAGTTGCATCCAGGGAACTTGGTTATAAAATCTTGCTCCAGCTCTGTTTCCAGGGATCTTATTGTTCTCCCTTCTCTTCTCTCTTCATCTCTCTCCTGGCTTTTCTCTATTTCCCTGTCTCAGATGGCCTGTGTCTCTGTCTGTCTCCGGTGGTTCTCAATCTGTCTCTCAACTTCGAACTCTCAGCTTGTTCAGCTGGAAACTTTTAACCCACAATGTCTGGAATTGACTTCTGTCTTACCGATACCTCTGGAGTTTTGAGATCAACTCCAGGGGCACAATAATGGAAAAAGAGACATGAGTAAGCCCAAACACTTTCTAGGAATGTTCTTTACGTTATATTTTTTTATTATTTTTATTTTTTAGTTGTTGGGGGTAGGAGTTTATTAATTAATTTATTTATTTTTGCTGTGTTGGGTCTTCGTTTCTGTGCGAGGGCTTTCTCTAGTTGAGGCGAGCAGGGGCCACTCTTCATCGCGGTGCACGGGCCTCTCACTGTTGTGGCCTCTCCCATTGCGGAGCACAGGCTCTAGACGCGCAGGCTCAGTAGTTGTGGCTCACGGGCCTAGTTGCTCCGCGGCATGTGGGATCCTCCCAGACCAGGGCTCGAACCCGTGTCCCCTGCATTGGTAGGCAGATTCTCAACCACTGCCCCACCAGGGAAGCCCCTTTACGTTATTTTTATTTTTTTTCCCATGGTATGAACTAAGAAATGGAATACATATAGAGAATACTAAAAAACAGATTATGCATTTGCATTAAAATCGGTATTTAATGTCCCACAAAATACAGAATCCATCAATGGTTATGACAAATTCAGCCTTTCTGGCCAGAATCCAGGAGTTCCCCTCTCTCCTCTGTGTGACACCACCCAGATCCTACCACCCTGTCTGCACTGACTGGTTTGGGGGCCTTGACATCTGTGATCTGACATTCACAACCCAATGACTCAGAGCATCTGTGAGCAAATCATCCTTCTGTTAGGGCACTCTGAAATTTTTTAAAGGATGATCATTGTATAAATCCTTGTAGAATTACTCCACTTTGAAGAATAATTCTGGTGGCGATATGTCTAAGTGATTTATTTTCTACTTCATTTTAAATATTCTCACAATCATTTTCTCTCCCTTTACTTTCTGATTTTCCACTTTCATATTTTTAGCTCTTAAGTCTCCCTTACCCTTAATTCCTCTTGAATAACAGTTTAAGGTTTAGATCTCATGGTTTTTTATCATTTTGCTTAAATTTTTACTGCTCCTATACTAACGTTTTTAGGATTTGGTTTTAGCCTTTCTTTTAAATTGAATCTACATGATCTGAAATTCAAGAGTTTAGCTTTAATGTTGAACTTTCTTATTCTCAACTCTGCTGTGTTTATGAGAATATGAGTTAATAACATTCATTTGTTTAATTTTTCTTCAGTTAACATTTTATGTTCTTACAACTTTTTAGAACTTATTTTCCCAATTGCTGTTCTCCTCTCATTCTTTTCTATATCTTTTCACAATATTTGGTGAGAACCTTGGTCCACTTGTGCATAAATTGCACAATGAGTCAAAAAATAGGGGAAGGTGAAAGTTTTACTTTGAGAGTTGTCTTTATTCTTACTTCTTTGGCTTTTCCAAACAGATCTCCTAGACTCTACACCTCATGATAATAAATGTTAAAAAAACAATCTTAAGACACCCAGTTTAACCTATATGTTAACCCTTAAAAAATTTATTTCCTTCCAGGTAGGCTTTCCTTCAAAAAATCTCTGACCATCCAAGCCTTATGCAGAAGGAGGTACATCTTAACATTTACATCTCTGCACATATTATACACATGTACCATGAGCCTGGAAGGTTCTGCCAATTCAAACCTCAGGCAAGGCCCTCAATTTTTTCTTCCTGGCCTGAAATCTGAAGAAACCAAGTGATAATAAACCAGTTGTTTACTTACGATTAGTAATAGAGTAGAGGAACTACAGACAAATTCTAGTTGCACTTGTAGGCTCAATACATTTTCTGGGTTGTGTCAATTCCCTTCTCAGAAGAGTCACCCAAGAGTTTTCCCTGTGTTGGAATCCACTGACTCTTTTTCACTAATTAGGAGAGTTAAGGTGAAGCTTCCAATGAGAACTTTATTCAAATTCTGGGAGACCAATGTCTTATTTTTATTGGGAATTATACTGGACAATCCCAGGATGGAAAATATGTTAGAACCTAAAGAGAAGAGAGAAACATTTCACTTTAGGCCTTGCTTTTTGGCTCTCTTTAGGAAAATTGAGATCAAAGCTGGCTGGACATGTTCATCCTAAAGGACCACTGAATGTTATTCTGGGGAGATTAGAATTTCTGAAAGACAATTAATGTACCAGGGTCTAGACAATAATCAAATTATTTGCGATTTTCTGCACTTTGTCTCTCCTGTTGAACCTACTCTGTAGTAATGCTTTACCACGGAGTTGACCTGAATTTCCATAATGACCAGTGGCATGGAACTTCTTTTCATGTGCTTCTTGACCATTTATGTATCTTCTTTAATGAAGTGTCTGTTCAAATACTTTGCACATTTTTGAGTTTTTTGGTCTTGTTATTGAGTAGTAAGAGTTTTTAATACATTCTTAACACAAACGATTTGCTAGATAGATATTTTGAAAATATATTTTCCAATCTGTGGCTTTTCGGTTTCTTAAAAATCCAGAGAGGCTATGTATTTTGGTCATGATCACACAACAACCCAGCCTGATTCTAATTTCACCATTATTTCCAATAAGCAGTAATACAGGCAGAGTTTCCTCCGCAGAAACGTCACTGAATATTTAGGAAACATACCACAGATAAGGAGCTTGTAGTAGGGGACAGGAATCTGTAATCACCATGTTGCTTCTTAAGAAGAAACCCCTTGCCAATTTCCCATGTGAGAAGACCAGCAGCCTCAAGTATTAATAGTAATCTCTTTGTTTTTTAAATAGTTTATAATGTAATGAATAAATCTTTCTCTCTTTTTTAAAAAAAGTCCTCAATGTGCTAAAACATTGGCTCTATATGTAAACAAATTTAAGCTTTAATAGGATGCAAAAAATAGCTTTACATAAATTTCAGTGGCTAGTGTCTATGAATAGTAGCTTATACATAAGCCCAGAATTTTGCTGAATTAACAGAGCTACTCATTCAAGACCATAACAATGACCTCGAAGTTATTCTCATTTCCACAAGAATATACGTTCTAATGGAACATCCCCAGTCCACGAAGAATGTTGATGTATTTGTACTGACCCATTTATATTCTTCCACTTCATTTCCCCTGAATTAACTGGCAGGGTGTCAAAGGGGATACAAAGGGACCTATACTTGGATTCAGTCTACACCTTTGGCCTAATGCTTCTAACCAATTTACTGGATTTTTTTTCCTCTAAAAACAAAATTTGTTAGAATGTTTCCTAATGATCTAAAAGAACTACTTATATTCACAGTAATTAATTTATTTAAGACAGTACCAAAATCACTGGGAAGAATGATATTTCCTTAATAATTAACTTTACGGGACGTTGGAACTTACTATTTACCAAGAAGTTGTCACATTACAAAGAGAAGATTTTATAATACATACATAGTTTGCCAAGTGAGACAAATGCATATTCTTTCAATTTTATAGATCCAAGTTGCTTTCTAAGTTCCTGCAACGCTCTCTAATTTTATAAAGTTTTCTTTTAAAACCTTAAAAAAAAAAATCACCTGGGGTATATTTCCTAACCCAAGAACTGATCAAGGAGTTCCATGAACTGTGGGCTTTGACGCTTGGCTGGTCATTTCTTTCTATCGGCGCTATTGGCGTGGTTCCTGCTGCCTAGATGCAAAGGATAGCTCATTGCAAATTTTTAAAGGGAAACTCATTACTTCCTTCTACCAGAATTGTAGACTTGTTAATTTATTATACAGTCTGTCTAAAGTGCATGCCACTGTTCTCCTTGATAAATGGTCCACTGGGTCTTCTCAAGCTTATGTGTCACTAGAACTACATGCAGACTTTGGACAGGGCTGTTCCTCAAATGACACTAATTCTACTTTTTTGTTTAATTGTAAGTTTTCATTTTTATCAAAATTGTATATGCCTACGTTTTAAGTAGTTTCATAATGTTGTTATATAGAACTGTAATTTCCCTAATCAATTCCGTTTCCTTCTCTCCATAAGCAGGCACATTTAATTATTTCCTCTTTCTGTGTGTGTGTGTTTGCAATGTTTTATATTTTAATCTTGGTATTGGGTATGTAGCTTGTTTTTGACTTTCCCTGCCTCTGTGAACTTAGGTGAAATGGTTACTTATGCAGTCGTGAAGTGGTGATCTTCTGTGGGGTCGTCTCTCTACAGACAGTGTGTGTGCCCAGTACCTTCAGTGACAGAGCTGCATTTGATGTGGACACAAGTCACATCTTTCCTCAGGGTTTGCTGGCAGCTCTCACCTTGGTAGGGGACAGAGCTGGTGCTGGAGTGCCTACAGCTGGTGCCAGATGTGAGGCCAGACTTCCCTTCCGCTCAGTGGTTGTCACTGCTGTACTGGAGGTGGCATCTGACCCCATGCTACTGGAGCAGAAGCCCTGAGGGTCGGGTCTGAGCCGGTTCTATTCCCTTTAAGGCTGTGTTTCTCCCTCTCCCCACACCAGAGGGCAGGAGTACTGAAGCAAGTGGGGCCCCTGTGGGCTCTCAGATTCTGTAGGCCATAGACAGAGGTCTGACACACTGCCTGTGTGGGCACCCGCGACGCAGCCTCAGGTGCAAGTCACCTTTGTCCCTCACAGCCAATCCCTGCCCCCAGCTTCCACCACACCCCAGCCCCGCCCCCACCGGCACTGTGAAATTGTCCCTCAGGGCAGGTGAGGCCCCTGTGACTCTCAGCGTGTGTCGCGGTGTGAGCTGTGGTGGAGTGGCCACTGCCTGAGATCTGGGCTACTTCTGAGATGCTGCTTGAGCAAACGCCACAAGTAGATGCTGCTGCCCCACCCAGGCTCTGCCTCAGGGCCAGGTGGCCTCTGAGTCCCCCAGCTATGTCCTTGCCCTGACGGTGGCCGCCCCAGACCCACTGCTGTGCTGTGACGTGGAGCGAGTGGGGCTGAGACATTTGCTTGAGTCAGGCGCACAGCCCGGTGGTCACAGGGAGTCCAGCAGGCCCTAGAGCAGACCTCTCTCTGCCCTGCCTTGGACTCGCGAGCGGCGTCCTTCGGTGAGTCTCAGCGGTCCTCCAACCTGTGGAGGTTCTCCCCTCCCAGGTTCCCAGGACTGGGGTGCCCAATCTGTGGCTCGTACTGCTCAGTCCCCAGGGCAGGTGTCTGCACGTGCAAACTCCCTTTTCCTCTGAGTCCCCCTCCTAGGGCACAGGCCTCATCCATAGCACTTTTCTTGCCCTCTCCCTGATTGTGTATCTTTCTTACAGCCTTGGTTGTAAGAAGGTTGTACTTCTGTCACTTTCCAGTGAGTAATCAGTGAGAATTGTTCCACATATCGATGTGTTGGTGAGGTGAGGTGAGCTCCATATCCTCTTAGTCCACCATCTTGATACGAATCTCCTCACATTCAATTATTTCCAACCTGACATTTTTAAAAATTACTTTAACATAATTAAATAACATGCTTACAACTTCTTGATTTTTCAATTTTAGGTTTTTTAGCCAAATAATGTTTTGGGGTTTTTTAACATCTTTATTGGAGTATAATTGCTTTACAATGGTGTGTTAGTTTCTGCTGTATAACAAAGTGTTTTTCAAAAGAATACCCATTACAAAGGATGAAGACGAATCTTCATCTCCTCCACATCCCTCTATACTTTCCTCTTCCTCATCTTCCTATACTCCTAGTATAGCTATAATTTAAAATAGATCATTATTCAGCTTTTCCATTTATAGGACTGTGTGAACACTAGTCTCAACTGACAACTCTTTGTTTTTCCTGGAGTGAATTGTACAACTGTTTAATTTTCTAGGTAATTATCACAAATTTACTTTCTCCCAATCCTGTATCTCCCCTTGGTAAATAACAAATGAATAAGGTAGTCTGTCAATGTCATCTTCTTTAAGAAATACCTCCTCGGGTTATCTGATGTGTTTTCATATGGATGCTTGCTAAGCCTTCATCCCCTCCTAGAGATTTCCTTTTTCTCTCCTCTGTGTTGGTTTTCCTATTTCTCACTCCCTCTTGTGAGAATACCAGAATTACAGCTAGCTGCTGGACACTCATTGAGAGGAGTACGCTGGAACTAACCAAAGAAGATACCCCACATCCAAAGACAAAGGAGAAGAGACAACGAGAAGGTAGGAAGGGCGCAATCACAGTAAAATCAAATTTCATAACTGCTGGGTGGGTGACTCACAGACTGGAGAACACTTATACCACAGAAGTCTACCCACTGGAGTGAAGGTTCTGAGCCCCATGTCAGGCTTCCCAACCTGGGGGTCCAGCAACGGGAGGAAGAATTCCTAGAGAATCAGACTTCGAAGGCTAGCGGGATTTAATTTCAGGACTTCAAAGGACTGGAGGAAACAGAGGCTCCACTCGTGGAGGGCACACACAAAGTAGTGTGCACATTGGGACCCAGAGGAAGGAGCAGTGACCCCAGGGGAGACTGAACCAGACCTACCTGCTAGTGTTGGAGGGTCTCCTGCAGATGTGGCGGGTGGCTGTGGCTCTGCATAGGGACAAGGACACTGGCAGCAGAAGTTCTGGGAAGTACTACTTGGTGTGAGCCCTCCCAGAGTCCACCATTAGCCCCACCAAAGAGCCCAGGTAGGCTCCAGTGTTGGGTTGCCTTGGGCCAAACAACCAACAGGGAGGGAACCCAGCCCCACCCATGAGCAGTCAAGGGGATTAAAGTTTTACTGAGCTCTGCCCACCAGAGCAACAGTCAGCTCTACCCACCACCAGTCCCTCCCATCAGGAAACTTGCACAAGCCTCTTAGATGGCCACATCCACCAGAGGGCAGACAGCATAAGCAAGAAGAACTACAATCCTGCAGCCTGTGGAACAGAAACCACATTCACAGAAAGATAGACAAGATGAAAAGGCTGAGGGCTATGTACCAGATGAAGGAACAAGATAAAACCCCAGAAAAACAACTAAATGAAGTGGGGATAGGAACCTTCCAGAAAAAGAATTCAGAATAATGAGAGTGAAGATGATCCAGGACCTCGAGAAAATAATGGAGGCAAAGATTGAGAAGATGCAAGAAATGTTTAACAAAGACCTAGAAGAATTAAAGAACAAAAAAAAAACAGAGATGAACAATACAGTAATTGAAATGAAAACTACACTGGAAGGAAGCAATAGCAGAATAACTGATGCAGAAGAACGGATAAGTGACCTGGAAGACAGAATAGTGGAATTCACTGCCATGGAACAGAATAAAGAAAAAAGAATGAAAAGAAAAGAAGACAGCCTAAGAGACCTCTGAGACAACATTAAATGCAACAACATTCACATTATAGGGATCCCAGAAAGGAGAAGAGAGAGAGAAAATATTTGAAGAGATTATAGTCGAAAACTTCCCTAACATGGGAAAAAAAATAGCCACCAAAGTCCAGGAAGTGCAGCGAGTCCCATACAGGGTAAACCCAAGGAGAACACGCCAAGACACATAGTAATCAAACTGGCAAAAATTAAAGACAAAGAAAAATTATTGAAAGCAGCAAGGGAAAAATGACAAATATCATACAAGGGAACTCCCATAAGGTTAACAGCTGATTTCTCAGCAGAAGCTCTACAAGCGAGAAAGGAGTGGCATGATATACTTAATGTGATGAAAGGGAAGAAACTACAACCAAGATTCCTCTACCCAGCAAGGATCTCATTCAGATTCCATGGAAAAATCAAAAGCTTTACAGATAATCAAAAGCTAAGAGAATTCAGCACCACAAAACCAGCTATACAACAAATGCTAAAGGAACTTCTCTAAGTGGGAAACACAAGAGAAGAAAGGGACCTTCAAAAACAAACCCAAAACAATTAAGAAAATGGTCATAGGAACATACATATCGATAATTACCTTAAACGTGAATGGATTAAATGCTCCAACCAAAAGACATAGGCTTGCTGAATGGATACAAAAACAAGACCCATATACATGCTGTCTACAAGAGACCCACTTCAGACCTAGGGACACATACAGACTGAAAGTGAGGGGATGGAAAAAGATATTCCATGCAAATGGAAATCAAAAGAAGCTGAAGTAGCAATGCTCACATCAGAAAAAATAGACGTTAAAATAAAGAATGTTAAAAGAGACAAGGAAGGACACTACATAATGATCAAGGGATCAATCCAAGAAGAAGATATAACAATTATAAATATATATCCACCCAACATAGGAACACCTCAGTACATAAGGCAACTGCAAACCACTATAAAGGAGGAAATTGACAGTAACACAATAATAGTGGGGAACTTTAACACCTCACTTACACAAATGGACAGATCATCCAAAATTAAAATAAATAAGGAAACAGAAGCTTTAAATGACACAATAGACCAGATAGATTTAATTGATACTTATAGGACATTCTATCCAAAAACAGCAGATTACACTTTCTTCTCAAGTACGCACAGAACATTATCCAGGATAGATCACATCTTGGGTCACAAATCAAGCCTCAGTAAATTTAAGAAAATTGAAATCATATCAAGCATCTTTTCTGACCACAACGCTATGAGATTAGAAATGAATTACAGGGAAAAAAAACAGAAACACATGGAGGCTAAACAATACGTTACTAAATAACCAACAGATCACTGAAGAAATCAAAGAGGATATCAAAAAATGCCTAGAGACAAATGACAAGGAAAACACAACAATCCAAAACCTATGGGATGCAGCAAAAGCAGTTCTAAGAGGGAGGTTTATAGCTATACAAGCCTACCTCAGGAAACAAGAAACATCTCAAATAAACAATCTAACCTTACACTGGAAGGAACTAGAGAAAGAACAAACAAAACCCAAAGTTACCAAAAGGAAAGAAATCATAGAGATCAGAGAAGAAATAAATGACATAGAAGCAAAGAAAACAGTAGCAAAGATCAATATAACTAAAAGCTAGTTCTTTGAGAAGATAAACAAAATTGATAAATCATTAGCGACACTCATCAAGAAAAAAAGGGACAGGACTCAAATCAATAAAATTAGAAATGAAAAAGGAGCAGTTACAACAGACACTGCAGAAATACAAGGCATCCTAAGAGACTACTACAAGCAACTCTCTGCCAATAAAATAGACAACCTGGAACAAAAGGACAAATTCTTAAAAAGGTATAACCTTCCAAGACTGAACAAGGAAGAAATAGAAAATATGAACAGACCAATCACAAGTAATGAAATTGAAACTGTGATTCAAAACCTTCCAACAAACAAAAGTCCAGGACCAGATAGCTTCACAGGTGAATTCTATCAAACATTTAGAGAAGAGCTAATACCCATCCTTCTCAAACTCTTCCAAGAAATTGCAGAGGAAGGAACATTCCCAAACTCATTCTATGAGGGAACCATCACTCTGATACCAAAACCAGAAAAGGTACTACCAAAAAAGAAAATTACAGACCAATATCACTGATGAATATAGATGCAAAAATCCTCAACAAAATACTAGCAAACAGAATCCAACAACACATTAAAAGGATCATAAACCATGATCAAATGGGTTTTATGCCAGGGAAGCAAGGATTCTTCAATATACGCAAATCAATCAATGTGCTACACCATATTAACAAACTGAAGAATAAAAACCATATGATCATCTCAATAGATACAGAAAAAGCTTTTGACAAAATTCAACACTGATTTATGATAAAAACTCTCCAAAAAGTGGGCATAGAGGGAACCTACCTCAACATAATAAACGCCATATACAACAAACCCACAGCAAACATCATTCTCAATGGTGAAAAACTGAAAGCATTTCCTCTAAGATCAGGAACAAGACAAGGATGAACACTCTCACCGCTATTATTCAACATAGTTTTGGGAGTCCTAGCCATGGCAATCAGAGAAGAAAAAGAAATAAAAGAATACAAATTGGAAAAGAAGAAGTAAAACTGTCACTCTTTGCAGATGACTTGATACTATAGATAGAGAATCCTAAAGATGCCACCAGAAAACTACTAGAGCTAATCAATGAATTTGGTAAAGTTGCAGGATACAAAATTAATGCACAGAAATCTCTTGCATTTCTATACACTAATGATGAAAAATCTGAAAGAGAAATTAAGGAAACATTCCCATTTACCATTGCAACAAAAAGAATAAAATACCTAGGAATAAACCTACCTAGGGAGACAAAACACCTGTATGCAGAAAACTGTAAGACACTGATGAAAGAAATTAAAGATGATACCAACAGATGGAGAGATATATCATGTTCTTGGATTGGAAGAATCAGTATTGTGAAAATGACTAGAATACCCAAAGCAATCTACAGATTCAATGCAATCCAATCCCTATCAAATTACCAATGGCATTTTTTACAGAACTAGAACAAAAATCTTAAAATTTGTATGGAGACACAAAAGACCCCAAATAGCCAAAGCAGTCTTGAGGGAAAAAAAATGGAGCTGGAGGAATCAGACTCCCTGACTTCAGACTATACTACAAAGCTACAGTATTCAAGACAATATGATACTGGCACAAACACAGAAACATAGATCAATGGAACAAGATAGAAAACCCAGAGATAAACCCACACACATGTGGTCAACTAATCTATGACAAAGGAGGCAAGGATATACAATGGAGAAAAGACAGTCTCTTCAATAAGTGGTGCTAGGAAAACTGGACAGCTACAAGTGAAGGAATGAAATTAGAACACTCCCTAACACCAAAAACAAAAATAAACTCAAAATGGATTAGAGACCTAAATGTTAAGACCGGACACTATAAAACTCTTAGAGGAAAACATAGGAAGAACACTCCTTGATGTAAATCACAGCAAAACCTTTTTTGATCCACCTCCTAGAGTAATGGAAATAAAAACAAAAATAAAGAAATGGGACCCAATGAAACTTCAAAGCTTTTGCACAGCAAAGGAAACCATAAACAAGATGAAAAGACAACCCTCAGAATGGGAGAAAATATTTGCAAACGAATTAACGGACAAAGGATTAATCTCCATCATATAAACAGTTCATGCAGCTCAATATTAAAAAAACAACCCAATCCAAAAATGGGTAGAAGACCTAAATAGATATTTCTCCAAAGAAGACATACAGATGGCCAAGAAGCACATGAAAAGCTATTCAACATCACTAATTATTAGAGAAATGCAAATCAAAACTACATTGAGGTATCACTTCACACCAGTTAGAATGGGTGTCATCAGAAAATCTACAAACAACAAATGCTCAAAATGGTATGGAGAAAAGGGAACGCTCTTGCACTGTTGGTGGGAATGTAAATTGATACAACCACTATAGAGAACAGTATGGAGGTTCCTTTAAAAAACAAAAATAAAATTACCATATGATCCAGAAATCCCACTACTGGACATATACCCAGAGAAAACCATAATTCAAAAAGACACATGCACCCCAATGTTCATTGCAGCACTATTTACAATAGCCAGGTCATGGAAGCAACCTAAATGCTCATCGACAGATGAATGGATAAAGAAGACATGGCACATATATACAATAGAATATTACTCCACCATAAAAAAGAACAAAACTGGGTCATTTGTTGAGACGTGGATGGATCTAGAGACTGTCATACAGAGTGAAGTAAGTCAGAAAGAGAAAAACAAATATTAACGCATATATGTGGAACCTAGAAAAATGGTACAGATGAACCAGTTTGCAGGGCAGAAATTGAGACACAGATGTAGAGAATAAATGTATGGACACCAAAGGGGGAAAGCAGCTGGGGGTTGGGGTGGTGGTGTGAAGAATTGGGCGATTGGGATTGACATGTATACACTGATGTGTATAAAATTGAAGACTAATAAGAACCTGTTGTATAAAAATATAAATAAAATTCAAAAATTTTTTTTTTAATTATTGCCTTCATAATACTTCTTTCCTTCCATTTCATTCATTGTCTCTTTCTGAAACTTATTTAGATAATGTATTTGCTGTGCTGATCCTCTAACTTATTTTTCCTGTTTTCCATTTCTTTTTCTTAGTTCTGCTTTCTGGGAAATTAATTATATTTTTCAATACTTCCTGTTGCATTCCTATTCTTTTCTGCTATCATATGTTTAATTTTGAGAAGCTCTTTTTTCCCTGCACAGCCACTTTTAACTGCATCTGTTCTTGTCTCATGATGATAGTATCTTCTTTAGCTTTCTAAGGATGTTCACAATGGTATTTTTAAAATCATCTCCTTTTTGTATAGTCTGTTTCCTCCAGATTTCTTTTTTCCCTTCTTTATTTGCTTAATCTCTATTTTTTTTTTTTTATGTAAGAGGCTTACCTCATTTATCTGGCAACTCTCAGTTGTCTGTTCTTGTTTAAGAGTGTAAGAAATAGAGTTGATTCATTGAGTATATGGGTTAAGTTCCTCAAGCATTAACTTTATTTTAAGGAGAGCAGACAGTACCATTTCACTGGAGAATTAGTAATGTCAATACCTTTAGAGATTTCCACTTGAATTGGTCAGCCTCTCCAGAGAAGATTCTTCTCTTCTCCTGTTCTAAGAATAAAAGACTGGCTATTAAATTCTAGGAGCCAAGTAAGCAAATAAGACTAGAGATTATCAATCATATGTGCCTATGTTACTCAATCAAACTGTGTTCAGAATAGGATCTCCATTTTTAATTCCAACTAGTGTTCCCCATTTCAAAAACCCTCTATTTTATGCACTAAAGAAAATAAATCTTTAGTATTCCGCTGGAGTAGGGGAGACTGTGTTATTATTTCACTCTTTAGAAGTTCCTTTACTGTATTATAATTTGACACGGTGCCATAAACATATATTGAGAAATGCTTATAAAAGAGCAATGTTGTTAGTTCCAAAAGTGTTATTAGTTTTCCACCACTGCGTAAAAGTTTGGAATTTAGAAAACTAATAGGGACCAGAATTGTTTTCAAAAATAATTCTGCATGAAAGTACACTATGTCTCCAGGATCCTTTGTCTAATCAGATAGAAATAACCTAGCCAACCACAACTAGCTAGTGCAAAGTCTGTACTACCTCTGAACTTTAAATTTAGCAGGTTCAGATCTCACAAAGCTGCCTCTCTCTCCTACCCCACTCTCAATGCCCACCCACTTTAGGAAATTCTGCCGTCGCCATCAGGCGGTAGGTCTTGGGATCATTCCTGATGTCTCAACTACAAATTGCATGTTGTGAAGGAGATGCAAGGTTTATCCATTAATGTTTCTATCCATATTATTTATGAAATGAATGTTTTTATTGAAGAGTCTAAATATTTCAATATGTTATAGTAAGGAATACAATTCCCATTTAAGTGAGCCTTTTTCTTTGAAAAGGAATTTCTAAGGGAAACATGACATCCTTCTTATTAATCTTTGTTATCAAAAACAGCTTAAATTAACCCTCTTCTTTATACTTACATTATATAGAATACTTTTTCTAACACTTTTTGAATTCTAACTTTCAAAGCAAGATTGGTTTTAAATATTTACATATGACTTTTTATCCTCCAAGTACTTTTGCCTCACAAGCCTGAAAGATTTTTAAAAATATCTCCACCTCCCCTGGTATTTTGTTTCTGCTGGCTACTATACTCCTCTGATGTGTCCGTGATATCTAGATATATTTTCCTATACTTCATTAGAGCAAGAGAGACCATGCCAGGAACCAAAATCTCGATCATTCAAAAGCCATTCTGGGAAGAAGTGAATCTCTATTCAGCAATAAAAATGAGCAAACTATCGATGCACACAGCTTAGATGGATCTCAAGGACATTACGTTAAATGCAAAAAGCTGCACCCAAAAGGTCATATCTTGTATGATTCCATTTCTATGACATTCCCAAACTAACAAAATTATAGAGATGAGAAATGATTCATAATTGTCAGGGGTGGGGTTAGGGTTGGTGAACAGAAGGAGATGGGTGTGACTAAGAGGTAGGTCTTTTGTAGAAATGGAATAGTTTTATATCTCGATTGCAGTGGTGCTTACATGAATCTACATGTATGATAAAATGATATAACACTATATACACAATCAAAAAACCTATATACACACAGTGTACCAATTTCAATTTCCTGGTTTTGATACTGCATTAAAACTATGTAAGATGGAACCATTGGAGGAAACTGGGTGAAAGTACTAGAAACACTATGTACTATCTTTGTAATTTCCTACGAATGCATAATAATTTCAAAATAAAAAATATTTTTAAAACAGTAAATAAATCAAACTTTTAGTAATTAAAACTTAAACACCTGAAATGTAGACATTAGAAATTCTTTTGAAATGTGCCCTCAGTTGTGGGCAAATTGCATTCTATTGTATCTAGAAATGAAGAGAGGCAATAAAACGCCAAGATTCCAAGTAGGAACAAATATTTTTTTTTATTTCACTACATCATGTTCCCCATTACCATGGTGCAATTCATTTATACAATTTGAGAATCTATGTGCCATAATATCTATATTAAATTTGGTTTCATGAGTCCTCATTTCTAAATTTGTGCCTCTCTTTGGTTTATTTTCTTCCTGCCGAAATGGTGAGGTTTTTCAATGCTTTAAACTTGAGTGCTTGTACTCAATAATACGGCATCTTAGAATTTTGCATTTTTAAATTTATTGTCATATTTTTTTTTATGTCTTGAAAGATTGTTTTCTTTCTCTTATTGTTTTGGGCTAAAGACTGTTAAAAATGGCAGCAAGCAGTTGTTCAGAATAATAACAACCTTTTATGGAGAAGTTTGGAACCTTTATTGCATGAAGAAAAGTCATTCTGAAGTTTGAACGATACCCCTATCAATCATTATAATTATGTTAATGTTTGAACCTGCACCACCGGAAAACAATGCATGATATTCTCCCAAATCAAATTTTAATGAATAACAACTTGATATTTATTGCATTGTCATTCTGGTAGTTTTTATTTAAACTTGAACCACATCAATCAATTAGATAATTGATAACCAAAAGCATTCCCCAGCCTAAACACTGACTATATTCTGTTTATAAATTGATTTTTAAACATGAAACTTATTTTCTCATAGTAACACTGTTACTTATACTGTGAGTTGACTCACAGATTAATCCACAAAGTTGGATTTAAACACATAAGTAGATATATTACAACCAGAACTGTCATGGACATATCCTTTATCCTAATAGTCTTTTGTTGATGTTTCAAAAATCAAAGAAATGTACAGTTCTTTCACTAAGATGTATTCAAACAAAACAGACTGTCTCTCATATTTTCTCATATCCTGTTCTCTGTCTAACTTTCAAATTTCTTCCAATCTTGCTCACAATTTGTCCGATTCTGGCCTCACGCTGACCTCTAACTTCAACGGAAGGTGAGGCTTCCAGCCAGAACCCCTGAATCTGTGCAAGATCACAAGGCAAGGCTAGAGGTTGACTTGACAGTTGTCAAGACAACTAGACAACTAGACAGTTGTCTCATGTTGCTTGCCAGTTATCAAATTATTGGCCCAGGGCTTCCCTGGTGGCGCAGTGGTTGAGAATCCGCCTGCCGATGCAGGGGACACGGGTTCGTTCCCCGGTCCGGGAAGATCCCACATGCCGCCGAGCGGCTGGGTCCGTAAGCCATGGCCGCTGAGCCTGCGCGTCCGGAGCCTGTGCTCCGCAACGGGAGAGGCCACAACAGTGAGAGGCCCGCGTATCACACACACACACACACACACACACACACACACACAAATCATTGGCCCAGCTCGAAATGCACCCTTCAACAGCTGCTCTGTAATAAAATGATGGAATCCCTTCGGACATTTCTCCTTTAGAGTGAGCAGTGTTCCAAGGACCTGGGAGGGACATTGCAGAAGGAAGGGGCCCTTCTGCGATCTCTGGCTACAGCTTGGGGCCCGTGGTGTACGTGTGAGGACATGGGACAGAGCTATGCCAGAGAGGTACATCTATCCAGAGCCTAGGCCACCTTGCAGCTTCCACCTAGCATGAGCTTTTGGTGGAAACCTGCACCCCTCAAAAGCTTCCCATCAGAATCAGCGCTTCAGAAGCCTCACACCCCAGTTGCCTCTTGAGCACCTCCAACCCCATGTCCTTTTTGTACCCAGGGGGTTCCTACTGAGCCTCTAGAATCCCACCACTCTGCAGTCCAGGCCACCACAACTTGCTAATCACCTGCTCCCTGCCTGTGCTCCAGAGGTGGCCAGCTTCTAAGCTAGCTCCTCTGCAGGAGGAGCTCCTGCTCCTGCTCCAGCTCCTGCACCAGCTCCTGCTGGGCCAAAGCTGTGAATCTCTCTACCATCCCAGAATGGAGAAGGGGACAAATAGAATGGGAAAAATGGAGAAGGCTGTAAACCTGAAGAAGAGGTTAATCCTAAAATTAGGATGATGCTGACATATATGTACATCAGTTATTCCATTCTTTCTGCTCAAGAACAAAGATATTGCTTTATCTAGGAAAAGAAGATTCAAACAGGGAGATTGTTTGGGCTGAGATGAGAGAGCTTCACTGGGCTTCCCAGTTGGCATCCAGATATCTTGTCCAGCAGGCAGTGAAGAAGTGGTGATTATCATGTTTAGGAGGGAAGACGGAAAGCCTTCCAGGAAGCATTGATGGCTACCTGGTCTTCTGGGGATGTCCTTGAACTGACTAGAGCAACATTTACTTGTAAATTATGGATGTCTAGGCTACATGTGTATTTGGGGGAAAGAAGCTGTGTTTGGTCAAATCTGTTGGCCTTCTTTAGTATTATTTATACAGTATAATGTTGACTGTCTATCCAATCTCTAGGGACGTCCAACATTTTCTTTTTGTTGTACATCATTTCAGTCCCAAAGCAGAAAAATGCAAATTTTGTGAAGAGGTAAAGGCCCTGTTTAAGGACTCCTCAGTTTCCCACCAATAAATGTGTCCACACAGAAGCTGGACAACAACGAATCTGGAAAATTATAGAAAGGATGCAAACCACAAGGGTCTTGTCAGCCCACGTAGTCCATGATTCTAAAAGCTGGGGGGAATTTAGACATTTAAAAGATCAAAATGTCATTCATTGAGTTATATTTTAGCCTATAATTCCAATTTACTGTTCATGTAGCACAGATGTAGTTTCGTTTTTTCCTAGGAGTCAGCTTAAGTCCTTCGATCAAAATACAATTCATGTACCCAGAGTAGACATTCAGAAAACATTGGGTGATCTGAGAAGGCAATGCACCACAAATTTTAAAACACAGAGGAATACCTACCCTTAAATTTTGACGTTGACCTCTGAATATTATTCTATTTTGTAACTGTCTAATGGGATGAAGGTTTAGGATGAGATATGGAAACATGAATTAAACTCTGAGAAAATTGTTGTTTATAACCACTTGAAGAATTAAAAGCAAGTTTTTTGAAGAGTTTTAAAATAACAGTCAATGTGTACAATAGACTACAAAAGTTAAAGGAAATATTTTACCTCCAACATACTATTAAGTTCAATACTTTATTTTTTAATAAATAATTTCAATACCTCCTTCGGAGACAAACTGCTATAAGTTAAACCTTCTTATATTAGGGAGATCAGCTCGGTGCTTTGTGTCCACCTAGAGGGGTGGGATAGGGAGGGTGGGAGGGAGACACAAGAGGGAGGAGATATGGGGATATATGTAGAGCTGATTCACTTTATTATAAAGCAGAAACTTATGCACCATTGTAAAGCAATTATACTCCAATAAAGATGTTTAAAAAAAAGATTTAGATAGGAACCAGTCATAAATCATTTGCATCTTAACTTTATTGTCTATTTCATCAATATATTTTTCAGAGTTCACCAATGACCCACTTTACAGTTTATGAAGCACACCACAAGTGTATGCTTAGAAATTTAGATTGCTGCAAGCGAAGATGTGATCATAAATTCAGAGGTGAGCTGTAATTCCTTTTCTTTTGTAACGTCTATCCCTCTTTTGCTATTACCCTCGAGCTTCCTGTTCTTCAAAAGTCTTAGGCAATGACATTTTATCTCTTCATATGTTCAAGTGTGGCAAGTTTGTATTCAGTTCTACATGAAATTGAAATGTGTCACCCATCTCCTACCATCATCTTCTATTGCTTTTGTAAATGTGTACATCTTCTGTCATGAATAGGTGAGCACTAGTTCATTCTTGAATAGATGGTATTGATTCAATAAACCCTAAAGATTTTTGACCTTTTTAAAAAGTGATTCCCACTGCACAAGATATTTTACAAAGTGACAGTGACTTCTGTGTATTGAAATGAAATCAGCATCATTTAAATTGAGCATATTTCCTAGGGAGATGGTTGACTACATGGCATTCGAAAATTGTGTCATGTTAAAAGAGGGACATTTTGAATAGTTTCAGTTGTGCTTTTTCTGAAAAGGGAAATAGTGTAAAAAATAAAACTCCATGCCATTAATTGAATCTAAAATCAGAAAAGGGATTAGTAACTTAAGTTGATGTTGATATAAATTAGCTGTGAAGCTGAAGAATGACTTTGGGTATGAAAGAAGGATTGAACCAGAAAGTAATTAGGCAATGAATGATCCAAATTACTATGTAGAATTTAGACTTGAAAGTACATGTGACTGAGAGTCAAAAAGACCTGAGTTCTATTCCTACCTCTGCCACCTGGTGAAATTTACTTCACCTCCAAGTGTGCCATTTCTTCTCAAGTAAAGGGTGTGGGTTGAATTAGATGATGAAGAAGATCTCTAGATTTGACCATCTGTGATTAACCAGGTCCACATGTCATTAAATAATAACCTATGACACAAGCAGATTAATTTAAACAAAAGTTTACACTCATTCATTCAAGAAATGTAAATCAAGTATTATGTTAAAAACATTGTAACAGACATTTGAAATACAAAGTTTGGTAAAGGAAATTTGAGTTTGACATATCTATATATCATCCTGGTAGAGGTATCCTGAAAACCTGTGGAAATTCAGTCACAGAATTTAGGAGAAAGGTTGGACCTGGGGCTATGCATTTGTGAGTGACCAGCATGTACATCTCTTTTGCAGTCCAAATGTTTTAAAAGATGTGAATATTTACTAATACAGTAAGCATCAAGAGTCACATTTAGTCAAGTAATTCAAGTAAGCCATGGTCTCTTAAAGCTACCAAATCTGCTAGCATACAGTATTGCTATTGATTCTTCATTCTCAAGTACAAATGACCTTTCTTTTACTCTTTCCTGTATTCTCCATACCTATCATCTTTATGTCTCTCATTTAAAATGCCTTGCAGTTATGCAAACGATTTCTCAAGAGCATATGTATTTCAAGAAGAAACAGTTATTTTAATAACTACAGGGAT